>NW_025721177.1:0-300000 GCF_922984935.1 Meles meles | reverse complement strand
AGTATGTGATCTGTTCTGGAAAAGTTCCATGTGTGTTCAATAAGTGTATCTTGTTTTTGGGTGGAAGGTCCTGCATATATCTATGATGTCCATCTAGCCTTGTGTATCACTCAAAGCTCTTGTTTCTGTGTTGGTTTTCTCCTTAGATAATGTGTCCATTGCTGATAGTTGTGTGTTAAGATCCCATATAATTAACATATTTTATCACTGTGACTCTTTATTTATTTTTAAGATTTTTATTTATTTTTTAAATTTCTTTTCAGTATTCCAGAATTCATTGTTTAAGCATGAAACCCAGTGGTCCATTCAATACATGCCCTCCACAGTACCCACCGCCAGGCTTACCCTACCTCCCATAACCCTCCTTTCCATTACCCTCAGTTAGTTCCTCAGAGAAAATGACTCCTTATTTTGGTTAAGAATTGGCTTATGTGGGCACCTGGGTGGCTCAGAGGGTTAAAGCCCCTGCCTTCAGCTCTTGTCATGATCCCAGGGTCCAGGGATTGTGCCCCACATTGAGCTCTCTGCAGAGCAGGGGGTCTGTTCCCCTCCCCCTCGGCCTGCCTCTCTACCTACTTGTGATCTCTGTCTGGCAAATAAATAAATAAAATATTTTTTTTTAAAAAGAATTGGCTTATGTAGTTGGTTCTGCCATGTTGGGGTCATAAATATTTACAATTGTTAGATCTTGGAGGATAGACCGTTTCAGAATGATGTAGTGTCTTTCTGTATCTCTGACTGCAGTTTTTAGCTTAAGATCTAATTTATCTGATATGAGAATCACTACCCAAGCTTTCTTTTGAGTCCTCTTGTTATGGAAGATGGCTCTCCATCCCTTCACTTGCAGTATGGACGCATCCTTAGGTTCCAAATGTGTCCCTTGTAGATAGCATATGGACAGGTCCTATTGTTTTATACAGTCTGTACCCTGTGCAGTTTTATGAGAGCCTTTAGGCCATTCACATTGAGAGTAATTATTGAAGGATAAGATTTATTGACATCCTGTTGCCTGTGAAGTCCTTGTTTCTATAGATTGTATCTGTAAATTTCTGTTCTATGTCAGTCTTGCATTA
Source organism: Meles meles (assembly GCF_922984935.1). Lineage (NCBI taxonomy): Eukaryota > Metazoa > Chordata > Mammalia > Carnivora > Mustelidae > Meles > Meles meles. The sequence continues at coordinate 298,927 of NW_025721177.1, read as the reverse complement.
TTTTTTCTTTTAAAGAACCCCCCTTAATATTTCCTGCAGTGTTGGCTTGGTGGCCATATAGTCTTTTAAACCTTGCCAGTCTCGAAAGCTCTTTATCTCTCCACCCATTCTAAATGTCAGTCTTGCTGGATAAAGTATTCTTGGACTCATGTTCTTCTCATTGAGTGCCCTGAGTTATGTCTCACCAGGCCTTTCTGGCTTGCCAGGTTTCCATGGACAGGTCTGACATTATTCTGATGGTCCTTCCTATAAGTCATAGAGAATCTCTACCCCCTAGCTTCCCTTAAGACCTCCTGTCTAAAATGATGATTAACAAATTTCACAATTAAGTGTCTGGAGGACTTTCTAGATTCACTTACCTTGGCGGGGGGTTCTCCTTTCTGACTCTAGGACATGAACACTTGTTCCATTCCCCAGATTGGGGGAAATTTCATCCAGAATTTGTTTAACTATATCTTCTAGTCTTCCTCTCCTTCTCCACCCCCTAAGGGATGCCAATAATTCTTAGGTACGGGCAGGGGTGTGTGCAGCCCTCACATAGGTGCAAACAGCAAAATGCTGCATCCTGAGGAGCCACTGACAGGAACACCTGATGGTCACTCTCAGGTATGGTGGGTGCTGGTCATGATTACCCTGGGCCATGGTCTTAGGCCCATGCTTATGGCTGCCCAATTCCACCTAATGCCCCTTAAGAACATTTGTTCTTTTTGAGTGCTTTTAACTAGACTCTAAGTAAATGTTGGTCCTCGAGCACAGTGTGCTTTCATATTGGAGTATTACTTTCCAGTGGGTCACTTCTGGTGGCTGCCTTCCCCTTCTGGTATCCCTTCCAGTATCAATCTGACTGCTCTCACTCCATTGTCCCTCTCCATTGAGGATCTCGTGCCCCTGGAGAGATCCAAAAGTGTATAATCTTACATTTCAGGCTGATTTCATGGGTGTTCAGAATGTTCTGTTAAATATTTAGCTCACCTCAGGGGACAAGTTGGAAAAGGGTCTCGTATTCTCTGCCATCTAGCCCCTCCCTACTTTTATTTTCATTTTCAATTAACATATAATGCATTATTAGCCCCAGGGTTACAGGTCTGTGAATCACCAGGTTTACACACTTCACAGCACTCACTGTATCACACTAACTCCTCCATCTTTAACTATTATCTCCTTTTTGATGTATATGTGTTATAGAGCTTTGCCCCATAGCAGTCCATTTTTCACTCTACTCAACTTTATCTTGCTATATATCTAACTTCTGACTTCTTTGCAATTTTGGGATACAGTGACTTCTAACACTAAAAATAAAGCATGAATTGGCAGATCACCCTGCTGTTCCCAACCTCAGAGATTATAATTTCTCTTGTTGCTCCATCTCATCTCTCTCTCTCTCTCTCTCTCTTTTGTCTTGTTCCTTTATTCTTTATTTTTTATTGTTTGGATCGTGTTGGCTTTGGTGGTGTATTGGTGGTAGGTTGGGACAACATTGGATTTTTTTCATGGGTGTATTTTGCTCGCGTTGTCCTTGATATTTTGGACTCTTATATTCCCTCAACCAGCCCTCAACAGAATGACATGGGGAAAGAACACCTAACTAAGAATTGAACACCAGAGACAGTGGTCCCTGTCACAGATCTAATGGGTATGGATATAAGCAAGATATCAGAGATAGACTTCAAGGTAACAATCACGAAGTCAATGGCTAGGCTTGAGAAAAAACATTAGAGAAAACATACAATATAGATGGGCAGACATGAGATCTAATCAGTATGATATTAAAAATGCTATGAATGAGATGCATTCTAAACTGGAAACTCAGACAGCCAGGGTAAAAGACGCAGAAGAATGAAGTAGTGAGCTAGAAGATAAGCTGATAGACAGCAAGGAAGTTTTAGGAGGACAGGGACAAATAGCTAGAAGCTCATGAGAACAGACTTAGAGAGAACAATGATGCCACAAAATGGTTCAGTTTCAGAAATATTGGGATCCCTGGGGGAATGTTGAGAGAGACTAGAAGATATATATTGGAGCAAATCCGAGCAGAGAAGTGCTCTATGTTGGGGAAGGAAAAAAGAATTCCTGTCCATGAGGCAGAGAGGACCCCCAAGAAGGTCAATAAATATACACCAATGTCCTGGCATATAATAGTGAAACTTGAAAATCTTAAAACCACAAAACTACTTGATAGCTTCTATAGAGAAGAGATTTAGTATGTACAGTGGGGGAAATATTAGAATAACATTAGACCTGTCCACAGAGACCTGACATTCCATAAAGGTCTGGCAAGGCATATTCATGGTGCTATCTGAGAAATACATGCAGCCAAAAATATGTTATCCAGTAAGGCTACCATTCAGAATGGACGAAGAGACAAGGACCTTCCATGACTCATAGAAACTGAAAGGATATGTGACCACTAAGCCATCCCTGCAAGAAATATTAAGGGGAATTCTATGAAAGAAGAATGACAAGAGTAATATAGACCAGAAAATTCTAGAGATAATCTGTAGAAACAGGGACTTCACAGGCAACATGATGACCATAAAGTATATCTTTTAATACTTGCTGAAAACGTGAGCAGGCTACATGCTCCCATGAAATGTCATAGGGTATCTGATTGGAAGAAAAATACAGGGCCCATCCATATGTTGTATATAAGACACTCATTGTGAACCTAAAATCATCTCCAGACTGAAAGTAAGGGGATGGAGAACTACTCTTCATTCCAAAGGACATCAAAAACCTGGGGTAGCAATTCTCATATCAGACAAGTTAGATTTTAAAGCAAAGACTGTAGTAAGAGGTATAGAGGGATAAAATATCATACTTTAAGGATCTATCCAATAACAAAATCTAGCAACTGTAAATATGCTCCCAGTATGGTAGCAGCCAACTATTAAAAAATAAAGAATAATATTAATAATAAAACCTGAAGAGTCAGAGACCCCAATGCAAGAAATAAACAATCTGAAGAGACCTATAACCAGCCAGCATGGAAATTGAATCAGTAACCAAAATCTCCCAAAAAACAAGAGTCCAAGGCCAGATACCTTCCCAGGGGAATTCTACCAAATATTTTAAGAATAAGTCATAATATATGCTACTGAAGCTGTTTCTAAAAATTAGAACTGGAAGTAAGCTTCCAAACTCATTTTATGAGACCAGCAATACTTTGGTCCCAAAAACAAAGAAAGACCCCATGAAAAAGGAGAAGAACAGATGAATAAGCCTGGTGAACATGAATACCAAAATATTCAACAAGATACGAGCCAGTAGGATTCCACGGTACATTAAAAGGGTTATTCACCACCACCAATTGATGTTTATTCCTGGGATGGAAGGGTGGTTCAACATTCACAAATCAATTGCTGTGATAGGTCATATAAACAAACAAACAAACAAAAAGACAAGGACCATGTCATCCTCTCATTTGATGCAGAAAAAGCATTTGGCAAAATACAACATCCTCTCATGATTAAAACTCCTCAGGATATATAGGGATAGAGGGAACATATCTCATGTTATGGAAACCATCTATGAAGAGCCCACAGCAAATATCATTCTTCATGGAGAAAAACTGACAGCGTTTATCTTCAGGTCAAGGACATGACAGAGATGCCCACTCTTTCCAACTTTATTGAACATAGCATTAGAAGTCCTAGCCTCAGCATTTGGACAACAATAACAAATAAAAGGGGTCCAAGCCCTTCAAAATAGAAGAGGTCAAATTGTCTCTCTTTGCATATGACAATATACTTTGTGTGGAAAACCCAAAACACTCCACCCATAAATTACCTGCACTCACACAGCAATTCAGCAACATGCAGGATTCCAAAATCAAAGCACAGAAATCACTTGCTTTTCTATACACTAACCATGTGAATGGAGAAAGAGAAATGAAGATGTGAATTCTATTACACCTTCAGGAGCACCACTCCAGCCCCGCACAGTCCCAGAATCATCCAAGGCCCCTGGGGAGCACACAGTGTGCCCAGTGTGTAGGGGGCAGCAGGGCAGGAGTGATGGCAGGGGAGGAAGGGGCTAGGGGCACAAACAGCAGGAGGCCCAACCCCAGGAATAGGGGGACAGGGTCAGTCTGGTGAGCTACACAGCCCCAGCAAGGAGGCCCAGCTTAGCACAGTCCAGAAGCGTCCCCAGGGGAGGCAGCAGAGGTAAAGGACCAGATTGTTGAAATAATCCAATAGCTATTCTCCATGTTTGTTCATTGCAGGGGTGCCAGGTACTGGTTTTGCAGAACTTGTCTACCACCAGTGATTGATTGTAAAGATGTCTTATTTTATTTTATTTTATTTTTTTTTGACTTTTTGGGTTTTTTTACCCCATTTTATTTATTTTTTCAGCGTAACAGTATTCATTCTTTTTGCACAACACCCAGTGCTCCATGCAAAACGTGCCCTCTCCATTACCCACCACCTGTTCCCCCAACCTCCCACCCCTGACCCTTCAAAACCCTCAGGTTGCCCCAACCTCCCACCCCTGACCCTTCAAAACCCTCAGGTTGTTTTTCAGAGTCCATAGTCTCTTATGGTTCGCTTCCCCTCCCCAATGTCCATAGCCCGCTCCCCCTCCCCCAATCCCACCTCCCCGCAGCAACCCCCAGTTTGTTTTGTGAGATTAAGAGTCATTTATGGTTTTTATTGATTTTCTTTTTTAAGAGCAAATTTGGGGGCACCTGGGTGGCTCAGTGGGTTAAGCCGCTGCCTTCGGCTCAGGTCATGATCTCAGGGTCCTGGGATCGAGTCCCGCATCGGGCTCTCTGCTCAGCAGGGAGCCTGCTTCCCTTCCTCTCTCTGCCTGCCTCTCTGCCTACTTGTGATCTCTCTCTCTCTCTGTCAAATAAATAAATAAAATTAAAAAAAAAAAAAAAAGAGCAAATTTGGTTCCCCCTCCTTCCCCACAGATCCCATCTCAAATTATTCTGTTACCACCATTCTAGCAGGTTAAAAGAAACTTAAACACCTTCCTCTACTTTGGTTCTCCTTCTTTAAATTTTTTGCATTAGTATTATTATTTTTTACATACATTATAACTTCACTCGAAATGTAACTTTCTTTGAGACTGTGGACGCTGAGATACTGAGGATTTTGGAAGGGAGGGAAGTGGGGCTGGTTGGCCCTGCTGGTGGGTATTAAGGAGGGCAATTATTGCATGGAGCACTAGGTGTGATGCATAAACAATGAATTTTAGAACACTGAAAAAATAAAATAAAATGAAATTTAAAAATAAAATAGAATTATTTTAAAATTAAATAAAATATATAATATAAAATATATAAATACTATAAAAATATATATTTAAATATATTTACATTATATTATATTAATTATATTAAATAATAATTATTAAATATACTTAAATATATTTGTATATATTTATATATGTATTATATATGTATTAAATATACTTAATATATTTAATTTATAATTTATAAATTTATAAAATTTATAAAATTATTATTTATAATTATTATTTATAATTATTTATATTATTTATAAATTTATTATTTATAATAAATTAAATAAATTTATAATAAATAAACTTCTCATTGCCTATTACTAACTTTCCATTGCAGTAGTCATTACATCTGTGATAGCAAAGTAGGATGCTTTGTGAAATCAAAGTATGAAGATTTGTGAAAATCAATAAGTGTTTTAAACTTTTTAAGAACAATGTCCCTGAGAATTCCAAGGATGATATGTGTATGGACAAAAATATGTGATGGTAACTATGTTAATTTCCGTGGCAATGGTGAAGATGGTAAAAATGACACAGCTTCTGTGGATGGCTCACTAATTTACTCAGATTTGACATATCTATATAAACTATGCCAATCAGACTTGTCATATTTTTTTTCTTCAGATTGATTTAGGTATAATTCACAAAATTTTTATAATTTTAAGGTGCACAGCTTCATTTAAGATACTTACACTTTACAATAATCACTACAAAGTGCATATAAAACAATTCGTGTGTGTGTGTGTGTGTATGTGTGTGTGTCTGTATAAGAATACCAACAACTGGTGAGATCAAGAGTAACAGAAAATTTCCAACATAAAATGTTTTTTTTAGTAAAAGGCGAAAGATTTATGCGATCTGAAGAGAAACCAGAATACCATGCAGCCATCAAAAGAAATGAAATCTTGCCATTTGCGACGATGTGGATGGAACTAGAGCGTATCATGCTTAGTGAAATAAGTCAATCGGAGAAAGACAACTATCATATGATCTCCCTGATATGAGGACATGGAGAAGCAACATGGGGGGGTAGGGGGATAGGAGAAGAATAAATGAAACAAGATGGGATTGGGAGGGAGACAAACCATAAATGACTCTTAATCTCACAAAACAAACTGGGGGTTGCTGGGGGGAGGTGGGATTGGGAGAGGGGGAGCGGGCTATGGACATTGGGGAGGGGAGGCGAACCATAAGAGACTATGGACTCTGAAAAACAACCTGAAGGTTTTGAAGGGTCAGGGGTGGGAGGTTGGGGGAACAGGTGGTGGGTAATGGGGAGGGCACGTTTTGCATGGAGCACTGGGTGTTGTGCAAAAAGAATGAATACTGTTACGCTGAAAAAATAAATAAAATGGAAAAAAAAAAGAGGGAAATAAAAAAAATGTTTTTTTTAATTTCTTTTCAGTGTAACAGTATTCGTTGTTTTTGCACCACACCCAGTGCTCCATGCGATATGTGCCCTCAACATCCACCACCTGGCTCCCCCAGCCCCCCACCCCCTTCCCCATCAAAACCTTCAGATTGGTTTTCAGAGTCCATAGTCTCTCATGGTTCACCTCCCCTTCCAAATTCCCTCAACTACCTTCATCTCTCCATCGCCCCATGTCCTCCATGTTCTTTGTTATGCTCCACAAATAAGTGAAACCATATGATATTGACTCTCTCTGCTTGACTTATTTCACTAAGCATAATCTCTTCCAGTCCCATCCATGTTGCTACAAAAGTTGTGTATTCAGCCTTTCTGATGGAGGCTTAATACTCCATAGTGTATATGAACCACATCTTCCTTAACCATTCATCCATTGAAGGCATCTTTGTTCTGTCCACAATTTGGCGACCCTGGCCATTGCTGCAATAAACATTGGGGTACAGATGGCTCTTCTTTTCACTACATCTGTATCTTTGGGGTAAATACCCAGCAGTGCAATTGCAGGGTCATAGGGAAGCTCTATTCTTAATATCTTTGGGAATCTCCACACTGTTCTCCAAAGTGACTGCACCAACTTGATTTCCCACCAACAGTGGAAGAGGGTTCCCCTTTCTACACATCCTCTCCAACAGATGTTGTTTCCTGTCTTGCTAATTTTGGCCATTCTAACTGGTGTCAGGTGATATCTCAATGTGGTTTAAATTTGAATCTCCCTGATGGCTAGTGATGATGAGCATTTTTTCATGTGTTTTATAGCCATTTGTATGTCTTCATTGGAGAAGTGTCTGTTCATATCTTCTGCCCATTTTTTTTTTTGATATGATTATCTGTTTTGTGTGTGTTGAGTTTGAAAAGTTCTTTATAGAATCAGGATATCAACCTTTTGTCTGTATTGTCATTTGCAAATATCTTCTCCCATTCCATGGGATGCCTCTTTGTTTTGTTGACTGTTTCCTTTGCTGTACAGAAGCTTTTGATATTGATGAAGTCCCAAAAGTTTACTTTCAATTTTGTTTCCTTTGCTATTGGAGACATATCTTGAAAGAAGTTGCTGTGGCTGATCTCGAAGAGGATACTGCCTATGTTCTCCTCTAGGATTCTGATGGATTCCTGTCTCACATTGAGGGACTTTATCCATTTCGAGTTTATCTTTGTGTAAGGTGTAAGAGAATGGTGGGTTTAATTCTTCTACATATAGCTGTCCAGTTTTCCCAGCACCATTTTTTGAAGATACTGAACAGACACTTCTCCAATGAAGACATACAAATGGCTATCAGACACATGAAAAAATGCTCATCATCACTAGCCATCAGGGAGATTCAAATTAAAACCACATTGAGATACCACCTCACACCAGTTAGAATGGCCAAAATTAGCAAGACAGGAAACAACATCTGTTGGAGAGGATGTGTAGAAAGGGGAACGCTCTTCCACTGTTGGTGGGAAAGCAAGTTGGTGCAGTCACTTTGGAGAACAGTGTGGAGATTCTTCAAGAAATTAAAAATAGAGCTTTCCTGCAATTGCACTGCTGGGTACTTAACCAAAGATACAGATGTAGTGAAAAGAAGGGCCACCTGTACCCCAATGTTTATAGCAGCAATGGCCACGGTCGCCTAACCGTGGAAAGAACCATGATGCCCTTCGACGCATGAATGGATAAGGAAGATGTGGTCCATATACACAAGGGAGTATTATGCCTCCATCAGAAAGGATGAATACCCAACTTTTGTAGCAACATGGATGGGACTGGAAGAGATTATGCTGAGCGAAATAAGTCAAGCAGAGAGAGTCAATATCATATGGTTTCACTTATTTGTGGAGCATAACAAAGAACATGGAGGACATGGGGAGATGGAGAGGAGAAAGGAGTTGAGGGAAATTGGAAGGGGAGATGAACCATGAGAAACTATGAACTCTGAAAAACAACCTGAGTGTTTTGAAGGGGTGGGGGGTGGTAGGTTGGGGAACCAGGTGGTGGGTAATAGAGAGGGCATGTATTGCATGGATCACTGGGTGTGGTGCAAAAACAATGAATACTGTTACAGTAAAAAGAAAAATAATATAAATAAATAAATAAATAAATAAATAAATAAACAAACCACACCAATTTCCCTGACTAGAGAAGCAAAATTCTCAATATAATACTAGCAAACCAAATCCCACAATACATTAAAAAATTACCTGGGGTGCCTGGGTGGCTCAATTATTTAATCAACTTCCTTCAACTAAGACCGTGATCTGAGAGACCTTAGATCAAGCTCTGCATCAGGCTCCCTGCTTAACAGGGAAGTCTGCTTCTCCCTCTCCATCTGCCTCTTCAGCTACTCATGATCTTTCTCACTGTCTTTCTATCAAATAAATAAATAAAATCCTTAAAACACTTACCATAAGTAAGTGGGTTTTATTCCTGTGTTGTAATGATTGTTAAGTATTCACAAATCAATCAATTTGATACACCACATAATAAAAGAAAGGATAAGAACTGTATGATCCTTTCATTAGATGAAAATAATATATTTGGAAAAAGGACAGCATCCAGTTATGGGAAAAAGCCTCAATAAAGTAATTTTAGAGGGAAGAAACCTCAATAAAATCCATATATGTCAACCCCAGAATTAATATCATCCTCAAAAGGAAACACTGAGGGCGCTTCCTCTAAGGTCAAGTGCAACACAGGGATGCAACCCACAGCTGTTGGTTAACATACTACTGGAAGTCTTGGCACAACAACCAGACAACACAAATATGTAAAAGTCATCCACCTTAGCAACAATCAAAACAAAACAAACGGAGGGGAGGAGTCAAGATGGCGGAGAAGTAGCAGCCTGAGACTACATCAGGTAACAGGAGATCAGCTCGATAGCTTATCTAAACATAGCAAACACCTACAAATCCAACGGGAGAGCGAAGAGAAGAAGAACAGCAACTCTAGAAACAGAAAATCAACCACTTTCTGAAAGGTAGGACTGGCGGAGAAGTGAATCTAAAACGACGGGAAGATAGACCGCGGGGGGAGGGGCCGGCTCCCGGCAAGTGGCGGAGGAACGGAGCACAAAATCAGGACTTTTAAAAGTCTGTTCCACTGAGGGACATTGCTCCAGGGGCTAAACCGGGGTGAAGCCCATGCGGGGCCAGCGTGGCCCCAGGCCCCGCAAGGTCACAGAAGGATCGGGGGTGTCAGAGTGTCAGAGAGCTCGCAGGTATTAGAACGGAGAAACCGGCTGCAAAGACAGAGCCGAGGACTGAACTCTCAGCTCGGGGTTACCTTGAACTGGTCGCGGGCTGGGTGAGCTCGGAGCGCGGCTAGAGGCTGGGGATACGGGAGTGATTGGGTGCTGTCCTCTGGGGGCGCACTGAGGAGTGGGGCCCCAGGCTCTCGGCTCCTCCGGGCCAGAGACTGGGAGGCCGCCATTTTCATTCCCGTCCTCCGGAACTCTACGGAAAGCGTTCAGGGAACAGAAGCTCCCAAAAGCGAACCCGAGCCGATTACTTAGTCCGGCCGCCGGTAAGGGCGGTGCAATCCCGCCTCGGGCAAAGACACTTGAGAGTCACTACAACAGGCCCCTCCCCCAGAAGATCAACAAAATATCCAGCCAGGACGAAGTTCATCTATCAAGGAGAAAGCAGATTCAATTCCTAAGACAGCAGAGCAATTCCAGAGGAGGAGAAAGCAAAGCACGGAACTCATGGCTTTCTCCCCATGATTCTTTAGTCTTGCCGCTACTTCAATTTTTTTTTTCTTTTTTCAATTTTTTATTTTTTTTTCTTTTTTCAATTTTTTTTTCTTTTTTCTTTTTTCTTCTTCTGCTAAATTTTTTTAAAAACTTTTACCCTTTTCTTTTTTAACGTTTTTTGACTAGTTCATCTAAATATATATATTTTTTCTTTCTTTTTTATATTTTTTTATTTGTTTTATTTTTTAAATTTTTTTTTTCTTTTTTTTTTCAGAACCTGTTTTTTATCCCCTTCCCCCCCCCCCACAATTTGGGGTCTCTTCTGATTTGGTTACAGCGCATTTTTCCGGGGTATTTGCCACCCTATTAGTAGTTTATTTGCTCCTTCATATCCTCTTATCTGGACAAAATGACAAGGCGGAAAAAATCACCACAAACAAAAGAACAAGAGACAGTACCGAAGGCTAGGGACCTAATCAACACAGACATTGGTACTATGTCAGATCAAGAGTTCAGAATGACGATTCTGAACATTCTAGCCGGGCTCGAAAAAGGCATGGAAGATATTAGAGAAACCCTCTCTGGAGATATTAAAGCCCTTTCTGGAGAAATTAAAGAACTAAAGTCTAACCAAGTTGAAATCAAAGAAGCTATTAATGAGGTGCAATCAAAAATGGAGGCTCTCACTGCTAGGATCAATGAGGCAGAAGAAAGAATTAGTGATATAGAAGACCAAATGACAGAGAATAAGGAAGCCGAGCAAAAGAGGGACAAACAGCTACTGGACCATGAGGGGAGAATTCGAGAGATAAGTGACACCATAAGACGAAACAACATTAGAATAATTGGGATTCCAGAAGAAGAAGAAACAGAGAGGGGAGCAGAGGGTCTATTGGAGAGAATCATTGGAGAGAATTTCCCTAATATGGCAAAGGGAACAAGCATTAAAATCCAGGAGATGCAGAGAACCCCCCTCAAAGTCAACAAGAATAGGTCCACACCCCGTCACCTAATAGTAAAATTTACAAGTCTTAGTGACAAAGAGAAAATCCTGAAAGCAGCCCGAGAAAAGAAATCAGTAACATACAATGGTAAAAATATTAGATTGGCGGCAGACTTATCCACAGAGACCTGGCAGGCCAGAAAGAGCTGGCATGATATATTCAGAGCACTCAACGAGAAAAACATGCAGCCAAGAATACTCTATCCAGCTAGGCTATCATTGAAAATAGAAGGAGAGATCAAAAGCTTCCAGGACAAACAAAAACTGAAAGAATTTGCAAACACCAAACCAGCTCTCCAGGAAATATTGAAAGGGGTCCTCTAAGCAAAGAGAGAGCCTAAAAGGAGTAGATCAGAAAGGTACAGAGACAATATACAGTAACAGTCACCTTACAGGCTACTAATGGCACTAAATTCATATCTCTCCATAGTTACCCTGAATGTTAATGGGCTAAATGCCCCAATCAAAAGACACAGGGTATCAGAATGGATAAAAAAACAAAACCCATCAGTATGTTGCCTACAAGAAACTCATTTTAGACGCGAAGACACCTCCAGATTTAAAGTGAGGGGGTGGAAAACAATTTACCATGCTAATGGGCATCAGAAGAAAGCTGGGGTGGCAATCCTTATATCAGATCAATTAGATTTTAAGCCAAAGACTATAATAAGAGATGAGGAAAGACACTATATCCTACTCAAAGGGTCTGTCCAACAAGAAGATCTAACCATTTTAAATATCTATGCCCCTAATGTGGGAGCAGCCAACTATATCAACCAATTAATAACAAAATCAAAGAAACACATCAATAATAATACAATAATAGTAGGGGACTTTAACACTCCCCTCACTGAAATGGACAGATCATCCAAGCAAAAGATCAACAAGGAAATAAAGGCCTTAAATGACACACTGGACCAGATGGACATCACAGATATATTCAGAACATTTCATCCCAAAGCAACAGAATACACATTCTTCTCTAGTGCACATGGAACCTTCTCCAGAATAGATCACATCCTGGGTCACAAATCAGGTCTCAACCGGTATCAAAAGATTAGGATTATTCCCTGCATATTTTCAGACCACAATGCTCTGAAGCTAGAACTCAATCACAAGAGGAAAGCTGGAAAGAACCCAAATACATGGAGACTAAACAGCATCCTTCTAAAGAATGAATGGGTCAACCAGGAAATTAAAGAAGAATTGAAAAAATTCATGGAAACAAATGATAATGAAAACACAACAGTTCAAAATCTGTGGGACACAGCAAAGGCAGTCCTGAGAGGAAAATATATAGCGGTACAAGCCTTTCTCAAGAAACAAGAAAGGTCTCAAGTACACAACCTAACCCTACGCGTAAAGGAGCTGGAGAAAGAACAAGAAAGAAACCCTAAACCCAGCAGGAGAAGAGAAATCATAAAGATGAGAGCAGAAATCAATGAAATAGAAACCAAAAAAACAATAGAAAAAATCAATGAAACTAGGAGCTGGTTCTTTGAAAGAATCAATAGGATTGATAAACCCCTGGCCAGACTCATCAAAAAGAAAAGAGAAAGGACCCAAATCAATAAAATCATGAATGAAAGAGGAGAGATCACAACTAACACCAAAGAAATACAGACAATTAGAAGAACATACTATGAGCAACTCTACGCCAACAAATTGGCCAATCTGGAAGAAATGGATGCATTCCTAGAGACATATAAACTACCACAACTGAACCAGGAAGAAATAGAAAACCTGAACAGGCCCATAACCAGTAAGGAGATTGAAACAGTCATCAAAAATCTCCAAACAAACAAAAGCCCAGGGCCAGACGGCTTCCCAGGGGAATTCTACCAAACATTTAAAGAAGAACTCATTCCTATTCTCCTGAAACTGTTCCAAAAAATAGAAATGGAAGGAAAACTTCCAAACTCATTCTATGAGGCCAGCATCACCTTGATCCCAAAACCAGACAAGGATCCCACCAAAAAAGAGAACTACAGACCAATATCCTTGATGAACACAGACGCAAAAATTCTCGCCAAAATACTAGCCAATAGGATTCAACAGTACATTAAAAGGATTATTCACCACGATCAAGGGGGATTTATTCCAGGGTTGCAGGGTTGGTTCAACATCCGCAAATCAATCAATGTGATAGAACACATTAATAAAAGAAAGAACAAGAACCATATGATACTGTCAATAGATGCTGAAAAAGCATTTGACAAAGTACAGCATCCCTTCCTGATCAAAACTCTTCAAAGTGTAGGGATAGAGGGCACATACCTCAATATTATCAAAGCCATCTATGAAAAACCCACTGCAAATATCATTCTCAATGGAGAAAAACTGAAAGCTTTTCCATTAAGGTCAGGAACACGGCAGGGATGTCCATTATCACCACTGCTATTCAACATAGTATTAGAAGTCCTAGCCTCAGCAATCAGACAACAAAAAGAAATTAAAGGCATCCAAATTGGTAAAGAAGAAGTCAAACTATCACTCTTCGCAGATGATATGATACTATATGTGGAAAACCCAAAAGACTCCACTCCAAAACTGCTAGAACTTGTACAGGAATTCAGTAAAGTGTCAGGATATAAAATCAATGCACAGAAATCAGTTGCATTTCTGTACACCAACAACAAGACTGAAGAAAGAGAAATTAAGGAGTCAATCCCATTCACAATTGTACCCAAAACTATAAGATACATAGGAATAAACCTAACCAAAGAGACTAAGAATCTATACACAGAAAATTATAAAGTACTCATGAAAGAAATTGAGGAAGACACCAAAAAATGGAAAAATGTTCCATGCTCCTGGATTGGAAGAGTAAATATTGTGAAAATGTCTATGCTACCTAAAGCAATCTACACATTTAATGCAATCCCTATCAAAATACCATCCATTTTTTTCAAAGAAATGGAACAAATAATCCTAAAATTTATATGGAACCAGAAAAGACCTCGAATAGCCAAAGGAATATTGAAGAACAAAGCCAAAGTTGGTGGCATCACAATTCCGGACTTCAAGCTCTATTACAAAGCTGTCATCATCAAGACAGCATGGTACTGGCACAAAAACAGACACATAGACCAGTGGAACAGAATAGAGAGCCCAGAAATCGACCCTCAACTCTATGGTCAACTAATCTTCGACAAAGCAGGAAAGAATGTCCAATGGAAAAAAGACAGCTTCTTCAATAAATGGTGCTGGGAAAATTGGACAGCCACATGCAGAAAAATGAAATTGGACCACTTCCTTACACCACACACGAAAATAGACTCCAAATGGATGAAGGACCTCAATGTGAGAAAGGAATCCATCAAAATCCTTGAGGAGAACGCAGGCAGCAACCTCTTCGACCTCAGCCGCAGCAACATCTTCCTAGGAACAACGGCAAAGGCAAGGGAAGCAAGGGCGAAAATGAACTATTGGGATTTCATCAAGATCAAAAGCTTTTGCACAGCAAAGGAAACAGTTAACAAAACCAAAAGACAGCTGACAGAATGGGAGAAGATATTTGCAAACGACATATCAGATAAAGGGCTAGTATCCAAAATCTATAAGGAACTTAGCAAACTCAACACCCAAAGAACAAACAATCCAATCAAGAAATGGGCAGAGGACATGAACAGACATTTCTGCAAAGAAGACATCCAGATGGCCAACAGACACATGAAAAAGTGCTCCACGTCACTCGGCATCAGGGAAATACAAATCAAAACCACAATGAGATATCACCTCACACCAGTCAGAATGGCTAAAATTAACAAGTCAGGAAATGACAGATGCTGGAGAGGATGTGGAGAAAGGGGAACCCTCCTCCACTGTTGGTGGGAATGCAAGCTGGTCCAACCACTCTGGAAAACAGCATGGAGGTTCCTCAAAATGTTGAAAATAGAACTACCCTATGACCCAGCAATTGCACTACTGGGTATTTACCCTAAAGATACAAACATAGTGATCCGAAGGGGCACGTGTACCCGAATGTTTATAGCAGCAATGTCTACAATAGCCAGACTATGGAAAGAACCTAGATGTCCATCAACAGATGAATGGATAAAGAAGATGTGGTATATATACACAATGGAATACTATGCAGCCATCAAAAGAAATGAAATCTTGCCATTTGCGACGACGTGGATGGAACTAGAGCGTATCATGCTTAGTGAAATAAGTCAATCGGAGAAAGACAACTATCATATGATCTCCCTGATATGAGGACATGGAGAAGCAACATGGGGGGGTAGGGGGATAGGAGAAGAATAAATGAAACAAGATGGAATTGGGAGGGAGACAAACCATAAATGACTCTTAATCTCACAAAACAAACTGGGGGTTGCTGGAGGGAGGTGGGATTGGGAGAGGGGGAGCGGGCTATGGACATTGGGGAGGGGAGGCGAACCATAAGAGACTATGGACTCTGAAAAACAACCTGAGGGTTTTGAAGGGTCAGGGGTGGGAGGTTGGGGGAACAGGTGGTGGGTGATGGGGAGGGCACGTTTTGCATGGAGCACTGGGTGTTGTGCAAAAAGAATGAATACTGTTACGCTGAAAAAAAAAATAAATAAATAAAAAGGGAAAAAAAAAAAACATTATTTGTATATCCCACAGGAGTACTTTCTTTTTCAGTACATGATAGTTTTTATGGAAAGTAGGCATTAATTAGAGGTGTCCATGTATGTATGCCATGGACTGATATATTAAAATTTTTATGTTATTTTATTGAATATGTGTTATTATTTTTGGAGGGAGCATTGTTATTATTTTTGGAGGGATATGGCTTGTGATTCATACTTTATATCTTTAAAATGAATCACATATAATTATTAAATAATTCTATACACAGATATGTTGTTTTACAAGTAACTGACTTGTGTTGCTGAAATTTTGGATAATGTGGTGGTGGTAAGCAAATATTATTATCCTGATACTTATCTAGGACCCAGAGAAAGTGTAGATCCCAAGTGTTCTGTGGGTACAGATTTGTATTTGTGGCAACTATTTGTTATTTGGTTCTGCTTTGAAGATATATGTAATATAATAGGTTAAACACTTGGTAAACAAGTTAAAGCTATTTAATCAAGTATACAATTTTTGCCTTATAGAATCATTTTTTATTTTTTTATTTTTTAAAGATTTTATTTTTATTTATTTGACAGAGAGAGATTACCAGTAAGCAGAGAATCAGGCAGAGAGAGAGGAAAGCAGGCTGCCTGCTGAGCAGAGAGACTGATGCAGGACTTGATCCCAGGACCCCGAGATCCTGACCTGAGTTGAAGGCAGCAGCTTAACCCACTGAGCCACCCAGGCACCCCACCTTATAGAATCATTTATATCAGGCAATTATAAAGCAATGTTTTACTACAGCAACTGCATTCTGAGATTCCACTAATTCCATTAATTCTCAAAATTTCCTCACAAGAAACCAAAGTGAACACACTTTCTCTTCAAGAAAAGGATAAATAGGAGTCAGGATGGCAGAGGAGTAGGGATTCTAAGTTTTTCTCATTTCTTGAATAGAGCTAGATTCTGAAACCTCATAAATCAACTAGAGATCTGAGAAAAGAAATGCTGCAGAGCTACAGGTAGGAAAGTGACCTCGTTTTGGGAGGTAGAAGGTGCAGAGACTTGAATCTGGTGTGATACAGCTAATGATAGAGGGGATGGGAGGAAATCCTCCTAGAAATGCTATTGCAAAGTACTAGAAGTAGTGAAGCATAAAATCAGAACAATTTTTTTTAATTTTAATTTTTATATATTTTATGTATTTTTTTGCTTTTATTACATTTTAATTCTTATTTTTTTAACACGTTGGGATCTAGTTTCTCTAAACAAGCAGATGAAGACACAAAGATATCTAGTTTCTTGTTTTGGTTGTTGTTTTTTCTTGTGTTTTCTTCTTCTTTATTCTTTTGCCATCTTGGAAAAAAAAAACAAAACAATGAGTTGGAGAAATTTATCACAAGAGTAAGGAAGTGGTTCTCATAGCCACAGATTTAATCATACAGTTACAAGTAAGAAGTCTGAACTAGAATTTAAAGCAAAGATTATAAAGATACTAGCTATGTTTTAAAAACAAATAGAAGGCACTAGGAAATCCATCACTATAGACATACAAGGACTACAATATAGACATGCTGAAATTAAAAATGCTATCACTGAGATGCAGTCCCAAGTGGAGACCATATAAATGAGGATGAATGAAATAGAAGAGGAATTTAGTGATACAGAAGACGAAGTTATGGAAAATAATGAAGCTGATCAGAGGAAAGATAGACAACTCTTAGATAATGAAGGTACACTTAGGGAATTCAGCATTCTCCTAGTGAAAGAATATCTGTATTGTAGGAGTCTCAGAAGAAGAGTAGAAAAGAAGCAGAAGGTTTAGTTGAACAAATTATAGTTGAGAACTTACCTAAACCAAAAAAGGAAACAGGTATTCAGGTACAAGAGGCACAGAGAACTCCCCCCCAAATCAACAGAAATAAGTCAACACCATGACATACTAGAGTGAAAATTCAAAGTGAAATTTCAAAGATAAAGAGAACATCCTAAAATCAACCTGAGACAAGATGTACTTACCTACACATGTAGGCACATAAGGCTTGCAGCAGGCCTGTCCACAGAAATCTGGCAGGCCAGAAAAGACTGGCATATTCAATGTGCTAAGTTAGAAAAATATGTAGCCAAGAACACTATATCCAGCTAGGCTGTCATTCAGACCAAATAAATAAATAAATAAAGGAATTCATGAACACTAACCCAGCCCTGCAAGAAATATTAAAGGGACCCATAGAGCAAAAAGAGATCCCAAAAGTAACAAAAGCCATAAAGGAACAGAGATAATCCGCACATACAGCAACCTTACCTGTAATAAAATGGCACTAAATTTATATTTTAATAATTCTCTAAATGTAATTGGATAAAATGCTACAATCAAAAGACAAAGGATAACATAATTGATTAAAAAGTTAAAAAAAAAGACTCATCAGTACACTGCCTATAGGAGATTCATTTCAGAGAGAAAGACACCTCCAGATTTCAAGTGATGGTGTAGAGAATGATTTATCATACTAATGGAATCAAAAGAAAGTCGAAGTAACCATCCTTTTGCCAGAGAAAATAGATTTTAGGCCAAAGATTACAATAAGAGAAGAAGGACAGTATATGATTATAAAGGGGTATATACAACAGGAAGATCTAACAAATGTAAATATTTATGCCCATAACATAGGAGTAGTCAAATGTATAAATTAATTAATAATAAACCTTAAGGACATTGAAAATACTACAATAATAGTTGTGGGCTTTAACACCCTAATCATAGCAATGGACAAATTGTCTAAGCAGAAGATAACCAATGAAACAAGGGCTTTGACACACTGGACCAGCTGGACTTAACAGATATAGTCAGAGCATTTCATCCTAAAGCATACAGAAATCACATTCTTCTTCTGTGCACATGGAAAGTTTTCCAGAACAGATTACATACTGGATCATATATCAGACCTCAACTTTTTGAAAAAGATTGAGATCATGCCATACATATTTTCAGACCACAATGATCTGAAACTTGAAATCTAACGTATGAAAACATAAAAGGGCCACAAATGCATGGAGGTTAAAAGGAATCCTATTTCAGAATGAATGGGTCAACCAGAAAATTAAAGAAGAGCTTTAAAAATATCAGACACATGAAAAAATGTTCATCATCACTAGCCATCAGGGAGATTCAAATTAAAACCACATTGAGATACCACCTGACACCAGTTAGAATGGCCAAAATTAGCAAGACAGGAAACAATGTGTGTTGGAGAGGATGTGGAGAAAGGGGAACCCTCTTACACTGTTGGTGGGAATGCAAGTTAGTGCAGCCACTTTGGAGAACAGTGTGGAGAATCCTGAAGAAATTAAGAATAGAGCTTCCCTATGACCCTGCAATTGCACTGCTGGGTATTTACCCCAAAGATACAGATGTAGTGAAAAGAAGGGCCATCTGTACCCCAATGTTTATTGCAGCAATGACTACGGTCGCCAAACTGTGGAAAGAACCAAGGTGCCCTTCAACGGATGAATGGATAAGGAAGATGTGGTCCATATACACAATGGAGTATTATGCCTCCATCAGAAAGGATGAATACCCAACTTTTGTAGCAACATGGACGGGACTGGAAGAAATTATGCTGAGCGAAATAAGTCAAGCAGAGAGAGTCAAGTATCCTATGGTCTCACTTATTTGTGGAGCATAACAAAGAACATGGAGGACATGGGGGGATGGAGAGGAGAGGGAGTTGAGGGAAACTGGAAGGGGAGATGAACCATGAGAGACTATGGACTCTGAAAAACAACCAGAGGGTTTTGAAGGGGCGGGGGTGTGGGAGGTTGAGGAACCAGGTGGTGGGTAATAGGGAGGGCAAGTACTGCATGGAGCACTGGGTGTGATGCCAAAACAATGAACACTGTTATGCTGTAAATAAACAAATAAAAGAAAATGTGGATGCATATTTATCCTTAGCAACGTAGTAGAATATTCATGGCACATCTGAGAAAAGTCGTATGTAAAAGAGATAAAAATTTATGGGATGTAATAAATTAAATATAGATATGGATAGATGTGGTTATCTTAATATCAAGGATGTGTTAATAATGGTCTCTAGGTGGTGGACACTGGTGGTTCGAATTTTGATTTTTTATGTTTATATGATGAAAATAAAATATTGATAATAATTTAAAAAAATTCATGGAAGCAAATGAAACTGAATACACAACAGTTGTGAACCACTGGGAAGCAGCGATGGCAGTTCTAAGAGGTAAGTATATAGCAATACAGGTCCCCTCTCAAGAGACAAGAAAACTATCAAATGCACAACCTAATCTTATACCTAAAGATACTGGAGATAAAAAGGGCATAAACCCTAAATCCAGTGGGAAATGAGAAATAATAAAAATTAGAGCAGAGGGGTGCCTGGATGGCTCAGTGCGTTACCTCTGCCTTCAGCTCAGGTCATGATCCCAGGGTCCTGGGATTGAGCCCTATATCAGGTTCTCTGCTCAGCAAGGAGTCTGCTTCCCTTCCTCTCTCTCTGCCTGCCTCTCTGCCTACTTGTGATCTCTGTATGTCTAATAAATAAATAAAATCTTTTAAAAAATTAAAAGATTTAGAGCAGAAAGCAAAGAAACAGAAATTAAAGAAAAGAACAGAGAAATGTAATGATGAACTGGTTCTTTGAAAGAATTAATAAGATTGTTAAACCTCTAATCAGATTCACCAAAAATAAAAGAGAAAGGACTCAACTAAATAAAAGCATAAACAAGAGAGAAGAAAACACAGTGAACACCCCATAAATGCAAACAATCATAAGGAAATATTGAGCAATTACATGCCAAAAAGCTGGGCAAGCTGAAAGAAATGGATACAGTCCTTGAAACATAATCTACCAAAATTCAATGAGGAAGAAACAGAAAACCTAAACAGACCCAAACCAGCAAAAAAGGGGAAAAAACTGAATTAGTTACCAAAAATTTCCCAAAAAGTATCCAGAGACAAATGGCTTTCCAGGTGGATTCTGCCAAGTAATAAAATAAGAATTAATGCACATATTTCTTAAAGTATCAAAAAAATAGAAAAAAGGAAAACAGTAAACTCCTTCTATGAGACCAGCATTGCCTTGAGGCCAAAACCACAGAAGGATGCCCCCTAAAAAGGAGAATTACAGACCAGTATCCTTGATGAACAAGGATGCATATAGTCTCACCAAGATACTAGCCCACAGGATCCAATGGTACATTTAAAGGATTATTCAATATGACCATGAGGGATTTATTCCTGCACTGAAAAGTGACTCAACCTCAGCAAGTCAATCAATGAGATACATCACATTAAAAAAAGGACACACACAAAAAAAGAGAGAGAACCATATGACATTCTCCGTAGATGCAGAAAAAGCATTTCACAAAATACTGCATCTTCTTTGAAAAAAAACTCTCTACCATGTAGAAAGAGAGGGAATATAACTCAGCATAATAAAGACCATATAGGAAAGACCCACAATAGATATAATCCTCAACAGAGAAAGACTGATTTTCCCCTACATGTTTCCCTGACAAAAACACCAGGTTTGTCCACTCTCACCACCGATGTCCAAATGTTCAGCATGGAAATGTGTGGTTTCTCTCATAGCGGATCTTCTATGCTTCTGCCTTTTGCCTCCCTATCCCTGGAAAATAATCGTACAACCATGCAGTAGCAAGCAGTTGATGTCAACACAGAGCAGAAAACTGGCATCTAGACACTCTGTTCTCAGGCAGGTTTCCTGCTCCTAAAGCTTGGTGGTAAGGTAGTTTTTGTTTGCTTGTTTGTTTGTTTTTGTTTGTTTGTTTGTTTTTAACTTTCTGAAGTCTGGGAACTCTGCCATACTCAGCACCACCCATTTTCATGTCACCCCAGGGATCCTGAGACCAATCTTGTCACACTCAGGATTCTACCTGGCTTCCCTACCTGAGCATTTTTAAGCCAGGGACACCCCCACAGTAGCAGACTTCTAAATGTTACCATTTTCTGATCTGCTGCTAAGACTTTGTGGTAGCTTCCCCAGGCAGGTTCCACCCCTAAGCCATATAACACCAGATTCAAATCTGAACACCACCTCCCTTCCGAATGGTGGGTCCTTTTCTATTTGTAGACCTGCAGCATTGTTTTCTCAGATCTCTGATTCATTTATTGTGTGTTCTGAATGATCTGATAAATATTTACTTGTATTTGAGGGAGGAGACAAACTTAAGTCCTCCTCCCACTGCTTTGTGTTGGAAGCTAGACATGAAGACAGTGAACCTGCTGACAGGCTGGATTTTGTTCTCCCCCGTCTATGAGAGCTGAATATTGTTTTGGCAAAAGATAATGACTTGGGACACAGCATCATCCTTTCTTGGTTTAAGCTTATTTTGGGAAGACGTAGCAAACATAATAGCTACCATTTTCTACATTTATATTTAAGCTTTAATGGAGGAGTGGAAAGTAGCATTTACTTGAATGTCATATTATGAACTTACCCATGAAATGTGACAGTTCATGGGGTTTAATGGTCCGTGTCTTCATGAATACTGGCGATAGCATTTCAGGGAATGGTGATGCTGAGTGATACATTTAGCTTTACACTGGTTGAGTCTTTCAGCCTCACCATGAACTTCACTATAAATACATCCCAAAGATGAATTTTTCATCCTGAAATAAGTTAACCTGTTTTCCATTCGATGATGTCAGAAGGGTCACTGAAAAAGCCCTTGGTCATTGGCCAGCTGAGCTACGTGGTGACTGGCCACCTGAATGAGACCAATTTGTGAGTGCCTGGGTGATTCACCAGGGCATGGTGGTGACATCACAAGAAGGCATTGTGATGCCCCAGGGTGAGGCCAGCAAGACGGGCTAGGTTGTGCCGCTGATGCAGAGGCCACCTGAGCCGCCTCCTCGAAGTTTCCCCAGAAGGCTGTGGAATGGATTGGGGCTCACCCAGCAGTAAGACCCCGAGAAATTGGAAGGAGCGCTTTTCCTTCCAGGAGTCTTTCCAAGGGAGCAGCTTCTCCTCCAGGCAGAGCAGAGAGACTGCGGAAAAGCAGCGGGTGGGGGGAAAACCACCGGTGAGGCCAGAGCCTCTGAGGACCTCCAGGGGCACCGCTCCAGCCTCCACAGGGATGGGCACTGCCTCTGGAAGCAGGTGGCAGCAGGTCTGGGAGGGAACGGTGTGGACCTGACCTCCAGAGGCGCTGCTCCATCTGCTTCAGAGATGGGCCTGGCCTGGGGGAGCTGGCGTTGGTGCTGGGCATGGAGTGGGCTGCACAGAAAGAGGGGCGCAGGGGCGACCCACAGGAGGCCCAGCCCCAAAAGGCGGGGAGAGTCAGGTAATCCTGGGCAGCCTGCACAGCCCCCACAGAGGAGGCCCAGCCAAGTGCAGTCCAGAAGCCCCCTGGTGGAGGCAGCAAGGAAAAGGGCCCAATTGTTGAGATAATCCAGGAACTTTCTCAAGTTTGTTGCAGGGGTGCCAGACACTGGTTTTGGAGAACTTGTCTACAATCAGGGATTGATTTCAAGGACTTTTTTTTTTTTTTTAAGCGACAAATTTGTTTCCCCCTCCTTCCCCACGGATCCCATCCTAAAACACTCCCTTACCCCATTCCAACAGGTCCAAGTGACCTTAAACACCTTCCTCTGCCATGGTTCTCTTTTGTTTATAAATTTTGAATCATTATTAATTTTTATTTGCCTACATTACATCTTTGTTCTAAAATATAAACTTTCTTTGTCAATCTATGGACATGCCTATATATGAAGGAGATGGGTGTGCCCAAAGTGATAGGATGATTTAACAGAAAATTTACCTAGTTGTACTACTTTCTGTATTTAGGTATAGTATTTTTAAAAAAATGACTCTGGGGCTCCTGGGTGGCTAAATTGGTTAAACTTCTGCCTTAGGCTCAGCTCATGATCCCAGGGTCCTGATAGTGAACCCTGCATCTGGCTTCCTGGTTGGTGTGGTGCCTGATTACCCCTCTCCTGCTCCCTTTGTGCTTTCTCTGAAACAAATACAATATATATTTTTTTAAAAAGTTAATTTAAAAAATAAGTAAAAATAAGAAAATGAAATATAATTTTCTTTGCCTGTCACTAATTTTCCAGTGCAGTCATAGTGACAGCAATATTAATAGAGCAAAGTTGGATACTTTGTTAAAACCAAAGAGTGTATTGAGACTTTTCGGGAACAAAGTCCCTGAGAAATGCAAGGATGACATGTGTATGGATAAAAATGTATGATGGTTACTATGCTGATTTTAGTGGCAATGGTGAAGATGGTAAAAAAAAATATCACAGCATCTGTGCATGGGTCACTCATGCCACTCAGATTCGACACATCCAGCATAAACTATCCCATTTAGTCTTGTCATTTTTTTTGCTTTTTATTCAGATTTAGTTATAATTGACAATATGGTACACGGTTTCATTTAAGAATTACACTTTCCAATAATCACTACAAAGTGCATACCCACCAATTCACTTAGCTTTTGTATGTTGTGTGTGTGTGTGTGTGTGTAAAAATACTACAAACTGGTGAGATCTCCAGTAACAGGAAATTTCCAATATACCGTGTTGTTAACTATATATAAATTGCTGTAAATATAACTTATTCAACATGTATACTGGAAACTTAGCATTTGACCCACATCTTCCCAATTTTCCCTGCCTTTAGTCACTGACAATTGCCATTCTACTCTTCTAAAGATTGACTACTAGATTCCATTTACAATTGTAATTATAAAGTGTTTGTCTTTCTATGTCTGGCTTATTTCACTTCTCTCAATGCCCTCCAGGTTCATCCATGTTACTTTTATTTCATTTTTCCATTCGTCAATGAATATGTCAAATTAATTTCCACAGGGCGCCTGGGTGGCTCAGTGGGTTAAGCCACTGCCTTCGGCTCAGGTCATGATCTTCAGGGTCCTGGGATCGAGTCCCACATCGGGCTCTCTGCTTGGCAGGGAGCCTGCTTCCTCCTCTCTCTCTGCCTGCCTCTCTGCCTGCTTGTGATCTCTCTCTGTCAAATAAATATATAAAATATTTTTAAAAAATTAATTTCCACATTTTATCTATTGTGAGTCACACTGCAATAATGATTACAAGAGTAAAGTATAGCTTCAAATTTTATTTCATATCATTTTATTTCCTTTCTGTAGACATCCAGAAGTGGGAAGTTGGAACTTATGATAGTTTTACTTTTAAATGTTTGAAAAACTTTACTATTTTCCATAATGGCTATACTAATTTATATTCCCATCAAGTGTTGTTTTTTCTCCCCATTCTCTCCAACAGATACCATTGTATTCCATTATTGATAACAATCATTCCAAGAAGTGTGAGATCATATCTCATGATTCTGATCTGCTCTCCTGATGAGTCAAAATCTCAAAGAGTTGAATTCATTAATCCAAGTTTACATTTATAGTGACAGCTAGCATTAGATCTAACATTGGCTCCTAAAATCTGCAGCATGTTTTACAATAAAGCAAAATAAACTTCTCTTCAGTCTGAATCTAAAGACAAAGTATATACTGATAAATCAGATATCTCTCCATATCTCTTTACCTACTTACCTATTTATTAGTACTCATTCTCTGATGTGATATTTCATAAAGATGTATATACAGAAACACACGGATATATGCACATATGAATACTATACATTTTAGATCTGTGTACAATAAAATCCTTAGGATCACAAGCTTTATAACCATCTAAAAAAACAAAAAATACACATTGGTTAACTAGTTTAAATGAGCCTTAATTCCTAAGTCATGAAAGCATTCTGAACTCTGTAATTTTTTTGTCCTCTTTAATAGAAACTGTTGTGGAAACATTAGTAGGCATGAAAAATTTCATGTATGACTCATTGCAGAGATACTGTAGGGAACCATGCTTGCCTGGACTCGAGAGGATTGTCCTCTTGGCAACCTGATACATTCTAGGGAAGTCATTTCATAATACCATAAAATCTAGATAATGGATAGCAATGCAAAAATAATTATTATCTATGGGCATGCAGATACAAGTATGAACAATTTTTCAAAGACCCAAGGTAGGCTTTGTGCAGCCAATAGGTTCATTGTAGACCTGTGGGAAAATGTCTGCTAGGTCTTTTAGAGAACTTTTCCCCTATAAGTGGGTAAACAAGTTTATTTTGGTAAAGTTCACAAAAAAGTATGACAGAGTTCTTGAAAAGAGAAGAAGCAACCCAAATTTATATGAAAATTGGTGATTTTTGTTTTTTACATTTAAATGCTTATTAAAGTTTAGTCTGAGATCTCTTATAAAATTTTAGGAAAATGATAAAAATTTCTGTTAAATGTGCATTCTTGTTGCAACTATGCAATAATCAGACAAAATAGTGACCAGACTTATTTAGTGCTCTGAATGAACTTTTTTTGAGATTCGTTTGCTTCTGAATAAAATTCTACATTGTCTGGTATCTAGAGAACACACTTCTAGATTTGCCAATGGATCATATATAGTTTTAACTGAATTACTTCTCATCACATGGAATCCACTTCTAATCTTTATGATAATGATCCTATATGTGAAAAATCACTTTATTCTGTAAATATGTGAATCAATAAAGTGAGAGGTTTTTCAAGTCTTATGTGCAATTGAATAGGAACATTGGAAACCTAGGAAAAAGAATATCTGTAATATTAATAATGCTTATGAAATGATATTAAGATCAATTCAAAATGGTAATATGCAAATTATGTATAAGTTACATTATTTCGAGGACTTTTCTCATTATGATGAAGGAATAAACTGAATATATACATTTACAAAGCAATTTACAGGGGAGAAAATAAAGAGGAGGTTGACCTTTGTAAGCAAAACCACATAGGGCAACTTTGGTATTGGGGCGGGACATGGATGAGATTTCACTGAGAGGATCTGGAAGTGATGTGTGTATTCTCTACAGTATTGATTAAAGTTGTACTGTTGCAGGGAATAAGAGAAAATAAGATTAAGACTGAAATAGATAGGAAACAAGAAATATCATGAAATGACAAAAATGAAGAACTAAACCAATTCATTGAGGCATAACTTGTATAATTTTTTTATTTACTTTTTTTTTTTGTGTTTATTTTCAGCGAAACAGTGTTCATTGTTTTTGCACCACACCCAGTGCTCCATGCAGTATGTGCCCTCCCTATTACTCACCACCTGGTTCCTCAACCTCCCAGGCCCCTGCCCCTTCAAAATCCTCTGGTTGTTTTTCAGAGTCCATAGTATCTCATGGTTCATCTCCCCTTCCAGTTTCCCTCAACTCCCCCTCCTCTCCATCTCCCCATGTCCACCGTGTTCTTTGTTATGCTCCACAAATAAGAGAGACCATAGGATACTTGATTCTCTCTGCTTGACTTATTTCGCTCAGCATAATCACTTCCAGTCCCGTCCATGTTGCTACAAAAGTTGGGTATTCATCCTTTCTGATGGAGGCATAATACTCCATTATGTATATGAACCACATCTTCCTTATCCATTCGTCCGTTGAAGGGAATCTTGGTTCTTTCCACAGTTT
Organism: Meles meles; assembly: GCF_922984935.1. Classification (NCBI taxonomy): domain Eukaryota; kingdom Metazoa; phylum Chordata; class Mammalia; order Carnivora; family Mustelidae; genus Meles; species Meles meles. Next base: position 271,471 of record NW_025721177.1, on the reverse strand, counting down.
GGCGACCGTGGCCATTGCTGCTATAAACATTGGGGTACAGATGGCTCTTCTTTTCACTACATCTGTATCTTTGGGGTAAATACCCAGCAGTGCAATTGCAGGGTCATAGGGAAGCTCTATTCTTAATTTCTTGAGGAATCTCCACACTGTTCTCCAAAGTGGCTGCACTAACTTGCATTCCCACCAACAGTGGAAGAGGGTTCCCCCTTCTCCACATCCTCTCCCACACACATTGTTTCTCGTCTTGCTAATTTTGGGCATTCTAACTGGTGTCAGGTGGTATCTCAATGTAGTTTTAATTTCAATCTCCTGATGGCTAGTGATGATGAACATTTTTTCATGTGTCTGATAGCCATTTGTATGTCTTCATTGGAGAAGCGTCTGTTCATATCTTCTGCCCATTTTTTTAAAGATTTTATTTATTTATTTGACAGAGAGAGATCACAAGTAGGCAGAGAGGCAAGCAGAGAGAGTGAGAGGGAAGCAGGCTCCCCGCCGAGCAGAGAGCCTGATGTGGGACTCGATCCCAGGACCCTGAGATCATGACCTGAGCCGAAGGCAGTGGCCTAAACCACTGAGCCACCCAGGTGCCCCTTCTGCCCATTTTTTGATATGATTATCTGTTTTGTGTGTGTTGAGTTTGAGGAGTTCTTTATAGATCCTGGATATCAACTTTTGTCTGTACTGTCATTTGCAAATATCTTCTCCCATTCCGTGGGTTGCCTTTTTGTTTTGTTGACTATTTCCTTTGCTGTGCAGAAGCTTTTGATCTTGATGAAGTCCCAAAAGTTCTTCTTTTTTTTTTTTTTGTTTCCTTTGCCTTTGGAGACATATCTTGAAAGAAGTTGCTGTGACTGATACCGAAGAGGTTACTTCCTATGTTCTCTTCTAGGATTCTGATGGATTCCTGTCTCATGTTGAGGTCTTTTATCCATTTCGAGTTTATCTTTGTGTACGGTGTAAGAGAATGGTCGAGTTTCATTCATCTACATATCGCTGTCCAGTTTTCCCAGCACCATTTATTGAGAAGACTGTCTTTTTTCCATTGTATATTTTTTCCTGTTTTGTCAAAAGATTATTTGACCATAGAGTTGAGGGTCCATATCTGGGCTCTCCACTCTGTTCCACTGATCAATGTGTCTGTTTTTAGGCCAGTACCACGCTGTCTTGGTGATCACAGCTTTGTAGTAAAGCTTGAAATCGGGTAACGTGATGCCGCCAGGTTTGTTTTTGTTTTTCAACATTTCCTTAGCAATTCGGGGTCTCTTCTGATTCCATACAAATTTTAGGATTATTTCCTCCAGCTCTTTGAAAAATACCGATGGAATTTTGATCGGAATGGCATTAAAAGTAAAGATTGCTCTAGGCACTATAGACATTTTAACAATGTTTATTCTTCCAATCCAAGAGCATGGAACGGTCTTCCATCTTTTTGTGTCTTCTTCAATGTCTTTCATGAGTGTTCTGTAGTTCCTCGAGTACAGGTCCTTTACCTCTTTGGTTAGGTTTATTCCCAGGTATCTTATGTTTCTTGGTGCTATAGTAAATGGAATCGATTCTCTAATTTCCCTTTCTATATATTCATTGTTAGTGTATAAGAAAACCACTGATTTCTGTCCATTGACTTTGTATCCTGCCACGTTACTGAATTGCTGTATGAGTTCTAGTAGTTTGGGGATGGAGTCTGTGGGGTTTTCCATATAAAGAATCATGTCATCTGCGAAGAGAGAGAGTTTGACTTCTTCACTGTCAATTTGGATACCTTTTATTTCTCTTTGTTTTCTGATTGCCGTTGCTAGGACTTCTAATACTATGTTGAACAAGAGTGGTGAGAGTGGGCATCCTTGTCGAGTTCCCGATCTCAATGGGAAGGCTGCAAATTTTTTCCCATTGAGGATGTTATTTGCTGTGGGTCTTCCATAGATAGATTTTATGAAGTTCAGGAATGTTCCCTCTATCCCTATACTTTGAAGCGTTTTCATCAGGAACGGATGCTGGATTTTGTCAAATGCTTTTTCTGCATCAATTGAGAGGACCATGTGGTTCTTCTCTCTTCTCTTATTGATTTGTTCTATCACACTGATTGATATGTGAATGTTGAACCAACCTTGTAACCCAGGGATCAATCCCACCTGCTCATGGTGGATAATCTTTTTAATGTGTTGCTGGATCCTGTTTGCTAGAATCTTGTTGAGAATCTTTGCATCCATATTCATCAGTGATATGGGTCTGAAATTCTCCTTTTTGGTAGGGTCTTTGCCTGGTTTGGGGATCAGGGTAATGCTGGCTTCATAAAAAGAGTCTGGAAGTTTTCCTTCTGCTTCAATTTTTTGGAACAGCTTTAGAAGAATTGCTGTTATTTCTTCTTTGAAAGTTTGGTAGAATTCCCAGGGAATCCGTCAGATCCTGGGCTCTTGATTTTTGGGAGGTTTTGATCACTGCTTCAGTCTCATTACTAGATATAGGTCTATTCAGGTTGTCAATTTCTTCCTCGTTCAATTTTGGGAATTTACAGTTTTCCGGGAATGCAACTATTTCATCTAGGTTGCTTAGTTTATTGGCATATAACTGTTGGTAATAATTTCTGATGATTGTTTCTATTTCCTTGGTGTTAGTTGTGATCTCTCCCTTTTCATTCATAATTGTATTAATTTGGGCTTTCTCTCTTTTCTTTTGGATTAGTGTGGCCAATGGTTTATCGATCTTATTGATTCTTTTAAAAAACCAGCTTCTAGTTTCATTGATACGTTCTAGTGTATCTCTCGTTTCTACCTCATTGATCTCTGCTCTAATCTTGATTATTTCCCTTCTTGCTTGTGGAGTTGGTTTAATTTGTTGTTGATTCTTGAGTTCTTTAAGGTGTAGAGACAGCTGGTGTATTCTGGATTTTTCAAATTTTTTGAGGGAGGCTTGGATGGCTATGTATTTCCCCCTTAGAACAGCCTTTGCTGTATCCCATAGGTTTAGGTCCAAAGTGTCTTCATTCTCATTGGTTTCCATGAATTGTTTAAGTTCATCTTTGATCACCTGGTTGATCCAAGCATTCTTAAGCAAGGTGGTCTTTAGCTTCCAGGTGTTTGAGTTCCTTCTGAACTTTTCCTGTGATTGAGTTCCAGTTTCAAAGCATTGTGATCTGAGAATATGCAGGAAATAATGTCAGTCTTTTGGTATCGGTTGAGTCCTGCTTTGTGACTCAGTGTGTGGTCTATTCTGGAGAAGGTTCCATGTGCACTTGAGAAGAATGAGTATTCTGTTGTTTTAGGGTGGAGTGTTCTGTATACTATGAGGTCCACCTGGTCCAATGTTTCATTCAATGCTCTTATTTCTTTATTAATCTTCTGCTTCGATGATCTGTGTATTACTGAGAGAGGAGTATTAAGGTCTCCTACTATAACTGTATTCATATCAATATGACTCTTTATCTTGATTAATAGTTTTCTTATGTAATTCGGTGCTCCCATATTGGGGGCATAGATATTTACAATTGTTAGGTCATCTTGGTGGATAGTCCCTTTAAGAATTATGTAGTGTCCTTCTGTATCTCTGACTACAGTCTTTAGTTTAAAATCTAATTTATCTGATATGAGAATCGCTACCCCAGCCTTCTTTTGAGGCCCACTGGCATGAAAAGTGCTTCTCCATCCCTTCACGTTAAGTCTGGGTGTATCCTTAGGTTCAAAATGGGTCTCTTGTAGACAACATATGGATGAGTCCTGTCGTTTTAGCCAATCTGCAACCCCATGTTGTTTTATGGGCACATTTAGGCCATTCACATTGAGAGTGATTATTGAGAGATAGGTTTTTATTGACATCGTGTTAGCTTTGAAGTCTTTCTGTCTGTAGATTGTTTCTATATTTCTGTTCAATGATATTCTTCGGATTTTTTCTCTTTTATAGGACCCCCTTAATATCTCCTGCACTGTTGGCTTGGTGGTTGCATAGTCATTTAAGCCTTGCCGGTCTTGGAAACTCTTTATCTCTCCATCCATTTTAAACATCAATCTTGCTGGATAGAGTATTCTTGGCTGCATGTTCTCATTTAGTACTCTGAATATATTTTGCCAGCCCATCCTGGCTTGCCAGGTCTCTGTGGACAGGTCTGAAATTATTCTAATGGGCTTTCCTCTGTATGTAAGGCGCTTCTTTGTCCTAATTTTAAGAGGGTCTGTCTTGAAACATAATTCCTCATTTTAACTATAAGGTGTCACGAGGACTTTTGAGAATCTAAAATCTTGGTTGGAAATCTCTCTGCCTCTAGTACATGAATGTTGTTTCCATTTGTGAGATTGGAAAAATTTTCATAGACAACTTCTTCCACTATATCTCCTAGACTTCTTTCTTTTTCCTCCCCTTCAGGGATTCCAATAATTCTGACATTGGAGCGTTTCATGGCATCATTTAGTTCCCTGATTCTGTTTTTGTGGCTTCTGAGCTGTTTGTCCCAGGCTTCCTCCTGATCCTTTCTCTCTATCTGTTTGTCCTCCACATCACTAATTCTATCTTCTGTCTCAGTTACCCTAACTTTTAGAGAATTTAGATTAGATTGGAACTCATTGAGAGCATTGTGAACATCATCCCTGTTGGCTTTCAGTTCTGTCCTAATCAATTCTGTTTGGTCATCCATGGCTTTCTCCAACCTAGCTATTGCCTGGATAATTGTTAGCCTGAATACCTTTTCCGACATATTGTCTATGTCGATTGCCATTAGCTCTGTTGCAGAAGGTCCATCCTCTGTATTTTTCCTCTCTTGGGCATTCATCCTCCTAGTCATTTTGGGAAGAGATGACTGAAAGGATGCAGCTGGATGTATCGACTGTGGTGCAGTCAAGGTGCACCCTGGAACACTTCTGTGCAATCAGGGTACCCCACCCAAATAAGAGAAAAAAGAAAAGAAAAAGAAATAGAGAAGAAGGAAGAAAAAAAAAGGAAAAGGAAAAAGGAAAAAAAAAAAGAGAGAGAGAGAGATACAGGGAAAAAAGGGAAGATAAAAGGGAAGGCTCAGCCCAAATGGGCCCCAAGGTAATTTATGAGGTATACAAACAAAAACAGACAAACGAAAAGACTAATAAATGTATATGAGAAGAGAAAAAATATATATATGTAAGCAAAAAAAAAAGGGAATACCCTCATCAGAAAGAACCCCAAGTATAAGATTTATATTCTATCAGGACAAACACAAATTCACAGAAACACTGGCAGAAGGAAAAATTAGGAGAGTGGTTTTAAATTCTCAGTGTGGGCAAGGAAGGTTATTTTGATTCTTCCTGGATGTATCTTGATGGTTTTGTTAAGTGACTCATCTTTCCTAAGTTCCAGGGGGATTAGAAACTGGTTTGCCTATAGGGGTAGCATTGATTGGGGAAAGGGGATTACCTTGAAGTTTAACTCTATATGTATAGTAGAAAATAAAAATTAAAAAAGAATAAACTAGACTAAACTAAGTTAAAATTAAAAAAGAATAGAAAAGCAAATAAAAACACGGGTGTATGTATCAAAAAGTTCAGGTTAGAAGGTTATTAAGGAATTTGATGTACTGGACATCTCAGTGTGATGGTAAATAGGTTAAAAAATTATCTGTATGTATTAAAAAAAAGAAGCAGAATATTGGCAAAGAGTTAAAAATAGAAGTTGTATTTATCAAGTAGTGTTGATTGTTCTGTTGTAGTCTTCTTCTTTTTTTTTTTTTCCTTCCTTCCTGGTTGGTTTTCTGGGGGAGGGGCCTGCCACGTGGGTTTTCAGACAATGATGTTCCCTGAGTTAGGTCCTCCCGCTCCCCTGAAGGGGGTGGGCTCTGAGGAAACTGTTTTCTTCAGGCTTTTCTTCTCTGGGGTTCTTATGTTCTTTCATCTCTTTTCTCTTGCCTTGACAGCTTTTGATGGTTTTTGGAGTTTTAGAGGAGAGCAAACTGCACCCAGACCTCCCTCTCAGAGAATGTTCTGCAGAGCTGCTGGCAGAGTCGGCTCTGAGTCACTGTCCCTGGGGATGCAGGAGCTCCTCATTGTACCCAATACCGGGGCAGCGGCGGCTGTCTAGGCAGCTCCAGACTGCCAGAGAGGTTCCAAGCAGAGATCGCACACTGAGATTGTCCCGCTGTCCTGGGCTGGGAATGTCTGGTTTTTCCGGATGCCAGAGCTCCAGGCTAGCACCTGTGAGCACCTCTCCCAGGGGAGGGTGTGGGAGGCGCGCGTTTCAGGATTGCTGTCTGGCCAGGCTCCCAGCACCTCAGGGGAGCCGGACCCCATGCATTCTTGGGCACACTGGCAGCTCACGGGTGCTGGTGGCTCAGGGACCAAGACCTGATTTCTCCACTGCACTCTCTCTGGTTCTGGGCCAGGGGAGGCTGTCCTGGGTCCAGGGACTTATGTCCCTGTCCCTAATCACCCCAATTCCCACTATTACCCCCCATGATCCTTTGCTCTTTTTTTTTTGAGTGCTTTCTACCAGACTCCAAGTTAATGCTGGTCCCCAGTCGCAGGGCACTCTTGTATTGGGGTATTACTTTCCAATCGGTCACCTCTGGTGGCTCCCTCCCCCTTTTGTTTATCTTCCGATATCAGTCCGATGTTCCCACTCTGCTTTACCTGCCACTGGTGTCTTCTGCTCCTGTAGAGATTCAGACGTGTATAATTCTGATCTCAGGCTGATTTCATGGGTGATAGGAGTTCTTTGGTAGGTAATCAGCTCACTTTAGGGTACAGGTTGAAAGGGCGCCTCCTCCTACTTCCCTGCCATCTTCTCTACCCCTTATTTATTTGTTTACTGAGAAAGGGTTCTTGGGGGTGGGAGGAGCAGACTCCCTGCTGAGCACAGAGCCCAATATGGGGCTTGATCCCACAACCCTAGATTATGACCCGATCCGAAATCAAGAGATGAACGCCCTACTGACTGAGAGCCACCAATATACCAAAGCTTTAAATGTGTCTATTCTCTCCCCAATTTCACTTCCAGGACTCCACTCCAGAGATCCACTCATATGTCAGAACAAAGACCCATGTATAAATGTTTACAGGTGACTCACATCACAAAATTCTGTGGTGCATGCGGAGTGGTCAGAACCTCCCTATATGGCAGATGAGGATGGAAAATCATATGACCAATACACGAAAATATTGGGAATATTTTACAAAACTATACGTGATTTTGACCTAGGACTGAGCAATTCCACTCCTGGATGTTCAATCAAGGAAAAATATAATGTACATCCACAAAAGATCTGTCCAACCATCCATATTTACTCATAATATCCAAAATCTGGAAACGGGGTGTCTGGCAAAAGGAAAATGGGTTACCCAACTACAGTACACCCACGTGATAGAATGCTAAGCAACAAAACAGAGCTGCTGATTCATGCAAAATCACAGTAAATCCCCACGTGATGATCCTGAGTGAGAAAAGACAACACAAAACAGTATGCACTTTACAATTCCAGTAGGCAAAAATCATCTTAAAGAGTGGGAAAACAGTCAAAACACTTATGTGGAGGAGGAATGAGGGGGACGCATTGGCTTGCAAGGGGCACGAGGGAACTTTATGGGGGGTGGTGGGAATGTCATATGGGTAGAAAAAGATTCTGGTTACACAACTATATGCATTTGCCAAGACTCAGCAAACGTTTGTGTATACATTTTACTTGGAAAGAAGGAAAGCCATAAACACATCTTGAATTCTAGTAGATGATCACTGCTGATGTCCCAGATTTACCTTCGTGTATATCAAAAGCAGTAAGAACTGACAGATGGACAGAAGGATGACAGGTGGGCAGATGAGCGATCATGCCAGCATAATAAAATGTTAATCGTGAAGCTTACAGATTTATGGTAAATCATGAAAAGAAATAGTGTATGCAATATGGGAATCCCAAAAGGGAAGAAAGGGAATAAGAAAGGGACAGAAAATACATTTAAAGCAATAATGGCTGAAAACTTCCCAAATGAGCCAGGGACATCCAGATTCATGAGGCTCAAAGGACCCCAAATAATCTGAATCTGAAAAGAATTACAGAGAGATACATTAGAATTAAATTGCCAAAAGTCAAAGACAAGGAGGGCGCCTGGCTGGCTCAGTCGGAAGACCATGAGACTCTTGACCTTGGGGTCATGAGTTTGAGCCCCACATCGGGTATAGCCATTACTAAAAAAAAAATGAATAAACTTAAAAAAGTCAAAGTCAAGGAGAAAATGTTCAAAGTAACAAGAGAAAAACAAGTCATCACATATAAGGTAAATCCTCTCTTAAGACTATGGGAAGATTTCTCAACAAAACGTTGCAGGCCAGGGGAGAGTGAGAGGATGTATTCAGTATACTGGGGCACCTGGGTGGCTTAGTCGGTTGGGTGTCTGACTCTTGAATTCAACTCAGGTCGTGATCTCAGGGTTGTGGGATCAAGCCCTTCATCAGGAGCCTGCTTAAGATTCTCTCCCTCTGCCCCACCTTTCCACTCCTATGCTCTCTCCTTCTCCAAAAAACAAAAACAAAAGTAAAAGTATTGAAAGAACCCTACCCCAGCAAAGCCGCTTTTCAGAAAAAGAGAGATAAAGCCTTTCCCAAACAAAAGCTGGGGGTCCGTCAGCCCCGGGCATGCCTTACAAGAAATGTCCCAGGGCATCCCACTCTTCCAGCAGAAAGAAACGGGTTCCATGACCTCCTGTGAGTGCACTGATGCATGTAGACGACTCGCTGGTTACAGTGAGCTTCAGTCAAAGTCAGACGCACGAGTGTCACGGCAGTGCGTACGGCACTTGCAGCCCTAGCTCGAAAGTTAAAAAACAAACATAAAAACGAATCATAACCACAATAATTTGTTCATGAAAACAGAATATTTAAACATGCACAAATTGGAGCATCAATCATGGAACATCGAGGGAGAGAGGATGAAAAAGAGACCTTATGGAGGCTATTGAAGTCAGGTCGTTATCAGCTGGTTATTAGGAGAAGATATTTTATGTAACCCGACAACCGCAGCAGCAACGCCGGTCACAGACCCACAAAAGATTATGATAAAGGCGTCAAAGCTAAAGAGAGGTGAGCAACAAAGGTCCACAAGGAGAAAACACTGAGCAAAACGGAGAAAGTAAGTCCTTCCCTCTCAATAATTAAAGGTTTTTAAATGTAAGAGGATTCTGCAATTGAGAGACACTGAGTGGTGAAAGGATACATTGCTTTTTTCCAAAAGATCCAATGATATTCTGGGAGTCTCTCTGGGAGAGACTCACTCTAGCTTTAGAGACACAGAGCAAGAGCAAAGAAAAAGTGAAAGGAATTTCAAGCGAACAGTGGCCCCAAAACAGGGGGATAGTTATACTGACATCAACGTGGGATTTGAACTAAAAATGATCAAACAAGACAAAGAATGTTATATGACGATAAGCGCTCCATCCCTGAAGAAGAAATGACAACTGTAAACACTTATGCACCCAACATCGGCACGCCCAAACCCATAAAGCAAATACTCACAAAACTCAAAAAGAAATAAGCAGCAATACCATATTGATTGGGGACTTCAGTAACCCCACTCCCAAGCACGGGACAGAAGATTAATGCCATATCTCGAAGCGACGACCTCTCTCCCACGTGCGCTGCAGTGTTGTTTACAAGAGCCAAGACACTGAAACGACCGAAGCATCCATCCGCAGCTGACTGGACACACAAGGCGTGAGACATGCGTCACTCCATCACGAAAAAGAGAGCAGCCCTGCCGTTTGTAGAACACACTTGAAACCTGAGGCCACTAGGCTCTATGGCGTGGGTCAGACAGAGACAGAGGAACATGGTACGATCACACCCGCACGTGGAACCTAAGACAACCTGACCCATGGCAACAGAGAACAGATGAGCAGCTAACCAGAGGCAGGATGGCAGGACTGGGATGTGGTGGAGGGGCTGCATGGTAGCATCTTCCAGACGGAAGACGGTAAGTTCTGGGAACGAGACATACAGTGGCGACGGCAGCTAACGTGCTGTACCCACGCCCGTCAAATCACTGTGTCGTTCCCTCTACACGTACACGAAGTGACCTGTCCGTTATATGCCAGTAACACTAGGGAGAATGAGGGAGAGAGAGGAAAGAACATCGGGGGGGATGTCAGTGGCCGACATGCACACGTTCCCGGGACACTTCCGCAACTTGGCCGCATGGTTAGAATTCTCGTGCCGCGGTGTTGTTTGTCACAGTGCTGCGTGGGCCTCTGTGCTGCGTGGGCCTCTGTGAAGCAGCCCGAGCCGGGCAGAGCACCCGGGCAGGAGAGCAGGCTGCCCACCAAAGGAACAAGGACGGTCCGCCGGCGTCAGAGGGCAAAGCTGCCTGAGCGGCGGCACGTGAAGGTGAAGATATGCTTCGTGAGACACAAGCAGGTTTGCAGAGCAAACCAGTCACCCTTGAAGTCCTGGAGGGCTCGGATCCAGCTCGGCCCCCTGGTAAACCCGCTGCGGCCAACTAGGACACGAAGCCTCGGGTGGCGTGTCTGGGACAGGGTCAGGGCGACAGAGCAGCTGCTGAGGGACTGGGGTGCTCAGCTCCCAGCCCAGTGGCTGGCCCCTGTGGGCGGTCAGTGGAGGCTGCCCGACCCTCAAAGTCCCACGCCCTGAGCTCTGGGGCAGGTGACTCTCAGGTGTGGGGCCGCTAATTCCAGCAGGGATGTGCCTAGCGGCCCCTGCAAGTCCCACTGAGTTCACCTGCATCCCAAGCCACCCCTGACTCCCTGCACCCCAAGAGCACCTCAACCTGGAAAAGAGCGACACCTGGTGACATGCGCCCCTGGCCCCACAGGAGGGCTTCCTGGGTTCCCCGGGGCATGCGCCCCTCTTCAACACAGCTGCAAGGTGCTGTCCTCCCTGTCCAGCTGGCAAGCTCTGCTGGGAGCCAGCATCCAGCCACAGGCCCTCACCTGCCTCCTGCAGTCCTGCCCCCCTCCTTCCCTCCCCCATTTATGCCTCCCTTCCTACCCCCTTCCTTCCAATCTGCCCTTCTTCCTCCTACCCCCTTCCTCCTCCCTTCTTCCCTCTCTCCCTCCTCCCTTCCTCCCCTCCTCCATCTGCCCTTGTTCACACCCACACCTCCATGGCGCCTGCCCACCCAGCCATAAGGATGCTGCAGGCTTCCCAGTGATACACTGATGAGGCTAAAGCCCCAGCAAAGGAAGGGGTCACCCCTCGTGGTCTGTGAGGACTGCTGAGGTTCTAGACGCCCACATCTCCTCCTTCTCTCCCTGTGCGCTCTCAGTTCTCACATGGGCCCATCTCACTGTGACTGAGTCCTGGGTCCTGCTCTTATCTGCGGGCTGGGAGAATGAGGGCTGGCCCACTCCCACCCCATCCACCCCTACACTGTGCTGGCATCTACCTCATCGCCTTACCCCCACCCACCCACCGGCAGCCTCCTTTGTCCCCCAGACCACGATGACCACACCGTCCAGTTTTCCCCTCAGCTGAGTCCCCCACAGATGCCACACCTGAGCTGGGGCGGCCACAAAGCATGAGGTCAAGAAGAGACTTCTGTGACTCCCACCATCGAACGTCTTCCCCTGTTTTTCTTTGACCCTCATTCTCCTCCTATCCCAGGGTCCCTGTCCTTCCTTCCCTGTGAACCAGCCTTGGGAGGGGCAGAGGGACGAGGAAGGGGAGGAGGGAGGCACCTGTTCCCTTGCTTGGAAAGAGGCACAGAAACAGGCGAAAGAAGTGTCCCCCGTACCTGGGTACCTGGGTACCTCAGGGACTCTGCAGGTGTCTCGGTGGCAGTCACTTTCGCTGAGGGAAAACAGTGTTCAGAGTCCAGGGCCAGGTCCTGGGAGAAATGCTGCTGAGCCAGACAGGCAGGACTCCTCCAGGGGTCCCCACGCATGGCCCCTGCGGAGAAAAGCTCCCCATGTAAGACAAAGCTTTGGCCGTGTGGCCAGGCAAGTAGAGCAGGAGTCTGCCACAGGACAGAGGGACCCTGGACACGCTGGCCATGTGTGGGAGCTGGGGCACAGCTCCACCCAAGGGGCCTTCCCACCAGAGGGGGACAGCAGCCTGGGGAGAGCCCCTCCCTGCAGGGAGGAGGTACGGAGACCAGAGGGCAGAAGCTGGGGTGCCCGGGGGTGCCCTGGAATACCCAGCAGCCCGGCAACATCCCCCAGGCCCTCCCAAACCTGCAATCCCAGCTCCCCGCCCCTCACCTGGACAGCTTTGCCTCAAACTTCTGCTGTGGGACCACAGGGTGGTCATCTTGGCTGAAGAGAGGAAAGGTGCCCTCTGAGTCACTTACTTCATGAATAGTAGCGACCGCTAACACAGTTCCTCAAGGGGAGGCGCCCCAGGTGAAGGGGAGGAGTATGTCCCTGCCCCCATCCCTGCTGACCCCAGCCAGGCCCTGTGAAGGGCGGCGGGGAGGCAGGCTCCCGGAGAAGGTGTGGGGAAGCCGTCCTCCGTCTGGAAGGCCAAGGAAGGCCCATCTCAGTGAGTGGAGAGGAGGGACAGAAAGCTATCATCACCTCAGCGGTGGGCTCTCCCTTGGCCCTGCAGTTGGGGGACCTCGCCTCTGCTGCAGAGAGCAGTCATGGCAGCTCGGCCCCAAGAGCCACCTGTCCATCCAACCAGTAGGACAGAGGGAGGAGAGCTGGGGTCGGGACTTGGCTCTCGGGCCCAGCCCTGCCGGCTCACTCGCGGTGCTGGCTGGGGGCGCTCGCCTCACCTGCTGGCAGCCAGCCAGAAGAAATTAGCTCTGAGAGGACAGCGGGGCTTCCCTTGCCTGTGCCCTTGTGGGGTCAGAGGGTTCCCCATCCCCAGTTGGCCCCACTGAAGCAGCTGAAGGGAGGCCGGAACCAGCATGCGTGCCATCCCTCTGGGATCCCCGTGCAGCCCGCTGGGCCACGTGTTAACTCTTTGACCACATCCACTCCAACAGAGGTCAGAGCTCTGCCTTGTCCTTTGTCAAGATTCGAGAAATCACAAGAGGGAGGAGCTCGGAGTCACCCTGGGAACCGAGGATCTCTTTGGCTATAATTACCTGGAGTTGGATACATACATGTATTTCTACTTGGGTTCTAGATCTTTCTAGAAGGAACCACCCTGACTCCAAAGACTCTGCCGTTACCTTTGAGATGCTCTTCTTTGCCCCCATCCAGGAATCAGGCTGAAAACATTGCTGGGGGACAAACAAGAATAAGAAGTTGAGTCTTCGCTGTGCTGGGGCACAGACAGGCTGAGACTTGGACACACATACTCTGAGCCTTTCGGCCTCTGGCTCCTGAGGGAATAGACGTGGGGCCCAGGCAGAGCCCTGCTGACCCCCACCCCACCTCTACCAGGCAACCGGGCCATTGTAACCCCATCTTATCACCATAGTAACCAATAGCAAGAACGGGGACCCTGGCATCAGATTCACCTAGGTGCGACTCCAGATCCCGGCACAGCCCTGAGCAGTGAGGAGGGGTGTGAGTAGAAACCTCTCTTTTGAACAAGCCCCCCGGGGGTCTGCAGGCACTCTGAACTCGAGAGCCCCGCCTCCTCTGTTTTCTAACAATGCTGTCACATAGAGAGCAGAAGCCGAAGGGCAGGTCACCAGCTCCGTGGCTTGCCAGCTGAGTGACAGAGCAGGGAGGAAACCTGGGGACACAGCGGGGATGTGCCATGTAGTGCTCGAACCCCAGTCTTGACGTGACTCGCTCTCCTGTCCTCCCCTCCCCTGCCATGGCTTCCCCCCATCCATGCACAGCTGGTTCCTCCTCCAAGAAGCTTCTGTGTGTTCCTGTGAAGTGGCCTCTCCCTGCACTGTGGGTGGGATTTGGGTTAGGATACGAGGGCCTAACCTCAGCCCCTCCACATGGCCGCCTGGGGAGCAAGGACAGGGTCTGAACCGCCTTGGGGCAGGTATCCGGCCTGGAGCCCCACAGGTCTGGAGCGAGAGAACATATGAGCAACACAGGGGTGACTGCACAGAGGCGGCTGAGCTGATGATGGCAGCAGAGGACGACCCACGGGGAGAACATGGGGTCTATATCCCCCGCGACCTTGCCCACCTCGTGACCTCATCACCTCTCGGACAGCAGCACCCACCGGTGAGGATATACCTCACATCCTCTCTGTCCACGCAGACCGCTCACTGGAGGTCCGCAGTCTCCTCAAACTCAAAGCGGGCAAAACAGAATTCCCGTCACGCCCCCTCCCTGACCGGACCCCCTGTCTGAACTACATCTCCTGGTGGCACCGCTCTCCAGCACGCACTGCAGAGGAAGGTGGGGCTCCGATGGGCACAGATCAGACGGAAGAGGTCACGGCCACCCCAGGAGCCTGGAGGCAGACCCCTGGGGAGTTAGAAAGGAGACCTGGCTCCCTCTGAGGCTCCGTCAGTGTGGGACTTTCTTCCTGTTGCCAAATTAGATGGTAATTTTCCCATCGAAGAATTCTGTCCGAGGATTTATCCTGGTTTTCGAGAATTTAAAAAAAAAAAAAAAGGCATTGAAAGATTTTTAAATCACTCTTTTCATATTGAGGTCATCTTTTAAACTGTAAGTCTTCATCTAAAGAAAGAGCTCTTATTGTGAGCTCTTGAAAAGTGCCCAAAAGTATGGGCTTATTCACATCAGGATGGGATTTTTCAGTTACACTCAAACAAAATGTAAAAATTCTACACCCACAGTAAACTTATGAAAGGAGCACATGAAGAGGCAAAGTCCAAGGGGAAAAAAATCTGCTCTAAAAGAAAATTTATATCAAAAAGAAAATAATCAGGTGAATCTTTCAGGTTCTAAACCTTTACCAGTCTAAAAAATCTAACAAGGCAATCCAGGGTATGTCAAAATGAGGGGAAAAGAAGACAAAATGAGATGTAAACACGGAACAATGCGGAGGAAGAGGGAGCTGGAAGACTACGTCAAATGAACCCCGGCATCTAGGTCAAGAATAGAGGCCAGACTCCTGATTCCTGACCCCTGACCCCCAACACCAGACACCTAACACCCAACTCTCGATCCCAGACCCCGACCCCAGGGTCCCAACCCCTGATTCCTGACCCCAGACACCAACATGAGACGCCAGAACCCCAACGTGAGACCTCTGGGCCCCGGCCCCAGGCTCCAGACCCAGAACCATTGGGCCAACGCTCTGGGCAGCTGGCTGTCACATTCATTGTGAACAGCAGCAAGGCCAGAGGGGGTGAAGTGTTCAGAGCTTGGTCACACAAGGAAGCTGCAGGGCACGGGGACATGGGGCTCCAAATTCTTGAACGCAAGACCTGGGCACAGGTCTCTCGGCGCTCCCTGGGGTCCTTCTGTTATAGGAAGAACGGGCTTGTGCAGTGTGAGGACACGCTCCGATTCAGACTGTGGGACAGGCTGCTTTCCGAGAACGCGCTTCTCCTGCTACACGAAGCTCCGGGTGCGGGGGCGGGCGGCTCACCTGCAGAACAGGCTGTGGAGCCAACTCAGCCCCGTGACCCCAGCACCACACAGGCAAGCCCTGAGTGGGGGCCAGACACCCCGGGAGGACAGCACAGCAGCTCAGGAGGTCCACCTGCGGCTCGGCAGCCCCCACGTAGTGGGCAGAGACCACCTGGAATGTCAAGAGCCCCATCTCTGTTTCACATGTAGTGGCTGCCCATGTGGCTTAGGCCAGACTCGCTCTTGGAAGCCCCAGTAAGTCTCCAGCTCTGGCAAGTCAAAGAGTGTCTCCCTACCCCAGGAGATCACTCACGTGACAGCCTATCTGTTCACTCACCCTGCCAGACCTGACACTGTTCAGCACTGGGAGCTATCCCACCAGAGCACCAGGCTCAGTAAACACCTGCCCAAGTGAATGTGTTGATCTTGCCACAGCTCAGGAGCACTGTTCCCAAATCACACCCTGGCTGAACCGTCAGCCCTGAGAAGAGATGTGAGCACAGACCGGCTCTCCCTCCAGGGCCAGGGAAGTGGGTGTGGAGGGGTCCACATCTGGGCCTGGCCACTTCCCACCTTGGAACCTGGGTGTCACCGGAACCTCTGGGGCCTTTGTTTCTCGGAAGTAAAATGGGGACAATGATACATATCATCTTCTAGGTTGCCGGAAAAGTCACGAGAGCATCCATCAGCATTTTCCTCAGTGCCTCGCACAGAATGAAGGTCTGGTAAATGGAAGCCCACTCGAACAGATTCCTTTTCTTTTCTTTTTTGGAGAGAGTGTGAGTGTTGTAAGGTGGGGCAGAGGGAGAGGGACAGACTGTCAAGCAGGCTCCCCCACTGATCGCGGATCCCGACATGAGGCTCGATCTCATGATCCTGAGGTCACAAACTAAGCCAAAAACAAGAGTCGGACCCTTAACCATTCAAGCCGCCCAGGGATCCCAGTAACCAATTTCTTTATGGAAGTCATCAGTGACGATGTGTAGAGCTCTCAAGCTGAACCCCGAAACGCAAGCGCCTGCTTGCGGTCTGAACTCCACATGCCAAAGTTCAGCATCCACTGCAAAGGCGAGGACGGGGACAGTGTCACCTTGGGGGTAAGGACAGTGAACAGGAGAAGGATCCATCAGATCCTATTTTTTAAGGGGATGCAAGTTACTAAGTTTGTTTTAAAACATAAAATATACTTATTCTTTTAAACTAATAAAATGCAGTTTTAAGAAAAAAGGTCTTCTCTGTCGTCCACAGATGTACTTCAAGCGTGATGGGAGTTTCCTGTGCTGAAGTAACTGATGTTCCTAACAGGATCTCCAGCTCGGAAACCGAAGCCCACCACAACCCTGGCTCCTATAAGTGCCCATAAGTCATCGGGGAGCTGAGCAGGGTGCTGGCTGCAAGCCCATGACCCGCGGAGTGGAGGGACCCGAGGCTGGGACCCAACCACACCCCTCAGATTCCTTCCTAAAAGAAAAGAGAGACGGTGCTGGTCACGCCTTCTACGGGGCTATTGCTGTAGGCCGACCACAGCTGGTTTCATGAACTACAGTCAAATATGCTGTTTGCTGTCTTTGCACAAGACATTCCATCCTGTCTTGACAGAGCGGCTACCCTCTGTGGACTGAGGTCCAAAACAAGGACCAGAGGGGCCTGGGGGTATCCACGACCTCGCTCAGCCGGTGAGGGACCGGGCGGCCACCATGCCCCAGCTCCCCCTCTGCTTCTGCCTGGAGTCCTGCCCCGGCTTCCTCGGAAGGAGGAACCCCCAGCACCGTGAGTGTGGGCCCGACTTCCCACGCCGGGCTCTTCACCCACGGCCCCCTCTGCCGCCCTCCCTGCATCGACTATGCCGACAACAAGGACAGAGATGTGGACGGGCCGGCGTGGGAGGACCCCCGCACCCACGGCGGATGGCGGCTCCGAGGATGGGCTCATCCTCAGCTGTGCTCCCGGGAGCCCGGAGCCCGAGGGCACAAGGCCTTCCGCTGCACAAGAAACGATCTCCCGTGGGGGCCGCGGGTCCCCCGGGCTCCGAGCAGGGAACCGGAGCTGCCCACATGCGTCCTGCCAAGGAAGGACCAGCCCGGGCTCGCCGGCCCCGTGGCCACAAGGCTCCTCCTGCCCGCCGGTCCTCCGTGTGGGCTGGCTCACCTTCCCCTCAGCAGGGATGGCCAGGCCCTGGCCTAGCTCGGTCCCCTCCGCCGAAGCACCCCACACACACCCTGGCCGCTGCCGGGTCCGGAACCCCGTTCCCATCGGGCCCCGTGCACGCCCGCACCCACGCAGGGACACACCCACGCACGCGCAGAACACGACGAGTCCCTCGACCCGTCGTGGGAAGAGATGCTCGCTGACGGTCTCGAGGTTCCTGAAGAACCCCGTCGCTCCTGCCCAGGAACTGCCTCCTGCGACGGCATCCCCGTGAGACCCCTCCTGGCACAGACCACGTGGCTGAAACGCACACGCTGAGCACACCCCGGGTTCGGACAGGGCGTGGACCCACGGGAACACACACGCAGCTGTGAGTGGGAACCTGGGAGTCTCCTCGGGAGGATCTCCCGAGCCGGACCCACGCTGACTCCCTGACCGCCCCCCCCCACCCCATTGCACACGCGGGTGCATGCCCAACACCGACGGGCCCCTGCATGCGGGCAGGGCTCAGCGCGGTGGCCTGCTGCCGTCAGCACCACCGACACAAGTCCGATGTGTGGGGGCCACTGTCTGGACGCGGCATGGGGTGGGGGGTGAGCACGGAGCGGCTGGGGGAGGGGCCCTCGGGGGCTCCGGTGTGAGGAGGAAGTCGGGGCAGGGGTCCCCAGGAAGCGGTGACCTCACTTCCCTGACCACAGAGCCCAACAGAATTGGAACCCACGTCACCAGGCACCCACATTCCAGGGACGCCCCCCTGCGCAGCTCGTTGCTTTGGACATCGTCCAACCAACACCATGTTCGCATGCTGCCTCCCAAACTCGGGACGGTGGAGACGGAGGACAGCTCGCCCGCCTACCACTTCCCCGCGCTCGGGAGGTCCTTTCAGGGCTGCCCGACGCCTCTGGCCTTTCGGCCGAAAGGAGACTAAGGTGACACCGGGAGGCCAGAGCCGGCCGCCCAAACCCCACACGCTCGCATCGACGGGCGCAGCCACGGGTCCCCTCAACCGCTGGGTTTGCGTGTGTATGTGTCTTTGTGTGAGTCTGTGTGTGTGTGTGTGTGTGTGTGTGTGTGAGTGCGCGTGTGTGTGTGTGTGTGTGTGTGTGTGTGTGTGTGTGTGTGTGGATATGAGCGTGCCTGTGCAGGTATGTGTCTGGAAGGAGGGCTCACGTGCGGTGGGGCCTTCCTGAGCAGGAGCAGGTGGATGAGGGGTCAGATGCCCGGTGGGCAGGTCGCGGTCAAGGTCAAGGCTGGCTGGGTGGGACAGGTGTGGGGGATGTGAGCTCCTGGCCAGGGTCGATCCCCAGAGCCCTGCAGGTGTGGGTCCCGGGCCCTGCAGGTGTGGGTCCCGGGACCGGGGGTAGGGCTGGGCAGGCACAGGTCTGGGGCCCACGTGGGAGCAGCAGGGGGACCGGGCAAGAGGACAGTGGGGTCGGCCGGGCGGGCCTGGGATGGCTCCGGGCCAGCGACCGGTCCCTGTCTTTGCCGAAGGCCACGGAGGAAGAGAAGAGGCAGGCGGACACCACCTCCTCTCTGACCCAGGAGTCCGCAGGCCCAGGAAAGGCTTCCGAGCCTGCCAGGCCACCTGCGCAAGCCGAGCCCCAGGGTGAGAAGGAGGGGCCGGGCTGGGTGCCTGGGCGTGTGCGGGGACGGGTCGGTGCTGGGCCCACAGGGACGAGCCCCACAGGCTGGTGGGGGGCCAGGAGCAAGGACTGGGCTCAGAGCACCCAGCGGGGACACTGCCCTCGGGGAGCCGTCCCGCTGAGGGTTCCTTCCCTGGCTGCGGCCTCTCCGCCACGCCCCGCCTGGGTCCTGTGGGCGCCAAGGCACACGCAGAGGCAGGCAAGCGCGGGACCTTCTCTCCTCTCCCAGCTGCTCCTGGCAAGGAGCTCGGGCCCCTCCTGACATCAGCAGGAGCTGGGGATTGGGAGACGGTGCCTGCCGCCACCTCAGCCGGGGACCAGCCGCCAGCAGGTGACCAGGAACCGGGCCCCGCAGAGCCTGACGCTGCCCAGGAAGAGCTGGGGCCTGCTCCTGCCCCGGGCCCTGCTCCTGCTCCTGCTCCTCTCACGATCCTGCGCCTTCCCCCGTCCCTGCCTGGGCCCCTCATCCTGCCACAGGCCCCGCTCCTGCCCTGCATCCTGCACCAGCCAGCACCACTGCACCTGACCCAGCTCCAAACCCTGCCGCTGCCCCTGCCCCGTCCCCTGCCCCGGCCTTGGCCCCGGCCCCTTCCCCGGCCTGCGCCCCTCTTACTGCCCCACACCCAGCCCCTGCCCCAGCCCCTGCAAGGACTCATTCCCCTTGCCCGGCCCCTGCCCCTTCGCCTGCCCCGGAGACAGCTGCTGCCCCTTCCCCTGCCCGTGCCTCTGCCCTTCTTCTGGCCCCACACCCAGCTCCTGTATCTGATCCTGCCCCTTCGCCTGCCCCGACCCCGGCCACGGACACCTGCCCTGTCCCCGCCTGTGCCCCTGATCCTGACCCAGTCCCGGCTCGGGCCCTGGATCCTGCGCCAGCCATCGCCGGGACACCTCTCCCGGCTCCAGCCCCTTCCACGGCCCCTTCCCTTGCCCCTGCCAGGATCCCTGCCCCTTGCCCTGCCCCTGAATCTGCCCCTGCCAGGACCCCTACCCCTTCGCCGGCCTGTGCCCCTGCTCCTGCCCCAGACCCAGCTCCTGCCCCTTCTCCAAACCCCGCCAGGACCACTGGCCACTCCCCTGCCCCTGCCTCTGCCCTCCTTCCTGCCCCAGGCCCAGTTCCTACCCTGGATCCGGCCCCTGCCCCTGCCCCTGCCCCTGTCCGTGCCGTTGCCTCTGCCCCGATTCCTGCCCCACACGCATGCCCTGCACCTCTTCCTGCCCCTGCCCCTTCCCCTGCCTGGAAGACTGCCCCTTCCCGTGTTCCTCCCTGGGTCCCTGTTCCTGCTCCAGACCCCACCCGTCCTCCTGCTCCGGCCCCTGCCCCTGCCGCTTGCCCGCGCCCTTCCCCTGCCCCTCCAAGGACCACTGGCCCTTCCCTTGCCCCTCTCAGGGCCCCTGTGTCTTCGCCTCTCCCTGCCTGGGCCCCTGCTCCTGCCCGAGACCCAGGTCCTGCCCCTGCTCCTGCCCCTTCTCCTGCTCCTGCCTGGGTCCCTCTTGCTGCTCCACACCCAGGCCCTGCCGCTTCCCCGGCCTCGGCCAGGACCGCTGCCCCTCCCTTTGCCCCTCGCAGGGCCACTGTCTCTTCCCCTGCCTCTCCCTGTTCCCAGCGGACACCTGTTCCAGCCCCACACCCAGCTCCTGCCCCTTGCTCCTGCCCTTTCCCCTGGCCCTGCCTGCACTCCTCTTCCTGGCCCTGACCCAGCTCCAGCCCTGCCTGCTGCACCGGCCGCTCCTGCTGACCCTGTCCCTCCCCTTGCTCCTGCTCCTGCCCCGGTCCCAGCTCATGCACCAGGCCCAGCTCCTGTGCCGGCCCCTGTCCCAACCCCTGCCCCTACCCCTGCTCCTGCGGGGCTCCCAGAGCCCCATCCAGAGCCCCCCGCTCTGCGGGGAGAGCTCCCTGGACGGGTAAACTCCGTTCCATGCCCCGACCCCGATGGCCCGCCGCCACGGTTCCTCCCCTCCGCCTGGGTTCTTTCTCTCTGCTTCGGTCTCACCGTCATCCTAGCTTTGCATGCCCTCGACGATCTCGCCTATCTCTTTTAAATAAAATGCATCGTTTTTCCGTGGAACCCGTGCTCAACCCTAAGTCCGTCCCCGGCGCCGCCGCCCCCCCGCCCCCCCCCACCGCCCCCCAACAGCCCAGAACATCGCTGTGGAACAACTCCTTCCCCGAAGGGGACCCTGAGCCCAAGCCCTCCCTGCCCATTGCTCCCCTAGTCCGGCCCCTCGCCACGCCTCAGCTGCTTTCTCTCTCCCTTCCTTCCCCGGATCTGGACATTTCTGGGAGGGGAATGACTCTGGAGGTGCCCGGGTGTCTGCCCACCTCTTTTCAAAGGGGACTGGGTTTTGTCCTGGGCGACTTGGACGTGGAACTTGCCCCCTGCCATACCGAAAATCCCGAAGGGTTCTAGAGGAGACGGGATCACGGAGGGCCCTTGAGTGCAGAGGGGCCCAAGGTCGGGGCCGAGACCCCTGTTCCCTCCGGGACACCACAGCCGGACCCCAGACGCGACCCGGCAGCTTCCTCCTGGGGCCTGCACACACACCAGGGCGAGGCACACAGCTGGAAGACACACCCCACACGGCATACCCATCGCTCACAACCCAAGGCCAGAGAAAGCTCTCCCCGGCCTCTGGTGCCCACCAGGCTCCAAGGCACCGGGTCCCACAACGACACAGACCGAAAGCATGCCAGGTGGATGGGGGGGGGTGCGGGGGGCCGGGGGCGGACAGGCCACGCGGGGAGCCCGTGTCAGCGATGCGGGAACTCCCCGGGAAGGCCTCTGGCCAAGGAAACCCTACGGAGGCAGCGCGCGTCCCCCTCAGACCGGCCGGTGTCTGGCCTGAGGACCAGCAGCCCTGGGGAGAACGTGCCGACACGGAGGTCCAGGGCACGTCCCCCGGACAGAAGGGGGACGGGCACCCGTCTGGGACCACAGCGGGCAGCACCCATCCCAGCCCGCAGGGCACCCATCACCTAGCAGTGCTCGTCCGGGGACTCAGCCCGCCACCTCTGGCACGGTGTTTCACGCCAGAAGGGAGAGAGCAGGGTGAGGCAGTCGGGGAGCGCTCATGCCCAGGGACGTGGACGCCGTCCTCGGTCCCAGTGCTCAGGTGACAACGTCCTGGAGCTAACCGTCCCAGTCTCCTCCGGGGCACCGGATCCGGGAAGCCCCTCCTGAGAGCCCTCCTGCCCCCCCTGCTCCTGGGAACAGTCACAATTGGTGGATGAGGAGGTGGACAGGGTCCAGGATGGCTGAAGGCCATCCAGGATGGCCCAGGAGGAGGAAGGGCAGGACGGCGAGGACAGATGCACCTGCCCTGAGCCACCATCCAGGGTCTGGCCGGGGACGCCTTCGCACCTCCCTCCAACCAAGGACTCCAGAGGCATGGGCCGCACTCCTGTGCTTTCACGGCCTCCCTCCCTCATGCCTTCAGTCCCTCAGTCCTTCCTTCCCTCCCTCCTGCCCTCCCTCCCTGTCTAGGCCTTCCTCTTCTTTCCCTCCCTCCTTTCCTCCCTCTCCCCCAGCTTGACTCCCTCCATTCCTCCCTCACCCAGCAGAGGCTCTGGGGTCCCAGCGGGCAACTGAGCCCTGGGCCTTCATCCCGGGGGAGCAGCCCCAACCACATGGTCCCTGTCCCCGGGGCACTCACGGTCACTGTGGGCGCTGACGGGGCACGGTCCTCAGGGTGAGCAGCGGGATGGCCACCTGGAATCCGCTGCGGAACACGGGGGCCGGCTGCACAGAGGGCGGAAGAGAACGAGGCTTAGCACTGCCTCCAGAAACATCGAGTCCCGAAAAGGGACGCCAAGTCAGGATATCCTCCACGTGACGCCCTGGGCGTCCTCAGGGCCCACCGGCCCCGATCCCCCGAAGCCCCAAAGACTGCGTCGGGCCGTGTTGACTGGGGCTTTGGGGCACCACTCTTGGGCCCCAGGGACAGCATCGCAGCCAACATCGCCAGGGCCTCCGAGTTTTCCTAAGGACCTCGCAGGTGCTCTGAGCCTGACGTCGTCCTCCTTGGGAAGCAATGTCCTGTCGACCCCCGTGTCTCTCCTGCCTCTTCTGGGATCCCTCAGGGGCCACAACCACCACGTGGGGCCGCCATGACCAGGACACACCCCGTGCCCCGTGGCGGGACGCCCACCTCCAGCGCTGGGCCCCTCACAAGCCCGGTGCGCTGGGCCAGGCCTGGGCGCTCGCTCGGGGGTCCCCGGACATATCCGGTGCAGTGCCCTGAGCCTGCCTGCGCTGGGTCGCCTCGGACCAGCCCGGGAGGCCAACCGGGGGGCCCCTAGGCCAGGCAGGGAGGCGCCAGGCCAGAAGGTCCGGACGAGCCGCTCCCGGGCCCACTGTGCGGAGCCCGGGCCGAGGCTGTTCCACCAACGGAGGAGGACCTGGGCCCAGGGAGCTGAGTGGGGACAGGGCGCAATGAGCCCAAAGCAGGGCAGGGAGCGCCGTGGGGGGGCCTTGACCTCAGGCCCACTGGGAGACCGCATCCCCCCCGCACGGCTCGGTCCCCCAGCGGGGGAAGGTGGTCGTCGGGATGTCCAGGCTCGCGGGCTGCACGGCCGGCAGCCGCTGGCTGGCGTGGGAGGAGGCACGGCTGGCACAGGAGAGAGCCCTCGGCAGAGAGGAGGGGGCAGGTGCTCCCGCGGCGGCAGGTGCCCGAGGGCGGGCGGCCCGCGAGGGCCTCCACAGGAAGGCAGAGCTGCGCCAGCCCGGGTGCCCCGAGGCCAAGGCCGAGACCCTCTCCAGCATTGGCCACCGCACCCTATTGTCTCCACGGACAACCCCACTGTGCCGGGTCTCGGCCGCTTGCTGTCTTTGCACCGGACTTGCCATCCTGCCTTGACCGAGCGGCTACCCTCTGTGGACTGAGGTCCAAAACAAGGACCAGAGGGGCCTGGGGGTATCCACGACCTCGCTCAGCCGGTGAGGGACCGGGCGGCCACCATGCCCCAGCTCCCCCTCTGCTTCTGCCTGGAGTCCTGCCCCGGCTTCCTCGGAAGCAGGAACCCACAGCACCGTGAGTGTGGGCCCCACTTCCCACGCCGGGCTCTTCACCCACGGCCCCCTCTGCCGCCCTCCCTGCATTGACTATGCCGACAACAAGGACGGAGATGTGGACGGGCCGGCGTGGGAGGACCCCCGCACCCACGGCGGATGGCGGCTCCGAGGATGGGCTCATCCTCAGCTGTGCTCCCGGGAGCCCGGAGCCCGAGGGCACAAGGCCTTCCGCTGCACAAGAAACGATCTCCCGTGGGGGCCGCGTGTCCCCCGGGCTCTGAGCAGGGAACCGGAGCTGCCCACATACGTCCTGCCAAGGAAGGACCAGCCCGGGCTCGCCGGCCCCGTGGCCACAAGGCTCTTCCTGCCCGCCGGTCCTCCGTGTGGGCTGGCTCACCTTCCCCTCAGCAGGGATGGCCAGGCCCTGGCCTAGCTCGGTCCCGTCCCCCGAAGCACCCCACACACACCCTGGCCACTGCCGGGTCCGGAACCCCGTTCCCATCGGGCCCCGTGCACGCCCGCACCCACGCAGGGACACACCCACGCACGCGCAGCCCACGACGAGTCCCTCGACCCGTCGTGGGAAGAGATGCTCGCTGACGGTCTCGAGGTTCCTGAAGAACCCCGTCGCTCCTGCCCAGGAACTGCCTCCTGCAACGGCATCCCCGTGAGACCCCTCCTGGCACAGACCACGTGGCTGAAACGCACACGCTGAGCACACCCCGGGTTCGGACAGGGCGTGGACCCACGGGAACACACACGCAGCTGTGAGTGGGAACCTGGGAGTCTCCTCGGGAGGATCTCCCGAGCCGGACCCACGCTGACTCCCTGACCGCCCCCCCCCACCCCATTGCACACGCGGGTGCATGCCCAACACCGACGGGCCCCTGCATGCGGGCAGGGCTCAGCGCGGTGGCCTGCTGCCGTCAGCACCACCGAAACAAGTCCGATGTGTGGGGGCCACTGTCTGGACGCGGCATGGGGTGGGGGTGAGCACGGAGCGGCTGGGGGAGGGGCCCTCGGGGGCTCCGGTGTGAGGAGGAAGTCGGGGCAGGGGTCCCCAGGAAGCGGTGACCTCACTTCCCTGACCACAGAGCCCAACAGAATTGGAACCCACGTCACCAGGCACCCACATTCCAGGGACGCCCCCCTGCTCAGCTCGTTGCTTTGGACATCGTCCAACCGACACCATGTTCGCATGCTGCCTCCCAAACTCGGGACGGTGGAGACGGAGGACAGCGCGCCCGCCTACCACTTCCCCGCGTTCGGGAGGTCCTTTCAGGGCTGCCCGACGCCTCTGGCCTATCGGCCGAAAGGAGACTAAGGTGACACCGGGAGGCCAGAGCCGGCCGCCCAGCCCCACACGCTTGCATCGACGGGCGCAGCCACGGGTCCCCTCAAACGCTGGGTTTGCGTGTGTATGTGTTTTTGTGTGAGTGTGTGTGTGTGTGTGTGTGTGTGTGTGTGTGTGTGTGGCTATGAGCGTGCCTGTGCAGGTATGTGTCTGGAAGGAGGGCTCACGTGCGGTGGGGCCTTCCTGAGCAGGAGCAGGTGGATGAGGGGTCAGATGCCCGGTGGGCAGGTCGCGGTCAAGGTCAAGGCTGGCTGGGTGGGACAGGTGTGGGGGATGTGAGCTCCTGGCCAGGGTCGATCCCCAGAGCCCTGCAGGTGTGGGTCCCGGGCCCTGCAGGTGTGGGTCCCGGGACCGGGGGTAGGGCTGGGCAGGCACAGGTCTGGGGCCCACGTGGGAGCAGCAGGGGGACCGGGCAAGAGGACAGTGGGGTCGGCCGGGCGGGCCTGGGATGGCTCCGGGCCAGCGACCGGTCCCTGTCTTTACCGAAGGCCACGGAGGAAGAGAAGAGGCAGGCGGACACCACCTCCTCTCTGACCCAGGAGTCCGCAGGCCCAGGAAAGGCTTCCGAGCCTGCCAGGCCACCTGCGCAAGCCGAGCCCCAGGGTGAGAAGGAGGGGCCGGGCTGGGTGCCTGGGCGTGTGCGGGGACGGGTCGGTGCTGGGCCCACAGGGACGAGCCCCACAGGCTGGTGGGGGGCCAGGAGCAAGGAATGGGCTCAGAGCACCCAGCGGGGACACTGCCCTCGGGGAGCCGTCCCGCTGAGGGTTCCTTCCCTGGCTTCGGCCTCTCCGCCATGCCCCGCCTGGGTCCTGTGGGCGCCAAGGCACACGCAGAGGCAGGCAAGCGCGGGACCTTCTCTCCTCTCCCAGCTGCTCCTGGCAAGGAGCTCGGGCCCCTCCTGACATCAGCAGGAGCTGGGGATTGGGAGACGGTGCCTGCCGCCACCTCAGCCGGGGACCAGCCGCCAGCAGGTGACCAGGAACCGGGCCCCGCAGAGCCTGACGCTGCCCAGGAAGAGCTGGGGCCTGCTCCTGCCCCGGGCCCTGCTCCTGCTCCTGCTCCTCTCACGATCCTGCGCCTTCCCCCGTCCCTGCCTGGGCCCCTCATCCTGCCACAGGCCCCGCTCCTGCCCTGCATCCTGCACCAGCCAGCACCACTGCACCTGACCCAGCTCCAAACCCTGCCGCTGCCCCTGCCCCGTCCCCTGCCCCGGCCTTGGCCCCGGCCCCTTCCCCGGCCTGCGCCCCTCTTACTGCCCCACACCCAGCCCCTGCCCCAGCCCCTGCAAGGACACATTCCCCTTGCCCGGCCCCTGCCCCTTCGCCTGCCCCGGAGACAGCTGCTGCCCCTTCCCCTGCCCGTGCCTCTGCCCTTCTTCTGGCCCCACACCCAGCTCCTGTATCTGATCCTGCCCCTTCGCCTGCCCCGACCCCGGCCACGGACACCTGCCCTGTCCCCGCCTGTGCCCCTGATCCTGACCCAGTCCCGGCTCGGGCCCTGGATCCTGCGCCAGCCATCGCCGGGACATTTCTCCCGGCTCCAGCCCCTTCCACGGCCCCTTCCCTTGCCCCTTCCAGGATCCCTGCCCCTTGGCCTGCCCCTGCCTCTGCCCCTGCCAGGACCCCTACCCCTTCACCTGCCTGTGACCCTGCTCCTGCCCCAGACCCAGCTCCTGCCCCTTCTCCAAACCCCGCCAGGACCACTGGCCACTCCCCTGCCCCTGCCTCTGCCCTCCTTCCTGCCCCAGGCCCAGTTCCTACCCTGGATCCGGCCCCTGCCCCTGCCCCTGCCCCTGTCCGTGCCATTGCCTCTGCCCCGATTCCTGCCCCACACGCATGCCCTGCACCTCTTCCTGCCCCTGCCCCTTCCCCTGCCTGGAAGACTGCCCCTTCCCGTGTTCCTCCCTGGGTCCCTGTTCCTGCTCCAGACCCCACCCGTCCTCCTGCTCCGGCCCCTGCCCCTGCCGCTTGCCCTCGCCCTTCCCCTGCCCCTCCAAGGACCACTGGCCCTTCCCTTGCCCCTCTCAGAGCCCCTGTGTCTTCGCCTCTCCCTGCCTGGGCCCCTGCTCCTGCCCGAGACCCAGGTCCTGCCCCTGCTCCTGCCCCTTCTCCTGCTCCTGCCTGGGTCCCTCTTGCTGCTCCACACCCAGGCCCTGCCGCTTCCCCGGCCTCGGCCAGGACCGCTGCCCCTCCCTTTGCCCCTCGCAGGGCCACTGTCTCTTCCCCTGCCTCTCCCTGTTCCCAGCGGACACCTGTTCCAGCCCCACACCCAGCTCCTGCCCCTTGCTCCTGCCCTTTCCCCTGGCCCTGCCTGCACTCCTCTTCCTGGCCCTGACCCAGCTCCAGCCCTGCCTGCTGCACCGGCCGCTCCTGCTGACCCTGTCCCTCCCCTTGCTCCTGCTCCTGCCCCGGTCCCAGCTCATGCACCAGGCCCAGCTCCTGTGCCGGCCCCTGTCCCAACCCCTGCCCCTACCCCTGCTCCTGCGGGGCTCCCAGAGCCCCATCCAGAGCCCCCCGCTCTGCGGGGAGAGCTCCCTGGACGGGTAAACTCCGTTCCATGCCCCGACCCCGATGGCCCGCCGCCACGGTTCCTCCCCTCCGCCTGGGTTCTTTCTCTCTGCTTCGGTCTCACCGTCATCCTAGCTTTGCATGCCCTCGACGATCTCGCCTATCTCTTTTAAATAAAATGCATCGTTTTTCCGTGGAACCCGTGCTCAACCCTAAGTCCGTCCCCGGCGCCGCCGCCCCCCCCGCCCCCCCCACCGCCCCCCAACAGCCCAGAACATCGCTGTGGAACAACTCCTTCCCCGAAGGGGACCCTGAGCCCAAGCCCTCCCTGCCCATTGCTCCCCTAGTCCGGCCCCTCGCCACGCCTCAGCTGCTTTCTCTCTCCCTTCCTTCCCCGGATCTGGACATTTCTGGGAGGGGAATGACTCTGGAGGTGCCCGGGTGTCTGCCCACCTCTTTTCAAAGGGGACTGGGTTTTGTCCTGGGCGACTTGGACGTGGAACTTGCCCCCTGCCATACCGAAAATCCCGAAGGGTTCTAGAGGAGACGGGATCACGGAGGGCCCTTGAGTGCAGAGGGGCCCAAGGTCAGGGCCGAGACCCCTGTTCCCTCCGGGACACCACAGCCGGACCCCAGACGCGACCCGGCAGCTTCCTCCTGGGGCCTGCACACACACCAGGGCGAGGCACACAGCTGGAAGACACACCCCACACGGCATACCCATCGCTCACAACCCAAGGCCAGAGAAAGCTCTCCCCGGCCTCTGGTGCCCACCAGGCTCCAAGGCACCGGGTCCCACAACGACACAGACCGAAAGCATGCCAGGTGGATGGGGGGGGGTGCGGGGGGCCGGGGGCGGACAGGCCACGCGGGGAGCCCGTGTCAGCGATGCGGGAACTCCCCGGGAAGGCCTCTGGCCAAGGAAACCCTACGGAGGCAGCGCGCGTCCCCCTCAGACCGGCCGGTGTCTGGCCTGAGGACCAGCAGCCCTGGGGAGAACGTGCCGACACGGAGGTCCAGGGCACGTCCCCCGGACAGAAGGGGGACGGGCACCCGTCTGGGACCACAGCGGGCAGCACCCATCCCAGCCCGCAGGGCACCCATCACCTAGCAGTGCTCGTCCGGGGACTCAGCCCGCCACCTCTGGCACGGTGTTTCACGCCAGAAGGGAGAGAGCAGGGTGAGGCAGTCGGGGAGCGCTCATGCCCAGGGACGTGGACGCCGTCCTCGGTCCCAGTGCTCAGGTGACAACGTCCTGGAGCTAACCGTCCCAGTCTCCTCCGGGGCACCGGATCCGGGAAGCCCCTCCTGAGAGCCCTCCTGCCCCCCCTGCTCCTGGGAACAGTCACAATTGGTGGATGAGGAGGTGGACAGGGTCCAGGATGGCTGAAGGCCATCCAGGATGGCCCAGGAGGAGGAAGGGCAGGACGGCGAGGACAGATGCACCTGCCCTGAGCCACCATCCAGGGTCTGGCCGGGGACGCCTTCGCACCTCCCTCCAACCAAGGACTCCAGAGGCATGGGCCGCACTCCTGTGCTTTCACGGCCTCCCTCCCTCATGCCTTCAGTCCCTCAGTCCTTCCTTCCCTCCCTCCTGCCCTCCCTCCCTGTCTAGGCCTTCCTCTTCTTTCCCTCCCTCCTTTCCTCCCTCTCCCCCAGCTTGACTCCCTCCATTCCTCCCTCACCCAGCAGAGGCTCTGGGGTCCCAGCGGGCAACTGAGCCCTGGGCCTTCATCCCGGGGGAGCAGCCCCAACCACATGGTCCCTGTCCCCGGGGCACTCACGGTCACTGTGGGCGCTGACGGGGCACGGTCCTCAGGGTGAGCAGCGGGATGGCCACCTGGAATCCGCTGCGGAACACGGGGGCCGGCTGCACAGAGGGCGGAAGAGAACGAGGCTTAGCACTGCCTCCAGAAACATCGAGTCCCGAAAAGGGACGCCAAGTCAGGATATCCTCCACGTGACGCCCTGGGCGTCCTCAGGGCCCACCGGCCCCGATCCCCCGAAGCCCCAAAGACTGCGTCGGGCCGTGTTGACTGGGGCTTTGGGGCACCACTCTTGGGCCCCAGGGACAGCATCGCAGCCAACATCGCCAGGGCCTCCGAGTTTTCCTAAGGACCTCGCAGGTGCTCTGAGCCTGACGTCGTCCTCCTTGGGAAGCAATGTCCTGTCGACCCCCGTGTCTCTCCTGCCTCTTCTGGGATCCCTCAGGGGCCACAACCACCACGTGGGGCCGCCATGACCAGGACACACCCCGTGCCCCGTGGCGGGACGCCCACCTCCAGCGCTGGGCCCCTCACAAGCCCGGTGCGCTGGGCCAGGCCTGGGCGCTCGCTCGGGGGTCCCCGGACATATCCGGTGCAGTGCCCTGAGCCTGCCTGCGCTGGGTCGCCTCGGACCAGCCCGGGAGGCCAACCGGGGGGCCCCTAGGCCAGGCAGGGAGGCGCCAGGCCAGAAGGTCCGGACGAGCCGCTCCCGGGCCCACTGTGCGGAGCCCGGGCCGAGGCTGTTCCACCAACGGAGGAGGACCTGGGCCCAGGGAGCTGAGTGGGGACAGGGCGCAATGAGCCCAAAGCAGGGCAGGGAGCGCCGTGGGGGGGCCTTGACCTCAGGCCCACTGGGAGACCGCATCCCCCCCGCACGGCTCGGTCCCCCAGCGGGGGAAGGTGGTCGTCGGGATGTCCAGGCTCGCGGGCTGCACGGCCGGCAGCCGCTGGCTGGCGTGGGAGGAGGCACGGCTGGCACAGGAGAGAGCCCTCGGCAGAGAGGAGGGGGCAGGTGCTCCCGCGGCGGCAGGTGCCCGAGGGCGGGCGGCCCGCGAGGGCCTCCACAGGAAGGCAGAGCTGCGCCAGCCCGGGTGCCCCGAGGCCAAGGCCGAGACCCTCTCCAGCATTGGCCACCGCACCCTATTGTCTCCACGGACAACCCCACTGTGCCGGGTCTCGGCCGCTTGCTGTCTTTGCACCGGACTTGCCATCCTGCCTTGACCGAGCGGCTACCCTCTGTGGACTGAGGTCCAAAACAAGGACCAGAGGGGCCTGGGGGTATCCACGACCTCGCTCAGCCGGTGAGGGACCGGGCGGCCACCATGCCCCAGCTCCCCCTCTGCTTCTGCCTGGAGTCCTGCCCCGGCTTCCTCGGAAGCAGGAACCCCCAGCACCGTGAGTGTGGGCCCCACTTCCCACGCCGGGCTCTTCACCCACGGCCCCCTCTGCCGCCCTCCCTGCATTGACTATGCCGACAACAAGGACGGAGATGTGGACGGGCCGGCGTGGGAGGACCCCCGCACCCACGGCGGATGGCGGCTCCGAGGATGGGCTCATCCTCAGCTGTGCTCCCGGGAGCCCGGAGCCCGAGGGCACAAGGCCTTCCGCTGCACAAGAAACGATCTCCCGTGGGGGCCGCGTGTCCCCCGGGCTCTGAGCAGGGAACCGGAGCTGCCCACATACGTCCTGCCAAGGAAGGACCAGCCCGGGCTCGCCGGCCCCGTGGCCACAAGGCTCTTCCTGCCCGCCGGTCCTCCGTGTGGGCTGGCTCACCTTCCCCTCAGCAGGGATGGCCAGGCCCTGGCCTAGCTCGGTCCCGTCCCCCGAAGCACCCCACACACACCCTGGCCACTGCCGGGTCCGGAACCCCGTTCCCATCGGGCCCCGTGCACGCCCGCACCCACGCAGGGACACACCCACGCACGCGCAGCCCACGACGAGTCCCTCGACCCGTCGTGGGAAGAGATGCTCGCTGACGGTCTCGAGGTTCCTGAAGAACCCCGTCGCTCCTGCCCAGGAACTGCCTCCTGCCACGGCATCCCCGTGAGACCCCTCCTGGCACAGACCACGTGGCTGAAACGCACACGCTGAGCACACCCCGGGTTCGGACAGGGCGTGGACCCACGGGAACACACACGCAGCTGTGAGTGGGAACCTGGGAGTCTCCTCGGGAGGATCTCCCGAGCCGGACCCACGCTGACTCCCTGACCGCCCCCCCCACCCCATTGCACACGCGGGTGCATGCCCAACACCGACGGGCCCCTGCATGCGGGCAGGGCTCAGCGCGGTGGCCTGCTGCCGTCAGCACCACCGAAACAAGTCCGATGTGTGGGGGCCACTGTCTGGACGCGGCATGGGGTGGGGGTGAGCACGGAGCGGCTGGGGGAGGGGCCCTCGGGGGCTCCGGTGTGAGGAGGAAGTCGGGGCAGGGGTCCCCAGGAAGCGGTGACCTCACTTCCCTGACCACAGAGCCCAACAGAATTGGAACCCACGTCACCAGGCACCCACATTCCAGGGACGCCCCCCTGCTCAGCTCGTTGCTTTGGACATCGTCCAACCGACACCATGTTCGCATGCTGCCTCCCAAACTCGGGACGGTGGAGACGGAGGACAGCGCGCCCGCCTACCACTTCCCCGCGTTCGGGAGGTCCTTTCAGGGCTGCCCGACGCCTCTGGCCTATCGGCCGAAAGGAGACTAAGGTGACACCGGGAGGCCAGAGCCGGCCGCCCAGCCCCACACGCTTGCATCGACGGGCGCAGCCACGGGTCCCCTCAAACGCTGGGTTTGCGTGTGTATGTGTTTTTGTGTGAGTGTGTGTGTGTGTGTGTGTGTGTGTGTGTGTGTGTGGCTATGAGCGTGCCTGTGCAGGTATGTGTCTGGAAGGAGGGCTCACGTGCGGTGGGGCCTTCCTGAGCAGGAGCAGGTGGATGAGGGGTCAGATGCCCGGTGGGCAGGTCGCGGTCAAGGTCAAGGCTGGCTGGGTGGGACAGGTGTGGGGGATGTGAGCTCCTGGCCAGGGTCGATCCCCAGAGCCCTGCAGGTGTGGGTCCCGGGCCCTGCAGGTGTGGG
The DNA here is from genome assembly GCF_922984935.1 of Meles meles. Classification (NCBI taxonomy): domain Eukaryota; kingdom Metazoa; phylum Chordata; class Mammalia; order Carnivora; family Mustelidae; genus Meles; species Meles meles. The sequence goes on along the minus strand of NW_025721177.1, from coordinate 238,621 downwards.
TCCCGGGACCGGGGGTAGGGCTGGGCAGGCACAGGTCTGGGGCCCACGTGGGAGCAGCAGGGGGACCGGGCAAGAGGACAGTGGGGTCGGCCGGGCGGGCCTGGGATGGCTCCGGGCCAGCGACCGGTCCCTGTCTTTACCGAAGGCCACGGAGGAAGAGAAGAGGCAGGCGGACACCACCTCCTCTCTGACCCAGGAGTCCGCAGGCCCAGGAAAGGCTTCCGAGCCTGCCAGGCCACCTGCGCAAGCCGAGCCCCAGGGTGAGAAGGAGGGGCCGGGCTGGGTGCCTGGGCGTGTGCGGGGACGGGTCGGTGCTGGGCCCACAGGGACGAGCCCCACAGGCTGGTGGGGGGCCAGGAGCAAGGAATGGGCTCAGAGCACCCAGCGGGGACACTGCCCTCGGGGAGCCGTCCCGCTGAGGGTTCCTTCCCTGGCTTCGGCCTCTCCGCCATGCCCCGCCTGGGTCCTGTGGGCGCCAAGGCACACGCAGAGGCAGGCAAGCGCGGGACCTTCTCTCCTCTCCCAGCTGCTCCTGGCAAGGAGCTCGGGCCCCTCCTGACATCAGCAGGAGCTGGGGATTGGGAGACGGTGCCTGCCGCCACCTCAGCCGGGGACCAGCCGCCAGCAGGTGACCAGGAACCGGGCCCCGCAGAGCCTGACGCTGCCCAGGAAGAGCTGGGGCCTGCTCCTGCCCCGGGCCCTGCTCCTGCTCCTGCTCCTCTCACGATCCTGCGCCTTCCCCCGTCCCTGCCTGGGCCCCTCATCCTGCCACAGGCCCCGCTCCTGCCCTGCATCCTGCACCAGCCAGCACCACTGCACCTGACCCAGCTCCAAACCCTGCCGCTGCCCCTGCCCCGTCCCCTGCCCCGGCCTTGGCCCCGGCCCCTTCCCCGGCCTGCGCCCCTCTTACTGCCCCACACCCAGCCCCTGCCCCAGCCCCTGCAAGGACACATTCCCCTTGCCCGGCCCCTGCCCCTTCGCCTGCCCCGGAGACAGCTGCTGCCCCTTCCCCTGCCCGTGCCTCTGCCCTTCTTCTGGCCCCACACCCAGCTCCTGTATCTGATCCTGCCCCTTCGCCTGCCCCGACCCCGGCCACGGACACCTGCCCTGTCCCCGCCTGTGCCCCTGATCCTGACCCAGTCCCGGCTCGGGCCCTGGATCCTGCGCCAGCCATCGCCGGGACATTTCTCCCGGCTCCAGCCCCTTCCACGGCCCCTTCCCTTGCCCCTTCCAGGATCCCTGCCGCTTGGCCTGCCCCTGCCTCTGCCCCTGCCAGGACCCCTACCCCTTCACCTGCCTGTGACCCTGCTCCTGCCCCAGACCCAGCTCCTGCCCCTTCTCCAAACCCCGCCAGGACCACTGGCCACTCCCCTGCCCCTGCCTCTGCCCTCCTTCCTGCCCCAGGCCCAGTTCCTACCCTGGATCCGGCCCCTGCCCCTGCCCCTGCCCCTGTCCGTGCCATTGCCTCTGCCCCGATTCCTGCCCCACACGCATGCCCTGCACCTCTTCCTGCCCCTGCCCCTTCCCCTGCCTGGAAGACTGCCCCTTCCCGTGTTCCTCCCTGGGTCCCTGTTCCTGCTCCAGACCCCACCCGTCCTCCTGCTCCGGCCCCTGCCCCTGCCGCTTGCCCTCGCCCTTCCCCTGCCCCTCCAAGGACCACTGGCCCTTCCCTTGCCCCTCTCAGAGCCCCTGTGTCTTCGCCTCTCCCTGCCTGGGCCCCTGCTCCTGCCCGAGACCCAGGTCCTGCCCCTGCTCCTGCCCCTTCTCCTGCTCCTGCCTGGGTCCCTCTTGCTGCTCCACACCCAGGCCCTGCCGCTTCCCCGGCCTCGGCCAGGACCGCTGCCCCTCCCTTTGCCCCTCGCAGGGCCACTGTCTCTTCCCCTGCCTCTCCCTGTTCCCAGCGGACACCTGTTCCAGCCCCACACCCAGCTCCTGCCCCTTGCTCCTGCCCTTTCCCCTGGCCCTGCCTGCACTCCTCTTCCTGGCCCTGACCCAGCTCCAGCCCTGCCTGCTGCACCGGCCGCTCCTGCTGACCCTGTCCCTCCCCTTGCTCCTGCTCCTGCCCCGGTCCCAGCTCATGCACCAGGCCCAGCTCCTGTGCCGGCCCCTGTCCCAACCCCTGCCCCTACCCCTGCTCCTGCGGGGCTCCCAGAGCCCCATCCAGAGCCCCCCGCTCTGCGGGGAGAGCTCCCTGGACGGGTAAACTCCGTTCCATGCCCCGACCCCGATGGCCCGCCGCCACGGTTCCTCCCCTCCGCCTGGGTTCTTTCTCTCTGCTTCGGTCTCACCGTCATCCTAGCTTTGCATGCCCTCGACGATCTCGCCTATCTCTTTTAAATAAAATGCATCGTTTTTCCGTGGAACCCGTGCTCAACCCTAAGTCCGTCCCCGGCGCCGCCGCCCCCCCGCCCCCCCCACCGCCCCCCAACAGCCCAGAACATCGCTGTGGAACAACTCCTTCCCCGAAGGGGACCCTGAGCCCAAGCCCTCCCTGCCCATTGCTCCCCTAGTCCGGCCCCTCGCCACGCCTCAGCTGCTTTCTCTCTCCCTTCCTTCCCCGGATCTGGACATTTCTGGGAGGGGAATGACTCTGGAGGTGCCCGGGTGTCTGCCCACCTCTTTTCAAAGGGGACTGGGTTTTGTCCTGGGCGACTTGGACGTGGAACTTGCCCCCTGCCATACCGAAAATCCCGAAGGGTTCTAGAGGAGACGGGATCACGGAGGGCCCTTGAGTGCAGAGGGGCCCAAGGTCAGGGCCGAGACCCCTGTTCCCTCCGGGACACCACAGCCGGACCCCAGACGCGACCCGGCAGCTTCCTCCTGGGGCCTGCACACACACCAGGGCGAGGCACACAGCTGGAAGACACACCCCACACGGCATACCCATCGCTCACAACCCAAGGCCAGAGAAAGCTCTCCCCGGCCTCTGGTGCCCACCAGGCTCCAAGGCACCGGGTCCCACAACGACACAGACCGAAAGCATGCCAGGTGGATGGGGGGGGGTGCGGGGGGCCGGGGGCGGACAGGCCACGCGGGGAGCCCGTGTCAGCGATGCGGGAACTCCCCGGGAAGGCCTCTGGCCAAGGAAACCCTACGGAGGCAGCGCGCGTCCCCCTCAGACCGGCCGGTGTCTGGCCTGAGGACCAGCAGCCCTGGGGAGAACGTGCCGACACGGAGGTCCAGGGCACGTCCCCCGGACAGAAGGGGGACGGGCACCCGTCTGGGACCACAGCGGGCAGCACCCATCCCAGGCCGCAGGGCACCCATCACCTAGCAGTGCTCGTCCGGGGACTCAGCCCGCCACCTCTGGCACGGTGTTTCACGCCAGAAGGGAGAGAGCAGGGTGAGGCAGTCGGGGAGCGCTCATGCCCAGGGACGTGGACGCCGTCCTCGGTCCCAGTGCTCAGGTGACAACGTCCTGGAGCTAACCGTCCCAGTCTCCTCCGGGGCACCGGATCCGGGAAGCCCCTCCTGAGAGCCCTCCTGCCCCCCCTGCTCCTGGGAACAGTCACAATTGGTGGATGAGGAGGTGGACAGGGTCCAGGATGGCTGAAGGCCATCCAGGATGGCCCAGGAGGAGGAAGGGCAGGACGGCGAGGACAGATGCACCTGCCCTGAGCCACCATCCAGGGTCTGGCCGGGGACGCCTTCGCACCTCCCTCCAACCAAGGACTCCAGAGGCATGGGCCGCACTCCTGTGCTTTCACGGCCTCCCTCCCTCATGCCTTCAGTCCCTCAGTCCTTCCTTCCCTCCCTCCTGCCCTCCCTCCCTGTCTAGGCCTTCCTCTTCTTTCCCTCCCTCCTTTCCTCCCTCTCCCCCAGCTTGACTCCCTCCATTCCTCCCTCACCCAGCAGAGGCTCTGGGGTCCCAGCGGGCAACTGAGCCCTGGGCCTTCATCCCGGGGGAGCAGCCCCAACCACATGGTCCCTGTCCCCGGGGCACTCACGGTCACTGTGGGCGCTGACGGGGCACGGTCCTCAGGGTGAGCAGCGGGATGGCCACCTGGAATCCGCTGCGGAACACGGGGGCCGGCTGCACAGAGGGCGGAAGAGAACGAGGCTTAGCACTGCCTCCAGAAACATCGAGTCCCGAAAAGGGACGCCAAGTCAGGATATCCTCCACGTGACGCCCTGGGCGTCCTCAGGGCCCACCGGCCCCGATCCCCCGAAGCCCCAAAGACTGCGTCGGGCCGTGTTGACTGGGGCTTTGGGGCACCACTCTTGGGCCCCAGGGACAGCATCGCAGCCAACATCCCCAGGGCCTCCGAGTTTTCCTAAGGACCTCGCAGGTGCTCTGAGCCTGACGTCGTCCTCCTTGGGAAGCAATGTCCTGTCGACCCCCGTGTCTCTCCTGCCTCTTCTGGGATCCCTCAGGGGCCACACCCACCACGTGGGGCCGCCATGACCAGGACACACCCCGTGCCCCGTGGCGGGACGCCCACCTCCAGCGCTGGGCCCCTCACAAGCCCGGTGCGCTGGGCCAGGCCTGGGCGCTCGCTCGGGGGTCCCCGGACATATCCGGTGCAGTGCCCTGAGCCTGCCTGCGCTGGGTCGCCTCGGACCAGCCCGGGAGGCCAACCGGGGGGCCCCTAGGCCAGGCAGGGAGGCGCCAGGCCAGAAGGTCCGGACGAGCCGCTCCCGGGCCCACTGTGCGGAGCCCGGGCCGAGGCTGTTCCACCAACGGAGGAGGACCTGGGCCCAGGGAGCTGAGTGGGGACAGGGCGCAATGAGCCCAAAGCAGGGCAGGGAGCGCCGTGGGGGGGCCTTGACCTCAGGCCCACTGGGAGACCGCATCCCCCCCGCACGGCTCGGTCCCCCGGCGGGGGAAGGTGGTCGTCGGGATGTCCAGGCTCGCGGGCTGCACGGCCGGCAGCCGCTGGCTGGCGTGGGAGGAGGCACGGCTGGCACAGGAGAGAGCCCTCGGCAGAGAGGAGGGGGCAGGTGCTCCCGCGGCGGCAGGTGCCCGAGGGCGGGCGGCGCGCGAGGGCCTCCACAGGAAGGCAGAGCTGCGCCAGCCCGGGTGCCCCGAGGCCAAGGCCGAGACCCTCTCCAGCATTGGCCACCGCACCCTATTGTCTCCACGGACAACCCCACTGTGCCGGGTCTCGGCCGCTTGCTGTCTTTGCACCGGACTTGCCATCCTGCCTTGACCGAGCGGCTACCCTCTGTGGACTGAGGTCCAAAACAAGGACCAGAGGGGCCTGGGGGTATCCACGACCTCGCTCAGCCGGTGAGGGACCGGGCGGCCACCATGCCCCAGCTCCCCCTCTGCTTCTGCCTGGAGTCCTGCCCCGGCTTCCTCGGAAGCAGGAACCCCCAGCACCGTGAGTGTGGGCCCCACTTCCCACGCCGGGCTCTTCACCCACGGCCCCCTCTGCCGCCCTCCCTGCATTGACTATGCCGACAACAAGGACGGAGATGTGGACGGGCCGGCGTGGGAGGACCCCCGCACCCACGGCGGATGGCGGCTCCGAGGATGGGCTCATCCTCAGCTGTGCTCCCGGGAGCCCGGAGCCCGAGGGCACAAGGCCTTCCGCTGCACAAGAAACGATCTCCCGTGGGGGCCGCGGGTCCCCCGGGCTCTGAGCAGGGAACCGGAGCTGCCCACATACGTCCTGCCAAGGAAGGACCAGCCCGGGCTCGCCGGCCCCGTGGCCACAAGGCTCTTCCTGCCCGCCGGTCCTCCGTGTGGGCTGGCTCACCTTCCCCTCAGCAGGGATGGCCAGGCCCTGGCCTAGCTCGGTCCCGTCCCCCGAAGCACCCCACACACACCCTGGCCACTGCCGGGTCCGGAACCCCGTTCCCATCGGGCCCCGTGCACGCCCGCACCCACGCAGGGACACACCCACGCACGCGCAGCCCACGACGAGTCCCTCGACCCGTCGTGGGAAGAGATGCTCGCTGACGGTCTCGAGGTTCCTGAAGAACCCCGTCGCTCCTGCCCAGGAACTGCCTCCTGCAACGGCATCCCCGTGAGACCCCTCCTGGCACAGACCACGTGGCTGAAACGCACACGCTGAGCACACCCCGGGTTCGGACAGGGCGTGGACCCACGGGAACACACACGCAGCTGTGAGTGGGAACCTGGGAGTCTCCTCGGGAGGATCTCCCGAGCCGGACCCACGCTGACTCCCTGACCGCCCCCCCCCACCCCATTGCACACGCGGGTGCATGCCCAACACCGACGGGCCCCTGCATGCGGGCAGGGCTCAGCGCGGTGGCCTGCTGCCGTCAGCACCACCGAAACAAGTCCGATGTGTGGGGGCCACTGTCTGGACGCGGCATGGGGTGGGGGTGAGCACGGAGCGGCTGGGGGAGGGGCCCTCGGGGGCTCCGGTGTGAGGAGGAAGTCGGGGCAGGGGTCCCCAGGAAGCGGTGACCTCACTTCCCTGACCACAGAGCCCAACAGAATTGGAACCCACGTCACCAGGCACCCACATTCCAGGGACGCCCCCCTGCTCAGCTCGTTGCTTTGGACATCGTCCAACCGACACCATGTTCGCATGCTGCCTCCCAAACTCGGGACGGTGGAGACGGAGGACAGCGCGCCCGCCTACCACTTCCCCGCGTTCGGGAGGTCCTTTCAGGGCTGCCCGACGCCTCTGGCCTATCGGCCGAAAGGAGACTAAGGTGACACCGGGAGGCCAGAGCCGGCCGCCCAGCCCCACACGCTTGCATCGACGGGCGCAGCCACGGGTCCCCTCAAACGCTGGGTTTGCGTGTGTATGTGTTTTTGTGTGAGTGTGTGTGTGTGTGTGTGTGTGTGTGTGTGTGTGTGGCTATGAGCGTGCCTGTGCAGGTATGTGTCTGGAAGGAGGGCTCACGTGCGGTGGGGCCTTCCTGAGCAGGAGCAGGTGGATGAGGGGTCAGATGCCCGGTGGGCAGGTCGCGGTCAAGGTCAAGGCTGGCTGGGTGGGACAGGTGTGGGGGATGTGAGCTCCTGGCCAGGGTCGATCCCCAGAGCCCTGCAGGTGTGGGTCCCGGGCCCTGCAGGTGTGGGTCCCGGGACCGGGGGTAGGGCTGGGCAGGCACAGGTCTGGGGCCCACGTGGGAGCAGCAGGGGGACCGGGCAAGAGGACAGTGGGGTCGGCCGGGCGGGCCTGGGATGGCTCCGGGCCAGCGACCGGTCCCTGTCTTTACCGAAGGCCACGGAGGAAGAGAAGAGGCAGGCGGACACCACCTCCTCTCTGACCCAGGAGTCCGCAGGCCCAGGAAAGGCTTCCGAGCCTGCCAGGCCACCTGCGCAAGCCGAGCCCCAGGGTGAGAAGGAGGGGCCGGGCTGGGTGCCTGGGCGTGTGCGGGGACGGGTCGGTGCTGGGCCCACAGGGACGAGCCCCACAGGCTGGTGGGGGGCCAGGAGCAAGGAATGGGCTCAGAGCACCCAGCGGGGACACTGCCCTCGGGGAGCCGTCCCGCTGAGGGTTCCTTCCCTGGCTTCGGCCTCTCCGCCACGCCCCGCCTGGGTCCTGTGGGCGCCAAGGCACACGCAGAGGCAGGCAAGCGCGGGACCTTCTCTCCTCTCCCAGCTGCTCCTGGCAAGGAGCTCGGGCCCCTCCTGACATCAGCAGGAGCTGGGGATTGGGAGACGGTGCCTGCCGCCACCTCAGCCGGGGACCAGCCGCCAGCAGGTGACCAGGAACCGGGCCCCGCAGAGCCTGACGCTGCCCAGGAAGAGCTGGGGCCTGCTCCTGCCCCGGGCCCTGCTCCTGCTCCTGCTCCTCTCACGATCCTGCGCCTTCCCCCGTCCCTGCCTGGGCCCCTCATCCTGCCACAGGCCCCGCTCCTGCCCTGCATCCTGCACCAGCCAGCACCACTGCACCTGACCCAGCTCCAAACCCTGCCGCTGCCCCTGCCCCGTCCCCTGCCCCGGCCTTGGCCCCGGCCCCTTCCCCGGCCTGCGCCCCTCTTACTGCCCCACACCCAGCCCCTGCCCCAGCCCCTGCAAGGACACATTCCCCTTGCCCGGCCCCTGCCCCTTCGCCTGCCCCGGAGACAGCTGCTGCCCCTTCCCCTGCCCGTGCCTCTGCCCTTCTTCTGGCCCCACACCCAGCTCCTGTATCTGATCCTGCCCCTTCGCCTGCCCCGACCCCGGCCACGGACACCTGCCCTGTCCCCGCCTGTGCCCCTGATCCTGACCCAGTCCCGGCTCGGGCCCTGGATCCTGCGCCAGCCATCGCCGGGACATTTCTCCCGGCTCCAGCCCCTTCCACGGCCCCTTCCCTTGCCCCTTCCAGGATCCCTGCCCCTTGGCCTGCCCCTGCCTCTGCCCCTGCCAGGACCCCTACCCCTTCACCTGCCTGTGACCCTGCTCCTGCCCCAGACCCAGCTCCTGCCCCTTCTCCAAACCCCGCCAGGACCACTGGCCACTCCCCTGCCCCTGCCTCTGCCCTCCTTCCTGCCCCAGGCCCAGTTCCTACCCTGGATCCGGCCCCTGCCCCTGCCCCTGCCCCTGTCCGTGCCATTGCCTCTGCCCCGATTCCTGCCCCACACGCATGCCCTGCACCTCTTCCTGCCCCTGCCCCTTCCCCTGCCTGGAAGACTGCCCCTTCCCGTGTTCCTCCCTGGGTCCCTGTTCCTGCTCCAGACCCCACCCGTCCTCCTGCTCCGGCCCCTGCCCCTGCCGCTTGCCCTCGCCCTTCCCCTGCCCCTCCAAGGACCACTGGCCCTTCCCTTGCCCCTCTCAGAGCCCCTGTGTCTTCGCCTCTCCCTGCCTGGGCCCCTGCTCCTGCCCGAGACCCAGGTCCTGCCCCTGCTCCTGCCCCTTCTCCTGCTCCTGCCTGGGTCCCTCTTGCTGCTCCACACCCAGGCCCTGCCGCTTCCCCGGCCTCGGCCAGGACCGCTGCCCCTCCCTTTGCCCCTCGCAGGGCCACTGTCTCTTCCCCTGCCTCTCCCTGTTCCCAGCGGACACCTGTTCCAGCCCCACACCCAGCTCCTGCCCCTTGCTCCTGCCCTTTCCCCTGGCCCTGCCTGCACTCCTCTTCCTGGCCCTGACCCAGCTCCAGCCCTGCCTGCTGCACCGGCCGCTCCTGCTGACCCTGTCCCTCCCCTTGCTCCTGCTCCTGCCCCGGTCCCAGCTCATGCACCAGGCCCAGCTCCTGTGCCGGCCCCTGTCCCAACCCCTGCCCCTACCCCTGCTCCTGCGGGGCTCCCAGAGCCCCATCCAGAGCCCCCCGCTCTGCGGGGAGAGCTCCCTGGACGGGTAAACTCCGTTCCATGCCCCGACCCCGATGGCCCGCCGCCACGGTTCCTCCCCTCCGCCTGGGTTCTTTCTCTCTGCTTCGGTCTCACCGTCATCCTAGCTTTGCATGCCCTCGACGATCTCGCCTATCTCTTTTAAATAAAATGCATCGTTTTTCCGTGGAACCCGTGCTCAACCCTAAGTCCGTCCCCGGCGCCGCCGCCCCCCCGCCCCCCCCCACCGCCCCCCAACAGCCCAGAACATCGCTGTGGAACAACTCCTTCCCCGAAGGGGACCCTGAGCCCAAGCCCTCCCTGCCCATTGCTCCCCTAGTCCGGCCCCTCGCCACGCCTCAGCTGCTTTCTCTCTCCCTTCCTTCCCCGGATCTGGACATTTCTGGGAGGGGAATGACTCTGGAGGTGCCCGGGTGTCTGCCCACCTCTTTTCAAAGGGGACTGGGTTTTGTCCTGGGCGACTTGGACGTGGAACTTGCCCCCTGCCATACCGAAAATCCCGAAGGGTTCTAGAGGAGACGGGATCACGGAGGGCCCTTGAGTGCAGAGGGGCCCAAGGTCAGGGCCGAGACCCCTGTTCCCTCCAGGACACCACAGCCGGACCCCAGACGCGACCCGGCAGCTTCCTCCTGGGGCCTGCACACACACCAGGGCGAGGCACACAGCTGGAAGACACACCCCACACGGCATACCCATCGCTCACAACCCAAGGCCAGAGAAAGCTCTCCCCGGCCTCTGGTGCCCACCAGGCTCCAAGGCACCGGGTCCCACAACGACACAGACCGAAAGCATGCCAGGTGGATGGGGGGGGGTGCGGGGGGCCGGGGGCGGACAGGCCACGCGGGGAGCCCGTGTCAGCGATGCGGGAACTCCCCGGGAAGGCCTCTGGCCAAGGAAACCCTACGGAGGCAGCGCGCGTCCCCCTCAGACCGGCCGGTGTCTGGCCTGAGGACCAGCAGCCCTGGGGAGAACGTGCCGACACGGAGGTCCAGGGCACGTCCCCCGGACAGAAGGGGGACGGGCACCCGTCTGGGACCACAGCGGGCAGCACCCATCCCAGCCCGCAGGGCACCCATCACCTAGCAGTGCTCGTCCGGGGACTCAGCCCGCCACCTCTGGCACGGTGTTTCACGCCAGAAGGGAGAGAGCAGGGTGAGGCAGTCGGGGAGCGCTCATGCCCAGGGACGTGGACGCCGTCCTCGGTCCCAGTGCTCAGGTGACAACGTCCTGGAGCTAACCGTCCCAGTCTCCTCCGGGGCACCGGATCCGGGAAGCCCCTCCTGAGAGCCCTCCTGCCCCCCCTGCTCCTGGGAACAGTCACAATTGGTGGATGAGGAGGTGGACAGGGTCCAGGATGGCTGAAGGCCATCCAGGATGGCCCAGGAGGAGGAAGGGCAGGACGGCGAGGACAGATGCACCTGCCCTGAGCCACCATCCAGGGTCTGGCCGGGGACGCCTTCGCACCTCCCTCCAACCAAGGACTCCAGAGGCATGGGCCGCACTCCTGTGCTTTCACGGCCTCCCTCCCTCATGCCTTCAGTCCCTCAGTCCTTCCTTCCCTCCCTCCTGCCCTCCCTCCCTGTCTAGGCCTTCCTCTTCTTTCCCTCCCTCCTTTCCTCCCTCTCCCCCAGCTTGACTCCCTCCATTCCTCCCTCACCCAGCAGAGGCTCTGGGGTCCCAGCGGGCAACTGAGCCCTGGGCCTTCATCCCGGGGGAGCAGCCCCAACCACATGGTCCCTGTCCCCGGGGCACTCACGGTCACTGTGGGCGCTGACGGGGCACGGTCCTCAGGGTGAGCAGCGGGATGGCCACCTGGAATCCGCTGCGGAACACGGGGGCCGGCTGCACAGAGGGCGGAAGAGAACGAGGCTTAGCACTGCCTCCAGAAACATCGAGTCCCGAAAAGGGACGCCAAGTCAGGATATCCTCCACGTGACGCCCTGGGCGTCCTCAGGGCCCACCGGCCCCGATCCCCCGAAGCCCCAAAGACTGCGTCGGGCCGTGTTGACTGGGGCTTTGGGGCACCACTCTTGGGCCCCAGGGACAGCATCGCAGCCAACATCGCCAGGGCCTCCGAGTTTTCCTAAGGACCTCGCAGGTGCTCTGAGCCTGACGTCGTCCTCCTTGGGAAGCAATGTCCTGTCGACCCCCGTGTCTCTCCTGCCTCTTCTGGGATCCCTCAGGGGCCACAACCACCACGTGGGGCCGCCATGACCAGGACACACCCCGTGCCCCGTGGCGGGACGCCCACCTCCAGCGCTGGGCCCCTCACAAGCCCGGTGCGCTGGGCCAGGCCTGGGCGCTCGCTCGGGGGTCCCCGGACATATCCGGTGCAGTGCCCTGAGCCTGCCTGCGCTGGGTCGCCTCGGACCAGCCCGGGAGGCCAACCGGGGGGCCCCTAGGCCAGGCAGGGAGGCGCCAGGCCAGAAGGTCCGGACGAGCCGCTCCCGGGCCCACTGTGCGGAGCCCGGGCCGAGGCTGTTCCACCAACGGAGGAGGACCTGGGCCCAGGGAGCTGAGTGGGGACAGGGCGCAATGAGCCCAAAGCAGGGCAGGGAGCGCCGTGGGGGGGCCTTGACCTCAGGCCCACTGGGAGACCGCATCCCCCCCGCACGGCTCGGTCCCCCGGCGGGGGAAGGTGGTCGTCGGGATGTCCAGGCTCGCGGGCTGCACGGCCGGCAGCCGCTGGCTGGCGTGGGAGGAGGCACGGCTGGCACAGGAGAGAGCCCTCGGCAGAGAGGAGGGGGCAGGTGCTCCCGCGGCGGCAGGTGCCCGAGGGCGGGCGGCGCGCGAGGGCCTCCACAGGAAGGCAGAGCTGCGCCAGCCCGGGTGCCCCGAGGCCAAGGCCGAGACCCTCTCCAGCATTGGCCACCGCACCCTATTGTCTCCACGGACAACCCCACTGTGCCGGGTCTCGGCCGCTTGCTGTCTTTGCACCGGACTTGCCATCCTGCCTTGACCGAGCGGCTACCCTCTGTGGACTGAGGTCCAAAACAAGGACCAGAGGGGCCTGGGGGTATCCACGACCTCGCTCAGCCGGTGAGGGACCGGGCGGCCACCATGCCCCAGCTCCCCCTCTGCTTCTGCCTGGAGTCCTGCCCCGGCTTCCTCGGAAGCAGGAACCCCCAGCACCGTGAGTGTGGGCCCCACTTCCCACGCCGGGCTCTTCACCCACGGCCCCCTCTGCCGCCCTCCCTGCATTGACTATGCCGACAACAAGGACGGAGATGTGGACGGGCCGGCGTGGGAGGACCCCCGCACCCACGGCGGATGGCGGCTCCGAGGATGGGCTCATCCTCAGCTGTGCTCCCGGGAGCCCGGAGCCCGAGGGCACAAGGCCTTCCGCTGCACAAGAAACGATCTCCCGTGGGGGCCGCGGGTCCCCCGGGCTCTGAGCAGGGAACCGGAGCTGCCCACATACGTCCTGCCAAGGAAGGACCAGCCCGGGCTCGCCGGCCCCGTGGCCACAAGGCTCTTCCTGCCCGCCGGTCCTCCGTGTGGGCTGGCTCACCTTCCCCTCAGCAGGGATGGCCAGGCCCTGGCCTAGCTCGGTCCCGTCCCCCGAAGCACCCCACACACACCCTGGCCACTGCCGGGTCCGGAACCCCCGTTCCCATCGGGCCCCGTGCACGCCCGCACCCACGCAGGGACACACCCACGCACGCGCAGCCCACGACGAGTCCCTCGACCCGTCGTGGGAAGAGATGCTCGCTGACGGTCTCGAGGTTCCTGAAGAACCCCGTCGCTCCTGCCCAGGAACTGCCTCCTGCAACGGCATCCCCGTGAGACCCCTCCTGGCACAGACCACGTGGCTGAAACGCACACGCTGAGCACACCCCGGGTTCGGACAGGGCGTGGACCCACGGGAACACACACGCAGCTGTGAGTGGGAACCTGGGAGTCTCCTCGGGAGGATCTCCCGAGCCGGACCCACGCTGACTCCCTGACCGCCCCCCCCCACCCCATTGCACACGCGGGTGCATGCCCAACACCGACGGGCCCCTGCATGCGGGCAGGGCTCAGCGCGGTGGCCTGCTGCCGTCAGCACCACCGAAACAAGTCCGATGTGTGGGGGCCACTGTCTGGACGCGGCATGGGGTGGGGGTGAGCACGGAGCGGCTGGGGGAGGGGCCCTCGGGGGCTCCGGTGTGAGGAGGAAGTCGGGGCAGGGGTCCCCAGGAAGCGGTGACCTCACTTCCCTGACCACAGAGCCCAACAGAATTGGAACCCACGTCACCAGGCACCCACATTCCAGGGACGCCCCCCTGCTCAGCTCGTTGCTTTGGACATCGTCCAACCGACACCATGTTCGCATGCTGCCTCCCAAACTCGGGACGGTGGAGACGGAGGACAGCGCGCCCGCCTACCACTTCCCCGCGTTCGGGAGGTCCTTTCAGGGCTGCCCGACGCCTCTGGCCTATCGGCCGAAAGGAGACTAAGGTGACACCGGGAGGCCAGAGCCGGCCGCCCAGCCCCACACGCTTGCATCGACGGGCGCAGCCACGGGTCCCCTCAAACGCTGGGTTTGCGTGTGTATGTGTTTTTGTGTGAGTGTGTGTGTGTGTGTGTGTGTGTGTGTGTGTGTGTGTGGCTATGAGCGTGCCTGTGCAGGTATGTGTCTGGAAGGAGGGCTCACGTGCGGTGGGGCCTTCCTGAGCAGGAGCAGGTGGATGAGGGGTCAGATGCCCGGTGGGCAGGTCGCGGTCAAGGTCAAGGCTGGCTGGGTGGGACAGGTGTGGGGGATGTGAGCTCCTGGCCAGGGTCGATCCCCAGAGCCCTGCAGGTGTGGGTCCCGGGCCCTGCAGGTGTGGGTCCCGGGACCGGGGGTAGGGCTGGGCAGGCACAGGTCTGGGGCCCACGTGGGAGCAGCAGGGGGACCAGGCAAGAGGACAGTGGGGTCGGCCGGGCGGGCCTGGGATGGCTCCGGGCCAGCGACCGGTCCCTGTCTTTACCGAAGGCCACGGAGGAAGAGAAGAGGCAGGCGGACACCACCTCCTCTCTGACCCAGGAGTCCGCAGGCCCAGGAAAGGCTTCCGAGCCTGCCAGGCCACCTGCGCAAGCCGAGCCCCAGGGTGAGAAGGAGGGGCCGGGCTGGGTGCCTGGGCGTGTGCGGGGACGGGTCGGTGCTGGGCCCACAGGGACGAGCCCCACAGGCTGGTGGGGGGCCAGGAGCAAGGAATGGGCTCAGAGCACCCAGCGGGGACACTGCCCTCGGGGAGCCGTCCCGCTGAGGGTTCCTTCCCTGGCTTCGGCCTCTCCGCCATGCCCCGCCTGGGTCCTGTGGGCGCCAAGGCACACGCAGAGGCAGGCAAGCGCGGGACCTTCTCTCCTCTCCCAGCTGCTCCTGGCAAGGAGCTCGGGCCCCTCCTGACATCAGCAGGAGCTGGGGATTGGGAGACGGTGCCTGCCGCCACCTCAGCCGGGGACCAGCCGCCAGCAGGTGACCAGGAACCGGGCCCCGCAGAGCCTGACGCTGCCCAGGAAGAGCTGGGGCCTGCTCCTGCCCCGGGCCCTGCTCCTGCTCCTGCTCCTCTCACGATCCTGCGCCTTCCCCCGTCCCTGCCTGGGCCCCTCATCCTGCCACAGGCCCCGCTCCTGCCCTGCATCCTGCACCAGCCAGCACCACTGCACCTGACCCAGCTCCAAACCCTGCCGCTGCCCCTGCCCCGTCCCCTGCCCCGGCCTTGGCCCCGGCCCCTTCCCCGGCCTGCGCCCCTCTTACTGCCCCACACCCAGCCCCTGCCCCAGCCCCTGCAAGGACACATTCCCCTTGCCCGGCCCCTGCCCCTTCGCCTGCCCCGGAGACAGCTGCTGCCCCTTCCCCTGCCCGTGCCTCTGCCCTTCTTCTGGCCCCACACCCAGCTCCTGTATCTGATCCTGCCCCTTCGCCTGCCCCGACCCCGGCCACGGACACCTGCCCTGTCCCCGCCTGTGCCCCTGATCCTGACCCAGTCCCGGCTCGGGCCCTGGATCCTGCGCCAGCCATCGCCGGGACATTTCTCCCGGCTCCAGCCCCTTCCACGGCCCCTTCCCTTGCCCCTTCCAGGATCCCTGCCCCTTGGCCTGCCCCTGCCTCTGCCCCTGCCAGGACCCCTACCCCTTCACCTGCCTGTGACCCTGCTCCTGCCCCAGACCCAGCTCCTGCCCCTTCTCCAAACCCCGCCAGGACCACTGGCCACTCCCCTGCCCCTGCCTCTGCCCTCCTTCCTGCCCCAGGCCCAGTTCCTACCCTGGATCCGGCCCCTGCCCCTGCCCCTGCCCCTGTCCGTGCCATTGCCTCTGCCCCGATTCCTGCCCCACACGCATGCCCTGCACCTCTTCCTGCCCCTGCCCCTTCCCCTGCCTGGAAGACTGCCCCTTCCCGTGTTCCTCCCTGGGTCCCTGTTCCTGCTCCAGACCCCACCCGTCCTCCTGCTCCGGCCCCTGCCCCTGCCGCTTGCCCTCGCCCTTCCCCTGCCCCTCCAAGGACCACTGGCCCTTCCCTTGCCCCTCTCAGAGCCCCTGTGTCTTCGCCTCTCCCTGCCTGGGCCCCTGCTCCTGCCCGAGACCCAGGTCCTGCCCCTGCTCCTGCCCCTTCTCCTGCTCCTGCCTGGGTCCCTCTTGCTGCTCCACACCCAGGCCCTGCCGCTTCCCCGGCCTCGGCCAGGACCGCTGCCCCTCCCTTTGCCCCTCGCAGGGCCACTGTCTCTTCCCCTGCCTCTCCCTGTTCCCAGCGGACACCTGTTCCAGCCCCACACCCAGCTCCTGCCCCTTGCTCCTGCCCTTTCCCCTGGCCCTGCCTGCACTCCTCTTCCTGGCCCTGACCCAGCTCCAGCCCTGCCTGCTGCACCGGCCGCTCCTGCTGACCCTGTCCCTCCCCTTGCTCCTGCTCCTGCCCCGGTCCCAGCTCATGCACCAGGCCCAGCTCCTGTGCCGGCCCCTGTCCCAACCCCTGCCCCTACCCCTGCTCCTGCGGGGCTCCCAGAGCCCCATCCAGAGCCCCCCGCTCTGCGGGGAGAGCTCCCTGGACGGGTAAACTCCGTTCCATGCCCCGACCCCGATGGCCCGCCGCCACGGTTCCTCCCCTCCGCCTGGGTTCTTTCTCTCTGCTTCGGTCTCACCGTCATCCTAGCTTTGCATGCCCTCGACGATCTCGCCTATCTCTTTTAAATAAAATGCATCGTTTTTCCGTGGAACCCGTGCTCAACCCTAAGTCCGTCCCCGGCGCCGCCGCCCCCCCCGCCCCCCCCACCGCCCCCCAACAGCCCAGAACATCGCTGTGGAACAACTCCTTCCCCGAAGGGGACCCTGAGCCCAAGCCCTCCCTGCCCATTGCTCCCCTAGTCCGGCCCCTCGCCACGCCTCAGCTGCTTTCTCTCTCCCTTCCTTCCCCGGATCTGGACATTTCTGGGAGGGGAATGACTCTGGAGGTGCCCGGGTGTCTGCCCACCTCTTTTCAAAGGGGACTGGGTTTTGTCCTGGGCGACTTGGACGTGGAACTTGCCCCCTGCCATACCGAAAATCCCGAAGGGTTCTAGAGGAGACGGGATCACGGAGGGCCCTTGAGTGCAGAGGGGCCCAAGGTCAGGGCCGAGACCCCTGTTCCCTCCGGGACACCACAGCTGGACCCCAGACGCGACCCGGCAGCTTCCTCCTGGGGCCTGCACACACACCAGGGCGAGGCACACAGCTGGAAGACACACCCCACACGGCATACCCATCGCTCACAACCCAAGGCCAGAGAAAGCTCTCCCCGGCCTCTGGTGCCCACCAGGCTCCAAGGCACCGGGTCCCACAACGACACAGACCGAAAGCATGCCAGGTGGATGGGGGGGGTGCGGGGGGCCGGGGGCGGACAGGCCACGCGGGGAGCCCGTGTCAGCGATGCGGGAGCTCCCCGGGAAGGCCTCTGGCCAAGGAAACCCTACGGAGGCAGCGCGCGTCCCCCTCAGACCGGCCGGTGTCTGGCCTGAGGACCAGCAGCCCTGGGGAGAACGTGCCGACACGGAGGTCCAGGGCACGTCACCCGGAGAGAAGGGGGACGGGCACCCCTGTCTGGGACCACAGCGGGCAGCACCCATCCCAGCCCGCAGGGGCACCCATCACCTAGCAGTGCTCCCGGGACTCAGCCCGCCACCTCTGGCACGGTGTTTCACGCCAGAAGGGAGAGAGCAGGGTGAGGCAGTCGGGGAGCGCTCATGCCCAGGGACGTGGACGCCGTCCTCGGTCCCAGTGCTCAGGTGACAACGTCCTGGAGCTAACCGTCCCAGTCTCCTCCGGGGCACCGGATCCGGGAAGCCCCTCCTGAGAGCCCTCCTGCCCCCCCTGCTCCTGGGAACAGTCACAATTGGTGGATGAGGAGGTGGACAGGGTCCAGGATGGCAGAAGGCCATCCAGGATGGCCCAGGAGGAGGAAGGGCAGGACGGCGAGGACAGATGCACCTGCCCTGAACCACCATCCAGGGTCTGGCCGGGGACGCCCTCGCACCTCCCTCCACCCAAGGACTCCAGAGGCATGGGCCGCACTCCTGTGCTTTCACGGCCTCCCTCCCTCACGCCTTCAGTCCCTCAGTCCTTCCTTCCCTCCCTCCTGCCCTCCCTCCCCGTCTAGGCCTTCCTCTTCTTTCCCTCCCTCCTTTCCTCCCTCTCCCCCAGCTTGACTCCCTCCATTCCTCCCTCACCCAGCAGAGGCTCTGGGGTCCCAGCGGGCAACTGAGCCCTGGGCCTTCATCCCGGGGGAGCAGCCCCAACCACATGGTCCCTGTCCCCGGGGCACTCACGGTCACTGTGGGCGCTGACGGGGCACGGTCCTCAGGGTGAGCAGCGGGATGGCCACCTGGAATCCGCTGCGGAACACGGGGGCCGGCTGCACAGAGGGCGGAAGAGAACGAGGCTTAGCACTGCCTCCAGAAACATCGAGTCCCGAAAAGGGACGCCAAGTCAGGATATCCTCCACGTGACGCCCTGGGCGTCCTCATGGCCCACCGGCCCCGATCTCCCGAAGCCCCAAAGACTGCGTCGGGCCGTGTTGACTGGGGCTTTGGGGCACCACTCTTGGGCCCCAGGGACAGCATCGCAGCCAACATCGCCAGGGCCTCCGAGTTTTCCTAAGGACCTCGCAGGTGCTCTGAGCCTGACGTCGTCCTCCTTGGGAAGCAATGTCCTGTCGACCCCCGTGTCTCTCCTGCCTCTTCTGGGATCCCTCAGGGGCCACACCCACCACGTGGGGCCGCCATGACCAGGACACACCCCGTGCCCCGTGGCGGGACGCCCGCCTCCAGCGCTGGGCCCCTCACAAGCCCGGTGCGCTGGGCCAGGCCTGGGCGCTCGCTCGGGGGTCCCCGGACATCTCCGGTGCAGTGCCCTGAGCCTGCCTGCGCTGGGTCGCCTCGGACCAGCCCGGGAGGCCAACCGGGGGGCCACTAGGCCAGGCAGGGAGGCGCCAGGCCAGAAGGTCCGGACGAGCCGCTCCCGGGCCCACTGTGGGGAGCCCGGGCCGAGGCTGTTCCACCAACGGAGGAGGACCTGGGCCCAGGGAGCTGAGTGGGGACAGGGCGCAATGAGCCCAAAGCAGGGCAGGGAGCGCCGTGGGGAGGCCTTGACCTCAGGCCCACTGGGAGACCGCATCCCACCCGCACGGCTCGGTCCCCCGGCGGGGGAAGGTGGTCGTCGGGATGTCCAGGCTCCCGGGCTGCACGGCCGGCAGCCGCTGGCTGGCGTGGGAGGAGGCACGGCTGGCACAGGAGAGAGCCCTCGGCAGAGAGGAGGGGGCAGGTGCTCCCGCGGCGGCAGGTGCCCGAGGGCGGGCGGCGCGCGAGGGCCTCCACAGGAAGGCAGAGCCGCGCCAGCCCGGGTGCCCCGAGGCCAAGGCCGAGACCCTCTCCAGCATTGGCCACCGCACCCTCTTGTCTCCACCGACAACCCCACTGTGCCGGGTCTCGGCCACTTGCTGTCTTTGCACCGGACTTGCCATCCTGCCTTGACCGAGCGGCTACCCTCTGTGGACTGAGGTCCAAAACAAGGACCAGAGGGGCCTGGGGGTATCCACGACCTCGCTCAGCCGGTGAGGGACCGGGCGGCCACCATGCCCCAGCTCCCCCTCTGCTTCTGCCTGGAGTCCTGCCCCGGCTTCCTCGGAAGCAGGAACCCCCAGCACCGTGAGTGTGGGCCCCACTTCCCACGCCGGGCTCTTCACCCACGGCCCCCTCTGCCGCCCTCCATGCATCGACTATGCCGACAACAAGGACGGAGTTGTGGACGGGCCGGCGTGGGAGGACCCCCGCACCCACGGCGGATGGCGGCTCCGAGGATGGGCTCATCCTCAGCTGTGCTCCCGGGAGCCCGGAGCCCGAGGGCACAAGGCCTTCCGCTGCACAAGAAACGATCTCCCGTGGGGGCCGCGGGTCCCCCGGGCTCCGAGCAGGGAACCGGAGCTGCCCACATGCGTCCTGCCAAGGAAGGACCAGCCCGGGCTCGCCGGCCCCGTGGCCACAAGGCTCTTCCTGCCCGCCGGTCCTCCGTGTGGGCTGGCTCACCTTCCCCTCAGCAGGGATGGCCAGGCCCTGGCCTAGCTCGGTCCCGTCCCCCGAAGCACCCCACACACACCCTGGCCGCTGCCGGGTCCGGAACCCCGTTCCCATCGGGCCCCGTGCACGCCCGCACCCACGCAGGGACACACCCACGCACGCGCAGCCCACGACGAGTCCCTCGACCCGTCGTGGGAAGAGATGCTCGCTGACGGTCTCGAGGTTCCTGAAGAACCCCGTCGCTCCTGCCCAGGAACTGCCTCCTGCCACGGCATCCCCGTGAGACCCCTCCTGGCACAGACCACGTGGCTGAAACGCACACGCTGAGCACACCCCGGGTTCGGACAGGGCGTGGACCCACGGGAACACACACGCAGCTGTGAGTGGGAACCTGGGAGTCTCCTCGGGAGGATCTCCCGAGCCGGACCCACGCTGACTCCCTGACCGCCCCCCCCACCCCATTGCACACGCGGGTGCATGCCCAACACCGACGGGCCCCTGCATGCGGGCAGGGCTCAGCGCGGTGGCCTGCTGCCGTCAGCACCACCGAAACAAGTCCGATGTGTGGGGGCCACTGTCTGGACGCGGCATGGGGTGGGGGTGAGCACGGAGCGGCTGGGGGAGGGGCCCTCGGGGGCTCCGGTGTGAGGAGGAAGTCGGGGCAGGGGTCCCCAGGAAGCGGTGACCTCACTTCCCTGACCACAGAGCCCAACAGAATTGGAACCCACGTCACCAGGCACCCACATTCCAGGGACGCCCCCCTGCGCAGCTCGTTGCTTTGGACATCGTCCAACCGACACCATGTTCGCATGCTGCCTCCCAAACTCGGGACGGTGGAGACGGAGGACAGCGCGCCCGCCTACCACTTCCCCGCGCTCGGGAGGTCCTTTCAGGGCTGCCCGACGCCTCTGGCCTTTCGGCCGAAAGGAGACTAAGGTGACACCGGGAGGCCAGAGCCGGCCGCCCAGCCCCACACGCTCGCATCGACGGGCGCAGCCACGGGTCCCCTCAACCGCTGGGTTTGCGTGTGTATGTGTTTTTGTGTGAGTGTGTGTGTGTGTGTGTGTGTGTGTGTGTGTGTGTGGCTATGAGCGTGCCTGTGCAGGTATGTGTCTGGAAGGAGGGCTCACGTGCGGTGGGGCCTTCCTGAGCAGGAGCAGGTGGATGAGGGGTCAGATGCCCAGTGGGCAGGTCGCGGTCAAGGTCAAGGCTGGCTGGGTGGGACAGGTGTGGGGGATGTGAGCTCCTGGCCAGGGTCGATCCCCAGAGCCCTGCAGGTGTGGGTCCCGGGCCCTGCAGGTGTGGGTCCCGGGACCGGGGGTAGGGCTGGGCAGGCACAAGTCTGGGACCCAGGTGGGAGCAGCAGGGGGACCGGGCAAGAGGACAGTGGGGTCAGCCGGGCGGGGCCGGGAAGGCTTCGGGCCAGCGACCGGTCCCTGTCTTTTCAGAAGGCCACGGAGGAAGAGAAGAGGCAGGCGGACACCACATCCTCTCTGACCCAGGAGTCCGCAGGCCCAGGAAAGGCTTCCGAGCCTGCCAGGCCACCTGCGCAAGCCGAGCCCCAGGGTGAGAAGGCGGGCCGGGGCTGGGTACCTGGGCCTGTGCGGGGACAGGTCGGTGCTGGGCCCACATGGACGAGCCCCACAGGCTGGTGGGGGCCAAGGAGCAAGGACTGGGCTAAGAGCACCCAGCGGGGACACTGCCCTCGGGGAGCCGTCCCGCTGAGGGTTCCTTCCCTGGCTGCGGCCTCTCCGCCACGCCCCGCCTGGGTCCTGTGGGCGCCAAGGCACACGCAGAGGCAGGCAAGCGCGGGACCTTCTCTCCTCTCCCAGCTGCTCCTGGCAAGGAGCTCGGGCCCCTCCTGACATCAGCAGGAGCTGGGGATTGGGAGACGGTGCCTGCCGCCACCTCAGCCGGGGACCAGCCGCCAGCAGGTGACCAGGAACCGGGCCCTGCAGAGCCTGACGCTGCCCAGGAAGAGCTGGGGCCTGCTCCTGCCCCGGGCCCTGCTCCTGCTCCTGCTCCTCTCACGATCCTGCGCCTTCCCCCGTCCCTGCCTGGGCCCCTCATCCTGCCACAGGCCCCGCTCCTGCCCTGCATCCTGCACCAGCCAGCACCACTGCACCTGACCCAGCTCCAAACCCTGCCGCTGCCCCTGCCCCGTCCCCTGCCCCGGCCTTGGCCCCGGCCCCTTCCCCGGCCTGCGCCCCTCTTACTGCCCCACACCCAGCCCCTGCCCCAGCCCCTGCAAGGACTCATTCCCCTTGCCCGGCCCCTGCCCCTTCGCCTGCCCCGGAGACAGCTGCTGCCCCTTCCCCTGCCCGTGCCTCTGCCCTTCTTCTGGCCCCACACCCAGCTCCTGTATCTGATCCTGCCCCTTCGCCTGCCCCGACCCCGGCCACGGACACCTGCCCTGTCCCCGCCTGTGCCCCTGATCCTGACCCAGTCCCAGCTCGGGCCCTGGATCCTGCGCCAGCCATCGCCGGGACACCTCTCCCAGCTCCAGCCCCTTCCACGGCCCCTTCCCTTGCCCCTGCCAGGATCCCTGCCCCTTGCCCTGCCCCTGCCTCTGCCCCTGCCAGGACCCCTACCCCTTCGCCGGCCTGTGCCCCTGCTCCTGCCCCAGACCCAGCTCCTGCCCCTTCTCCAAACCCCGCCAGGACCACTGGCCACTCCCCTGCCCCTGCCTCTGCCCTCCTTCCTGCCCCAGGCCCAGTTCCTACCCTGGATCCGGCCCCTGCCCCTGCCCCTGCCCCTGTCCGTGCCGTTGCCTCTGCCCCGATTCCTGCCCCACACGCATGCCCTGCACCTCTTCCTGCCCCTGCCCCTTTCCCTGCCTGGAAGACTGCCCCTTCCCGTGTTCCTCCCTGGGTCCCTGTTCCTGCTCCAGACCCCACCCGTCCTCCTGCTCCTGCCCCTGCCCCTGCCGCTTGCCCACCCCCTTCCCCTGCCCCTCCAAGGACCACTGGCCCTTCCCTTGCCCCTCTCAGGGCCCCTGTGTCTTCGCCTCTCCCTGCCTGGGCCCCTGCTCCTGCCCGAGACCCAGGTCCTGCCCCTGCTCCTGCCCCTTCTCCTGCTCCTGCCTGGGTCCCTCTTGCTGCTCCACACCCAGGCCCTGCCGCTTCCCCGGCCTCGGCCAAGACCGCTGCCCCTCCCTTTACCCCTCGCAGGGCCACTGTCTCTTCCCCTGCCTCTCCCTGTTCCCACCAGACACCTGTTCCTGCCCCACACCCAGCTCCTGCTCCTTGCTCCTGCCCTTTCCCCTGGCCCTGCCTGCACTCCTCTTCCTGGCCCTGACCCAGCTCCAGCCCTGCATGCTGCACGGGCCGCTCCTGCTGACCCTGTCCTTCCCCTTGCTCCTGCTCCTGCCCCGGTCCCAGCTCATGCACCAGGCCCAGCTCCTGTGCTGGCCCCTGTCCCAACCCCTGCACCTACACCTGCGACCGGCGCAGCCACGGGTCCCCTCATCCGCTGGCTTTGTGTGTGTATGTGTGTTTATGTGTCTGTGTGTGTGTGTGTGTGTGTGTGTGTGTGTGTCTGTGAGCTTGCCTGTGCATACATGTGTCTGGAAGGAGGGCTCACGTGCGGTGGGGCCTTCCTGAGCAGGAGCAGGTGTCTGAGGGGTCTGATGCCTGGTGGGCAGGTCGCGGTCAAGGTCAAGGCTGCCTGGGTGGGACAGGTGTGGGGGATGTGAGCTCCTGGCCAGGGTCGATCCCCAGAGCCCTGCAGGTGTGGGTTCCGGCACCGGGGGTAGCGCTTGGCAAGCACAGGTTTGTGGCCCATGTGGGAGCAGCAGGGGGCCCGGGCAAGAGGACAGTGGGGTCGGCCAGGCGGGGCTGGGATGGCTCCGGGCCAGCGACCGGTCCCTGTCTTTGCAGAAGGCCAGGGAGGAAGAGAAGAGGCAGGCGGACACCACCTCCTCTCTGACCCAGGAGTCCACAGTCCCAGGAAAGTCTTTCTAGCCTGCCAGGCCACCTGCCGAAACTAGCCCCAGGGTGAGAAGGTGGGGCGGGCTGGGTGCCTAGGCGTGTGCGGGGACGGGTCGGTGCTGGGCCCACAGGGACGAGCCCCACAGTCTGGTGGGGGGCCAGGAGCAAGGACTGGGCTCAGAGCACCCAGCGGGGACACTGCCCTCGGGGAGCCGTCCCGCTGAGGGTTCCTTCCCTGGCTGCGGCCTCTCCGCCACGCCCCGCCTGGGTCCTGTGGGCGCCAAGGCACATGCAGAGGCAGGCAAGCGCGGGACCTTCTCTCCTCTCCCAGCTGCTCCTGGCAAGGAGCTCGGGCCCCTCCTGACATCAGCAGGAGCTGGGGATTGGGAGACGGTGCCTGCCGCCACCTCAGCCGGGGACCAGCCGCCAGCAGGTGACCAGGAACCGGGCCCCGTAGAGCCTGATGCTGCCCAGGAAGAGCTGGGGCTTGCTCCTGCCCCGGGCCCTGCTCCTGCTACTCTCAAGATCCTGCGCCTTTACCCGTCCCTGCCTGGAACCCTCATCCTGCCACAGGCCCAGCTCTTGCCCTGCATCCTGGACCAGCCAGCACCACTGCACCTGACCCAGCTCCAAACCCTGTTGCTGCCCCTGCCCCATCCCCTGCCCCGGCCTTGGCCCCGGCCCCTTCCCCGGCCTGCGCCCCTCTTACTGCCCCACACCCAGCCCCTGCCCCAGTCCCTGCAAGGACTCATTCCCCTTGCCCGGCCCCTGCCCCTTCGCCTGCCCTGGAGACAGCTGCTGCCCCTTCCCCTGCCCGTGCTTCTGCCATTCTTCTTTCCCCACACCCAGCTGGTGTCCCTGATCCTGCCCCTTCGGCTGCCCTGACCCAGGCCACGGACTCCTCCCCTGTCCTCGCCTGTGCCCCTAATTCTGACCTAGTCCCGGCTCCTGGCCTGGATCCTGCGCTGGACATCGCCCGGGGCACCTGCCCCAGCTCCAGCCCCTTCCACTGCCCCTGTCCCTGCCTCTTTCCCTGCTCCATCTCCTCCCCTTCGTGTAGTTCGCATGGTTCCCTCACAGACCCGTAGGTCTGTCCTGGCATCCAGCCGTCCTGGGCAGAACCTGTGGACACGAAAGTCCAGTGCAGTTCCCCCGGAGGGTAGGGTGTTGGGCCCCCCTGTCTGGCACAACAGTCGGCAACTCCTATCCGAGTCTGCCGTTGCAATCTTCACCTAGCAGTACTCGTCCTGGTATTCACCCCAGAAATACTGGCGCAGTTTTTAAAGATGTATTGTCAGGGTTTCCCAGCCCAGAGGTGCTAGAGAGAGCATTGAGTGGAAGAGCGCTAATGCCCAAGTGATGGATGCGATCCACTGCAACCTCCTGAACACAGCTGCCCCCCACTACCCCTTGCATTTCCTTTCCATCTGCGAGCCCCTAAGGACAGCCTCTGGCGAAACGTTCCTCCATCTACCCTGGCGATAGTTGGTATCACATACCTGTCCTCCCATATCCTCCTCCCGGGACTGAGAACAGGTGTCACCAGACAGGGGCTTGTGGAGATGAACTGTGTCTGTTGGTCCCCAAGACATCCTTCTGTCCTTAGGTCCCTGGTTAAAAAAAAGAAACAAAAAAAGAAAACAAAAAAACACTACTTAACAATGGGACTTGTCTCCTTTCGTCAATATCTTGGCTACTTCAGCCTTTGGCGGTAACTCTGCATGCCGCCCCTTCTGGGAAGAGGGTGGAGATGCCTCAGGCACTGGTGCGGGCTTTGGGTCCCCTCTGCCAGTGGGTGTTTACCAACCCTGGGCCAGCGGCCCGTTCTGCAACTTGACACGGTGCCGAAGCAGGAGAGAAGGTCACCAGGCTGACCGCCTATCCCTGTGCCTTCTGGAAGGAAACAGCCCACAGCCTTCTGGAGTGGCGCCAAGCCAACTCCAGAACTGGTTCTGCTCTTGGGCTCTGAACCGGGTCCTGGTGGCGGACTGGCTGGGAGAACGGGTGTGCACCTGGCTTTCCTTGGGAATGAATGCTGGCGCTACTCTGCCCTCCGGCGAGTTCCGTGGGAGGGAGCCAGAGTGGCTCTAGACTGTGGGGTCCCCAGCTTAACCTCTTGGGCTGCTTCCACAGCTAGCTGGAGTCCCATGCTGGGTCAAGTTCTAGGGTATACAGGGTACTAGATCTCAGCTGCCGGCAGAATTTGCGGACTCTTTTCCTTGGGGTCAGCCTGAGCTGGTCACAAGCCTTCACGCTTGACATCCTCACGGGGAGGTCGGGGACCCAGCCCCAAGACACTGGACGACAGACACTATCACCACATAGGCACAATCTCACATACCATTTTTACTCCCATGCATTTCTTATCAAGTGGAGGAATGCAACTAAAACTCTGGAATTTGGATTCCTCTTAAAAATCAAGACTGGTGCGGCACCTGGGGGGGGCCCAGTCCGTGAAGCCTCTGCCTTCACCTCGGGTCCTGAACTCAAAGCCCTGGGATCCAGTCTGGCATTGGGCTCCCTGCACAGCGGGGAATTGTCTTCTCTCTCTGCCCCATCTCCCAGGTCATTCCCACCCTCTAAATTCAACAAAGAACATCTGTTAAGGAAAAGAAAGAAAGAAAGAAAGAGAGAGAGAGAAAGAAAGAAAGAAAGAAGAAAAGGAAAGAAAGGAAGGAAGGAAGAAAGAGGAAGGGAGGAAGGGAAGAAGGTGAAAAATAACATAATATAAAGAAAGTGTGGCCATGGGGAGCCGGCCCTCCCAGGCTGCACTGCTGCCAGGAGCTGAGTAAACTAGTCCGCTCGTGCCTCACGGTCTCTACTTGGCCTTCAGGCCTCCTTCTCAGGACACATTGTGCGCCTTGGAGAAAATGAAAGAAGTAGTAGTAAGAGACAGATTATAAAGACAAAAGATACTAAAAGAAAGAAGCTATCAGTGTCTACCAGCAGGAATCCTCTACTGTCAACTGAGTTAGTAGACGCTAAATGATACAAGGGGAAAGGCCAAATAAGGGCCCAGATAATGAAGCAATTTACATATCTCCTAATATTCAACATAAAAGCATACTGTGCACTTCAAAAAAATAATATAATGGCTTCAATGAATTCTGTGCCTCTGCATTAGCATGGGTAATCAATGGTGACTACAAAGTAATTCATATCATTAATTATAAATAGCCCATTTTGAAGAAGTAAGCTACAACTGCATTGCACTTAATTTAATCAAGCATGGTACATGTTACTAATTAAGTTGAGAGTAACTAACCCAAGTGTTCAATTTCAAAAGAAATAAGGACTGGAACAGATGATATATCAACCCAATGGTGATTGACTTTGTTTTATATT
This sequence comes from Meles meles, assembly GCF_922984935.1. Classification (NCBI taxonomy): domain Eukaryota; kingdom Metazoa; phylum Chordata; class Mammalia; order Carnivora; family Mustelidae; genus Meles; species Meles meles. The sequence continues at coordinate 211,650 of NW_025721177.1, read as the reverse complement.
CAATCAAAATTATTATATCATAGTTAACTTCAACCATTTTCACCATAATTTTACAAAGCATTTCTTGAAGAAGTAGAGATTATTCAAAAAGTTAAATAATTGCAAAGGTCCCACAGGCAATACCCTATAGCAACATTTCACACTTTTGTACTAAAATGAAGTCATGAAAATGAACTTTCCTAACACTAATATATAATATAGACTATGTATCCAGGTACTTAAATTTTATGAGCTTGAGAATATTGTACAGGTGAGCTCAGAAGATTTCAGCAAAGAAATCCTACCAGACACTTTTTCTAAACAGAAATCAATGGCAACACATGGATCATATGTAAATCAACTCAGTATCTTAAGAAGCCAATCAACATTGTTTTCTTCCTATGGATTTTGCTCACATCATTAAATTCAAAGAGTATTTTCTAGATTTCTCTTTCGTTCAGGTTCCACTATTGCTACAGAATGCAATGGTACTGAGGAGGACTATATTGAGCAGGTGAAAGCTAGATACATCCTTTTTTAAGAACAATGAAAAACTTTTTAGTGACCAAATTGCTAAGTGGATGAGTGAACTAGTGACTGATAAAGACTGCCTTCAGAATCATGTCAGTTTTCCATTTCCCAAGCTGAGCTACTTGTCAATGTTTTGATTTGCTATCTTTGTAGCAGAGACATCCAAAACACTGTCTTCTGCAAATAACTGAATTTATTTTTCTGCAAGACACATTATGTGCCATATAGAGCTTGGACAATTTCATGTTACTCATGTCCTTTACTACAGCTATTTATAAGGATGCTCCCAAAAAAGGCTGATCCTGAAGGAAATCCTAAAAGTAAAAATGAGAATGTGAATAATATAAACTTCCCTAATAATTGTGGTGAATACTTAAGCTGTACAGTTTTGGATTCCATGGGGATATTTCAATTCAGTAGATTTCTCTATAATACAATCTTCAGAGTGTTAACTGACATTCTCATCTGTGTTATGTTCTCAGACTGTAGCTAAAACATTTTCCCCCACAGGTGGTCAGTTGTATGCCAACTACTCATGTCTACCACTGTTAACAAGGTATGCTAATTTGGTCAAGGTATTCAAGATAAATAGAGTATGCAGGATTTTTATGTGGGGAGGAAACTACTGGTGTGATGGAGGGCAGAAGAGAGTCTTTCACACTGCGGAGCACACAGAGAGGATGAATCCCAGTGATATTTGCCTGTGAAAACAGGAGGGGCCAAATTGTGGGTTCCTGGGGAGCTCAGAGGACATTACTAAGCAGAGTCCCTGCCCTTAAAGACATAGTAGGACAAATAACCTATGCAGATACAGCCTATAAGCAGCAGTTTGAAAAATGCTGGGGGTTGGGGCAGGGGCAGGGAGAAGGCAGCAGATGGGAGGGAGAGGGATTTGCTCATCTTAGAGCATGGCCCAGAGAAAGAAGGATCACAGAGAGAGCCCTTCAGGAGCAAAGGAGCTGGCAGTTGCCATTTTCCCCACCCTCAGCATAAATAACCACCAACTCCAGGAATTAGCCACAACACTCATTATCTAACTGACTTGCACCAAGCCTGCTCCCCTCCCCACCAAGGCTTTCACAGTCATGCTCCCCTTAGTCCTGGTGCTGCAGATCCCACCCTCAGGAGAGCAATGCAAACCCTGCCAACATATGTCCTGACCCTTGTGTTTTGTGGGACTTTACTTTTGGGGGTGCTAGGTCTCCTTTAGCAAGCAGAGCACCACACAACTTGTTAAAATGCACCCCACCACCCCTGCTCAGGACCAGACATTGCCCATGAGAGGCAAAGAGAGCCTCTTCAGACAACTGGAAAGGAAAAATAGACCAAGACTCAACAGGAGAGCAGACATAAGACATAGGAGATGCTCCCTGAACTGCCAGGCCCTGGAGAACAGGCTACACTGCTCTGCAGGGCACTACAGGACTCCTTCTTCATAAGGCTATTATCATTAAGGACAAGAGAAATAGCTGAATTCCCTAAAAAAACAAAACAGAAACAGAAAGTCAGACAGGAGGAACAGACAGAGAAATAGCTCCCAAATGAAGGAACGGAGTCAAACTATGGCAAGGGGCCAAAGCAAAACAGTTATAAGTAATATGCCCGGTAGAGAATTTAACGTAATGGTCATACCCCACCTATACGCTGCCTTCAAGAGGCTAATTTCAGAAAAATGATCATGAAGATACTCACTGGACTTGAAAAAAGAGTAGAAGACATCAATGAGCCCTTAACATAAAGATAAAAAAGAACCAATCAGAGATCAAGAACACAAAAAATGCAATACAATTCACAGAATAAACAGCAGACTATATGAAGCAGAGGAATGAACACATGACCTGGAAGACAGAAAAATGACGAGTAATCAAGCTGAGCAAAGAAAAGGAAAGAAACTTAAGCAAATTGTGAATAGTCTTAGGGGACTCAGTGATTCCATCAAGTATAATAACACTCGCATTATAGGTGTCCCAGAAGAAGGGAGAAAAGGGGGCAGGCAATGTTTTTGAAGAAATAGTAGGTAAAAATTTTCCTAATCTGGGGAAGGAAACAGAGATACAGATCCAGGACGTATAAAAATCCCCCTAAAAATCTAACCCAAGGGGGTCCACACCAAGAGACACAGGAATCAAAATGGCAAAAGGTAGCAATAAATAACAACAACAACAATAATGTAAAAGCTGTAAGAGAAAAGAAGGCTGTTATATATAAAAGAAACCCCATAAGGCCATCAGTCAATTTTTCATCAGAAATTTTGCAGGCCAAAACAGAATGGCATGATATATTCAAAGTGCCAAAAGGGAAATATCTTCAGCCAAGAATACTCTATCCAGCAAGACTATCATTCAAAATAAAGGAAAGGTAAAGAGATTCTCAGACAGATAAAACTAAAAACTTCATGACTATTAAGCAATCCCTATAAGACATATTAAAGAGGATTCTTTGAATGGAAAGGAAAGACCATAAACGAGAGCATAAAACAAAACAAAACAAAACAAAAACAAAACACAAAATAAGTGAAAATAAGTATTTCTGTAAAGACCAGTCAAGGGATTCATAAAATAAAAGATGCAAAACATGGCACCACACATCTAAAATGTGGACTTGGGGGGAGAGGAACTAAAAAATAGGTTTCAACTTCAGCAACGATATATCAAGTTAATATAGACTGTTATATGCAGAAGATGTTATATATAAACCTAATGGTAACCACAAATCAAAAACTAACAAGAAATATGCAAAGAAAAAAGAGAAAGGAATCCAAGCACATCACCTCCAGCCAAGAAATCATAAAAGAGAGACCAAGGGACGAAAGGAACAGAGAAAATCTATAGAAACAAACACAAAACAAGTAACAAAATGGCAATAAATACATACCTATCAATAATTACTTCACATGTAAATGCACTAAACACTCCAATTAAAATATACCAGGTGACAGAGTGGATTTAAAAACAACAACAACAACACAACACCCACCTATATGCTGCCTCCAAGAGGCTAATTTCAGGGAAAAACAAAAAACAAACAAACAAAACCAACCTTGCAGATTGAAAATGAGGGGATGGAAAAACATTTATCATGCAAATGGGTGTCAAAAGAAGAGCAGAGTAGCAATACTTATATCAGACAAAGCAGACTTTAAAACAAAGACTGTAACAAGTTTCAAAGAAGAACACTATATAATAATAAAGAGGACAGTCCAATAAGAGGATATAGCAATGGGAAATATTTGTGTGCACACCATGGGGGAGCAAAATATATAATGCTGCTAATACAAGGCATAAAGGAAATAATTGATAATAATAATAGAAGGGGATTCTAACACCCTACTTACATTTATGGACAGATAATCCAAACATAAAATCAACAAGGAAACAGTGGCCTTGAATGACACACTGGACCACATGGATTTAACAGACATATTTAGAACATTCCATCCTAAAACAGTAGCTTTTCAAATGCATACAGAACATTCTCCAGAATAGACTACACATTAGGCCACAAAACAAGTCTCAACAATTTAGAAAAATCTGTCATATCATGTATCTTCTCTGGTCACAATGATAGGAAACTAAAAATCAACCACAAGAAAAAAATCTGGAAATAACACAAATACACAGGGGTTAAATACCATGCTCCTAACAATGAATGGGTCAACCAAGAAATCAAGGAAAAATAAAAAGTTACATGGCAACGAATGAAAATGAAAACAGAATAGTTGAAATTCTTTGGGATTCAATAAAAGTGGTTCTAAGAGGGAGGTTTATAGCAATACAGGCCTACCTCGAGTAGCAAGAAAATTCTCAAACAACCTAATAACCTTACTCTAAGGGAACTACAAAAACAAAACAAAAAAAAACCAAATCCAGCAAAAGGACAGAAATAATAAAGAATTAGAGTGGAAATAAATGATATAGAAATTAAATAACAACCAATACAATGGAATGGATCAATAAAACAAGGAGCTGATTCTTTGAAAAAATAAAGTTGATAAACCTCTAGCAAGACTCATTAAAAAAAAAAGAGGACTCAAACTCACTAATGAAAAAGGAGAAATAAAAACCAAGAACACAGATATTATAAATATTAAATTATGAAAACCTTAATGATAACAAATTGGATACCTTAGAATGGATAAATTCTTAGAAACACATAACTAACCAAAATGAAAGCAGGAAGAAATGAAGAAACAGAAAATATGAACAGACCAATTACCAGCAATAAAACTGAATCAGTAATCCACAAATTTCCAAAAAACAAAAGTCCAGGACCAGATGGCTTCACAAGAAAATTCTACCAAACATTTAGAGAGGCTAACACTCCTTCTTCTCAAACCATTCCAAAAAATACAAAAGGAAGGAAAACTTTCAAATTCTTTCTCTGAGGCCAGGATGGCCCTGATACCAGAACCAGATAAAGGCATGACAAAAAAGAAACAAACAAAACAACAAAAAACTACATTACTATGATGCACAAATCCTCAGCAAAAATATAGCAAACTGAACCCAACAATACATTAAAAAATACACCACAATCAAGTGGGATTTATTCCTGGAATGCAAAGGTGGTTCAACATTTGAAAAACAACCAATATAGTACATCACATCAATGAGAGAAGGACAGAAACCATATAATCATTTCAACAGATGCAGAAAAAGCACTTGACAAAGCACAACGTTCATTCATGATAAAAATCTTTTGCAAAGTAAGACTAGAGAGAACACATCTCAAAATAATAAAGGCCTTACATTAAAAACTCACAGCCAGCATCATACTCAAAACTGAGAGCTTTTCTGTTAAGGCCAAGAACAAGAAAATGATGTCCACTCTCACCACTTTTATTTAATATAGTACTAGATGTCTCAGCCATAGCAATTAGACAACATAAAGAAATAAAAGGCATCCAAATTGGTAAGGAAGAAGTAAAACTCTTGGTATTTGCAGATGTAGTGTGGTAATCTATATGTAGAAAACCCTAAGGACACCACCCAAAACTGCTATAACTGATAAATGAATCCAGTAAAGTTGCAGGATATAAAAACCCATGTACAGAAAACTGTTGCATTCCTATACAATCATAATGAAGCAGCAGAAAATAAATTAAGAAAATGGTCCCATTTACAACTGCACCAAAAACAATAAAATATCTAGGAATTAAACATAACCAAGAGGTGAAAGATATATACTCTGAAAATTATCAAGCACTGGCAAAAGAAATCCAAGCAACACAAAGAAATTGAAAGGCATTCCACGCTCATGGGTTGGAAGAATGTATACCATTAAAATGTATATACTAGTCCAAGAAATTTACAGATTTAATGCAATCTCTATCAAAATACCAACAGCATTTTTCACAGAAATGGGACAAATGATCCTAAAATGTGTACGGAACCCCAAAGACCTCAAATAGCAAAGCTATCTTGAAAAAGAGAAAATAAAAGTGGAGGAATCACAATTCAGATTTAAAGTTATAAAGCAGTAGAAATTAATCCAGTTTGGTACTGGCATGAAAATAGACACACAGATAATGGATTAGAATAGAAAAGCCAGAAACAAAGCAATGATTATCTGGACAGTTAATCTTTGGCAAAGGAAGATGAATATGTAATGGAAAAAAAGACAGTCTCTTCAAACAATGGTATTGGGAAAACTGTACATCTACATGCAAATGAATGAAATGGGACCATTTTCTTTTACCATATAGAAAAATAAACTCCAAATGGATTAAAGACCTAAATATAAGACATGAAACCATGAAAATCCTAGAGAAGAGCAAAGAGCTGCTATAGCAACTTCTTACTGGATATATCTCTGGAGGCAAGGGAAAAAAAAAGGCAAAAATACACTATTGGGGTCTCATCAAAATACAAAGCATTTGCATAACAAAGGAAATGATCAAATAAAAATAAAAGGCCACCAATTGAAAGGGAGAAGATATTTGCAAATGACATATCTGATAAAGGGTTCTTATCAAAAATATGTAAAGAACCCATACAACTCATTACCCCAAAAAAACAAATATTACAAAAAAAAAAATAGAAGACATGAACAGACATTTCTCCAAAGAAGACATCCAAATGGCCAGCAGACATATGAAATGATGCTCAATATCACTTATCAGGTACATGCAAATCAAAACTACAACGAGCTATCACCTCACACCTGTCAGAAGGGCTAAAATCAAAACTACAAGAAACAAGTGTTGGCAAGGATGTCGAGAAAAAGGAACTCTTGGGCACTGTTGGTGAGAATGTGAACTGTTGCAGCAACTGTATGAAACAGTAGGGCAGTTCCCCCCAAAATTCAAACAGAAATACCCTACAATCTAGTAATTGTACGATTTGGTATTTACCCTCAAAATACAAAAGCACTAATTCAAAGGGATACATGCACCTCTAGATTTATTCAGCATTATCTACAATAGTCAAATTATGGAAGCAGCCCAGTGTCCATCCACAGATGAATGAATAAAGATAAAGTGATGTTTACATATACAGCAGAGTATTACTCATCCATTAAGAAGAATGAAATCTTGCCATTTGCAATGACATGGATAGAGTTAGAGGGTATAATGCTAAGTGAAATAATTCGGTCAGAGAAAGACTCACTCATATGTGAAATTTAAGAAATAAAAAAGGCACAAAGGAAAAAAAAGAGAGAGAGACCGAGAGAGAGAGAGAGAAATAGAGACAAACCAGGAGACAGAGTATGAAGAACAAACTGACATTTATCAGAGGAAAGGTGAGTGGCAGTATGGGTTAAAAAGGGTATGGGGAATAAGAACATACTTATTTCAATGAAAATAAAATAAAACAGGGGCACTTGGTTGGCTGAGGTGGTTAAGCATCTGCTTTAGCTTAGGTCATGATCCCAGAGTCCTGAGATAGAGCCCTGTCTCAGGCTCCCTGCTCACCAAATAAAATCTTAAAAAATAAAAAAATAAAATAAAATAATAAAAAAATAAAGTAGTGCTTAGCACAAAGTTGTCTAGATATAGATATTGATATAGATACATAGATAGATAGATTGCATGCATTTTTTTTAAATTTAGTCCTCTTAACACCATATGAAGTATTACTAACTTAGGACTTAGGTGTACAGGTAAAGAAAGGAAGACCAGCAAAAGTCAGCTATGTGCCAAGGATAACAACCAGAAAACAGATGATCTGGGATTTGAGCCGAAGACTGCATCTGCCAGATGCAAAAGGCTACCTGCCCCACTGCCTATTCTTCCAATCTGCCTAATCCCCCACCCAGTTCTGTGACAGTATGTATACTCTATATGTCATTTGATACAATGATTTTAAATTTGTCATTCAATGCATTTTTGTTAAATGCCAAATTCAAGGTTATTTCCTTATCTCATTCATTTCTCTTTAGCATAAATTATACTTCTCAATGTTCTTTAGTAAATAGACCACTGGAATTTTTATAGATTTTAAATTTAGTAATTGCATTTAAAAATCCCCATTGCCACATAAATATGAATTCCAACTGATGAGCATAAAATAATTTACTGAACTGTAATCATAATATATTTTTTAAAAGCATTTTCCTGAGTTTGGTTTCACATAGTGAAGAAAACACTGTCAGTTTTTCATTACAAACTACACTATTTAGAGCCTTTCTAACTTAGAAAACACATGTGGAAAACTGACATGTAAGATCCTGGTGTGAGCCTCCTTTAACAAATTTTAAACTCTTTAAGCAAATATCATCCTAGCATTTACCCACTATGCACTGCTTTTTGATGGAAAATGCCCTTTGGGTTTCTCAGCAAGACTAGCACATTTTTTAAGTGGAGAGATATTTTTCTTTTCTATAAAGACAGGAGAAGTTCCTTGTAAATCCTGCTACCTTCTCTTCCAGTAAGCTTTCTTCTTGACCCAAAAAGATTCTTATAGGACTCTAATACAATTACCTTGACTTCAGGTCTAGACATGTCAAGTTGTATGTGTTTGAACTCTGAGCCGTGGTGTCTATAAGGGGATAGAGAACATCTCTCCTTTTCTACACATAGTATCTCACAGGGGAGATGACATAGGGCATGTGGAAGCAGTTTGAAAACTATCAGGCTGTGTAAAAATATAAGATTAATACTATTCACAGAAGTTGTACAAGAGAACACACCATTGTTTTGTTTTGCTTTGGTTTGGTTTGGTTTCGGTTTTGTTTTAAGAGAGAGAGAGAGAGAGAGAGAGAGAGAACGTGCAGGTGAAGGGGCAGAGGGAGAGAGAGAATCTAAAGTGGTCTCCACACCCAACACAGAGCTGGGCCCCCAAAATCAAGCAATGTGGGGCTTGATCTCATGACCCTGAGATCATGACCTGAGCCAAAATCAAGAGTTAGATTCTTAACCCACTGAGCCACCTAGGAACCACAAGAATATAGTTTTGATCTGAAATATGAGACACAAGATGTCCAAAACCAACGTGTTCATCTCCTCTTTCCAGTTCCAATTTGTCCTATTTCCTCTTTCCTCTCATGTAAAGGACATACCCCCATGACAACCAAGCCAGAAACCTGACAGCATCTAAACCCACCACATCCACTTCACTCCAGATACAACTGCTAACCAGTTAGTAAGCCTCACTTCTCTGCACCCTCACATCCGTCTTTACTCCTTACCACATTAATCTAGGCCTTCATCACTTCTCATGCAGATGATTGTATGGTCCCCACAGGGGACCTTGCACCTTTTAGTTCAGTATCGAGTGGCAGCCAAAATGACTCTCCTAAATAGAAAATCTCACTTTGCCACATCACTACTCAAAACAATGGGTTCCTGCTACTCTCAGGATTAAGAGTAAAGCATTTATGATATTTTCTAGGGTCATTTTTGATCCCCCTTTAGTTCCCGATTATCAGCTGGGGATCAGCTTTGCTGGAATTTGCAATTCTGTGAAATCCTCATGCTCCCTGTAACACAGGGGCCTTTAAAAGTGCCAATACACTCATTCCAATCACAGAGACCTGATTATTGTCAGATCTCTCTTCTTAGCACATTTGAAAAAGGATTTGTTCCCTTTTTGTAGATACCCCAATTGCAGAGATCTGATCCACTGCTACAGATAACTGAGAAATGGTCCCAACTAGAATTTGGCATAGAATGAGAGGAAAGTGTCAAAGACCCTGATGAACAGTACAGATTGATTTGAAATTGAAGTGTGTGATTATCAATTAAAAATTCTTATGAGCACATAAGGAAGGTATGTATTGATGAAAGAACCACCACTAAATATAAATTTTATGTCATGGAAATTAAGGGAAATTTGGGACCTAGAAAAAATAAAATAGCATTATCTTTAACCAAAAGAAAAATATTTACACATGTAATATTTACCAAAAATATTTTTTGACATATATTACTTACTTCAGGGGTACAGGTCTGTCACTCAACAGCCTTACACAATACATTAGCATTCACCATAGCACATACCCTCTCCAATGTCCATCACCCAGTCACCCCATCCCTCCCACTTCCCTCCCTTCCAGCAACCCTCAGTTTGTTTCCTGGTAATATTTTTATGTTTACAAAAGTAATGATGGCAATGGTAATAGTGATAGAATGGTTAACACTTAATAAACATAACTGTGTACCAAGCTCTACTTGATGTTTTTCGTGGATTATTTCATTTAAATCTTGATACAATCCTATTAAGAAGTTCCTTAAATATCTCATTTTATAGATGAACACACTAATGTTAAGATGCTAATTAATTTGCCTGAAGTCACACAATTAGTAATAAAAAAATTAGCACTCGATTTAGTGTAACCCCAAATCATTCAAACCAAATATAATGTGCATATTGTGGATATAAGGGCTCATAAGTATGTATCTATTATAGCATGAGTTTATTAGGAATCAAAATAAAAAGCAATCCTATTTTCTTCCAAATAAATTTTTCTCCCATTGGGGAGACATTTGAGATAAAATAGTTAATATAAATGAAAGCAATAATGATTACCTACTATAATAGAGCCTAAATAATATTCTTCATTTCATGAGCATAAATACCCACAACTTGTTAATAGGCACTGTATACACTGCATATTTGGGAGACATGTGTATAAATTATTCAATTCTCAATATTAGTCACAGTTGTATTTTATAAGATCCTCCCTAGATACCACTATCATTCAGAAACCCATGGAGTTTGGCTTATAGGAATCATTTTGAGGGGCGCCTGGGTGGCTCAGTGGGTTAAGCCTCTGCCGTCAGCTCAGGCCATGATCTCAGGGTCCTGGGATCAAGCCCCACATTGTGCTCTCTGCTCAGTAGGCAGTCTGCTTCCCCCTCTCTCTCTCTGCCTGCCTCTCTGCCTACTTGTGATCTCTGTCTGTCAAATAAATAAATAAAATCTTTAAAAAAAAGAATTATTTTGAAATTTGGATTCTGAATCTTGTGAACGGCTTCCTAAATTTGGAAGAATTCTAATGAGTATCTTCTTTTTCATATTGACCACTTACTAAAAACAGGTATTTGAAGCAGGCATATATTTTATTTTTATAAGTTTCATATTTTAGTAAAATACCTTTTTAATCCAAATTTTTATTTCTCAATGAATGAATAATAAAAGGAACCTCTAAGGGAAAAACAAAACAAAACTTTTTGATTCATTAATGTGCAGAAACACCATTCCTTATATTTTTTACAATTATATTGGCAAATAATTGGCAAAGTAAGTTCTTCAGTCATCCAGGGTTCCTTGGCAGATAAAATTCTTTGAAATACAGGTGCTGATGAAAAGTGACTCCGGGAACATCCAGGAACATCATTATGCAATACAAATCTTTTAATATCAGGCTAAATTATTATTTTTCAATACTAGGGAATTTATTTTTACTTTGTCTTAACTAAACAATCAAATGGCAGTGGATAAATAAGTCCTTAAAGCCAAGTGCCTTGCAATCCAGTTATTACTATGGTGATATTTGCACTGATGGAGATAAATTAGTTTATGATAAAAAATGTAGTCTATAAGGCTTCTTAATTTCTCTGAAGTTTCTGGCAATGTGAGACGTATCTGGCAAGATTAGTACTAGAAAAATGTTAAGCATTTGTATCCCCAGAGTTTTATTTCAAAAATATTTTTCTCATTTATATAAATACTTGGAGATAGAGAAATGTAAAAAGATCTCCTACAATGAGCTGGGAAATGATTTTGCTAGGAGTTGTGTGTGTGCTTGAGAGCAAAGAGAGATTCAATCAAGGAGGACCATTTAATTAAAGTGCTAGCTAATTATCTTCAGTTTATTTTCTTCTTTTTTCTTTCTTTTATTAAAGAATTCAGTGTTTACAATGACTTTTGGTATAATATAAACTCAAGGGAATTTTATAGCTTTTGGAGATTATAAATAAATCCCATCTATCCATGCATTATATATAAATTGGAAATTGATAAAATATTTAAGGTATACAAGAAAGTAGTAAAAAGTGATATTCAATTTTTGAAAAGAAATATCGCTGATCATCAGAAGTATTTAAGTAAAAAAATGAAAAGTGTACCTTGAGTTTATGGAGACTGATAGACCTAGAAGAAATCGCAAGAGACCCACCAACTCAGTTCTAACCTAGGAACAAAGGAGCCTTCATGAAAGATCTTGAAGAATTTAATACATATCTGTGGCAAATCTTAGAGTATCTGCAATTTACCAATGTGGAACTCCAAGGAGAGATGGGGAAATGCACCAACCTAAGCTAACTCAGGCAAGACGCCCAGTGTACAGACCCTACCCTGCAGGACTGACTCTCAGAAGACAGCTGAGCAAACCTGGCAAACCTGAGGTCCCAGCTTCCGTACCACATGGGTTTGCCCTGGGCATTAATCTATAGTTCCCACTTCTGCGTGAATGCAAGCTTCCTTTGAGGCCCAAGCTTCCTTTCCCCTCTAGGTCTTTCCATCATTTCTCTCTGAGGACAGAGACGACCACCCATCTCAGCATCAATCCTTTCCTCTCTGCTCACTACCTTTAATTTTGCCTTGAGTAATACTTTCTTCTCTCAGTGGCAAGAGAAAGGCAAGTTTCCTGGGTCCAGGCTGTCGCGTTAGAATAAGTTATGCTTTTATTAATATTCTTCAGTGCTATAAGCTTCGCAAAATAAATGGCATGCCCAGAACAAGAAGTTTCAAACTGACATACAGCCCATTATCATATATATATATATACATATGTATGCCAAATTAGTGAAAATGCTAAGCAGAAAGGAAACACACGAGAATCGTTACAAGTCAGTACACCGTATCGTTCTCCGGCTATTTGAAAAATTAAAGCACTTCATTTTTTGAAGTGATCACATTATTATCTAAAGTTATAAATACTGTCAAAATTAAAACATATCCCTTTCTCTCTCTTTCTCTCTCTCCCACACACACACACACGCGCACGCACATATGGCAAGGGGAAACAAAATAATTTATTTACTTGACAGAGAGAGACACAGAGAGAGAGGGAACACAAAGAGGGGGAGAGGGAGAGGGAGAAGAAGGCTTCCCACTGAGCAGGAAGCCCAATGTGGGGCTCCGTCCAAGGACTCTGGGATCATGACCTGAGCCAAAGACAGCTGCTTAATGACTAAGCCACCCAGAAGCCCAAAACAAAATAAATTCTAATTTATACTTTCACCTGGAGAAGAGAATTCAAAACAAAATATTTTCCAGTGGTTTCTACCTCACAATAAAGAATCTTTCACCAATTCTACTGCTTTGTCAAAACTGACTAATTCTGTTTGACCATTTTCTTTGCCTCCACTGCTAGCGCCTGACAAATACATAAAACTACCAGAAAATAACACAGCAAGAGGAAGAAGGAAATGAATCCAGGATACATTTTTGTTAGAACTGCTAACTCAAGTAACTTCAACATTTTCATAAGAAATGACAAAATAATTAGAGATACAAGATTTAAACCTATGATCTATATGAAAATAAACAAAATCTCCACTTCATTTGGTTTATAATTGTACACACATACACAAATAAATGTAGTCATCTATGCTTTTTTCCCTTAATGTGATGTATATAAAATAAACACCTCATTTTCAAAACAGGTGAACATATTTAATATTAGAGGTATTTAAAAAAAATAAGGGAACTTCTTTAGACTAAGATTAGAGCATGTGGAAGAAAAGAGCTCTTCAATTTGCTTGGCTGTGCAGATAATTCTACGGCCTGATTAAGTGCATGGACTGGGGTGCATGGACTGGGTTAGACTGTCTGGATTCAAACCCCCTTTTGCCATTTATGAGCTGTGTGACCTTTGCCAAATTACTTAACCTCTCTGGGCTGCAATTTTCTCACCTGTAAAGTGGGCTCAATAATAGTATCTACCTCAAAGGGCTCTTATTGTAAGATTCAATGCATTAATATTTGTAAAGCGCTAACAACACTGTCTCATGGTGGCATATAGTTGACATGTTAATAAGTACTTGTGGATTCAAAAGCAGTTTTAATTTCCCCTTCTGCCCTACAAATCCTTAAGAAATTATTTTCAGCGAGGCTGAATCTTGATCAAAAGTAATAGTTCGAGTCCAAAAATGCAGAAAACAGTCCATTTCTGCAGAAAAAACTACACTAAAATGGTTAGTTTTCTATGGAAATGGTTGATTCAGATCTTCAAGTTCCAACCCCCAAACCCTTTTAAAGGTACTACTCTACAGACCTGATAAGAAAAAACGATATTCTTTTCCCAATACATTTCCTAAGTAAGAATGAAACTAAGAGGACTGAAGCACAAATGGAGTACAGTAGTCATATGAAATAAATTGCAAACCGAAAGAAATTTTAACCTCAATGCTAATTTATCTTCTGTAATTAAACTTGCAGTTTTTCATAATGAAATACAATGAAGAATTTTCAAATTCAGTATATGATATTCATTTCACTAGCAGTGAGAAAATGAAACGTTCTCATTGCACTTCACTTGGCTACCATGTTGGTGAAACCCAAGAATTAGTTATTTTAAAAGGCCACAGGCAAGATCAAATCGATGTCTCCTGGACCAAAACCCTCACCCACGTGAATAATAAGTGAACCCCTTGCCTCCTTCCTGTAAAATGGTTCTTCTCAGCTCATCCATATTTATAGCAAATCTCTTAATATGGCTTCCAAGCTAACAGCAGCTTATAAGCAGCAAAATAGAAGAATGAAAAGATGGACACAAAAACACTGACAAAAGCAAACCACATGCATGAAAGAATAATCACGGAAAAGATTCAAAATGCCACCGGGTAGGTGTGGGTGTGCACGTAGGCTTACACACAGACTGTCCGAATGAATGTATTCCAGCAACAGAGGAGGCTCGAGGCTCTGCTACAATACAAAATGATAACTAATTCCCAGCAGGATGGCTCTGAGTTACCAGGCTTATGGGATCTCAAGTACATTCCCTTTAACAAGGCAAGTGACGATTTACTGTTATTTAGTACTTACTAAGTGCCTTATGTTTTAAGGGCTTTATATACATTCATTCAGTAAAAGTGTCTACGAAGCACTTATTCATTGAATCCTTGCCCAGCCAGACCTGAGATAGGGTTTATAATCTCCCATTTATGAAAGGGGAGACAGTATTAAACCTATGTAGTCATCTATGTAGTCATCTATGATGTATGTAGTCCCAAAGCTGGAAGATAGTAGGGCTGGAAGGTGACTCCAGATCTCTGCATTCCAGACGTAAGCTCACATTTTCAGAGCTCTTCAAGCAGTAAGCCTCAGTGCAGAAATCTTGAGTTTTCGACTACCATCTCATATGGAAGAACACCTGGAAGGAGGTCTTAAGGCATTTGAGAAATATCTGTAAAGAGGGGGACACCAGGATGACTCAGTCATTAAGGATCTGCCTTCGGCTCAGGTTATGATTCTAAGGCCCTGGGATTGATCTTGCATCAGGCTCCCTGCTCAGGGGGAGACCTGCTTCTCCCCCTCCTTACATTTCCTCTCTCAATCTGTCAAATAAATAAATCTTTTTTAAAAAGTCTGTGAAGTAAAAAGACTTCAGCTATTTCTATGTTATATATATAAACTATATTAAATGACTCATTTTTCACCTTCAGATACTCTGTCGGAAGCATATATACAGACAGTAGAAAAGGGTGGGTTAACTCTCCTTCACCTCCTCTTGACTTACTCTTTGTTTGCAGTCTGCTCACAAACAACATAGCAAGACAGAGACCTTCAATCCAGTCATTAGCTATGACTCCGGAAAAAGCCTCTGAAACAAACACAAATGAAAAGGTCCCCTGGGAATATCAATCACCTCAACTCTTTTCCATTCCTCCTCGACCCCTTTATCGAGTCCCTCTTTCCAGCTCAGATCGCTGACATCTGCTTCAACTTTCTAAGACCCTTACTCCTGGGAAATTTTCTTGACATTGCTACTGATTTCTCATCCTTCTATGATTGCCTTCAGGTATAAATTACTTCAAAATTAACTATTTTTTTTTATTTTTAAAAGATTTTATTTATTTATTTATTTATTTTTCTGAGAGAGAGTGCACCTGAGTAGGGGAGGGGGTAGAGAGGGAAAGGCAGTGAGAGAATTTCAAGCGGACTCATGCTAAGCACAGAGCACACAGGGGCTCAATCTCATGAGCCCAAAATCATAACCTGAGCTGAAACCGAGAGTCTGATGCTTAACAGAATGTACCACCCAGGTGGCCCCAGAAATAACTATTTCTAATTAAAACCATGAATATTAGATTAGGTAAACTTTCCTTTTTACACTTGCATTAATTTCTTCAATTTCTTTTCAGTGTTCCAGAATTCATTGTTTATGCAAAACACCCAGTGCTTCATGCAATACATGCCCTCCACCATACCCACCACCAGGCTCACCCAACATCCCACCCCCCGCCACTCCAAAATCCTCAGATTGTTTTTCAGACTCCACCATCTCTCATGGTTCCTCTCCCCTTCCAATTTCCCCCAACTCCCTTCTCCTCTCCATCTCCCCATGTCCTCCACATTATTTCTTATGCTCTACAAATAAGTGAAACCATATGATAATTGACTCTCTCTGCTTGACTTATTTCACTCAGCATAATCTCTTCCGGTCCCGTCCATGTTGCTACAAAAGTTGGGTATTCATCCTTCCTGATGGATGCATAATACTCTATACTCTATATGGACCACATCTTCATTATCCACTCTTCCGCTGAAAGGGCATCTTGGTTCACTCCACAGTTTGCGGACTGTGGCTATTGCTGCTGTGAACACTGGGGTACAGATAGCCCTTACCTTTCACAATATCTGTATCGTTGGGGTAAACAGCCAGTAGTGCAATACAGGCTCATAGGTAAGCTCTATTTTTAATTTCTTAAGAAATATCCACACTGTTTTCCAAAGTGGCTGTACCAACTTGCATTCCCACCAACAGTGAAAGAGGGTTCCCCTTTCTCCACAACCTCCCCAAAACACAGTGTTTCCTGTCTTATTAATTTTGGCCATTCTAACTGGTGTCAGGTAATATCTCAATGTGGTTCTGATTTGATCTCCCTGATGGCCTGTGATGATGAACATTTTTTCAAATGGCTGTTAGCCATTTGTATGTCTTCATTGGAGAATTGTCTATTCGTGTCTTCTGCCCATTTTCTGACATGATTATCTGTTTTGTGTGTATTGAGTTTGAGGAGTTCTTTTTAGATCCTGGTATCAGCCTTTTGACTGTATTGTCATTTGCAAATATTTTCTCCCATTCCGTGGGCTGCCTCTTTGTTTTGTTCACTGTTTCCTTTGCTGTGCAGAGCCTTTTGATCTTGATGAAGTCCCCAAAATTCATTTTTGCTTTTGTTTCCTTTGTGTTTGGAGACATGTTTTGAAAAAGTTTCTGTGATCGATCTTGAAGAGGTTACTGCCTATGTTCCCTCTAAGATTATGATGGATTCCTGATTCAGGTTGAGGTCTTTTATCCATTTCGAGTGTATCTTTGTGTATGGTGTAAGAGAATGGTCGAGTTTCATTCTTCTACATTTAGCTGTCCAATTACTGGACACCATTTATTGAAGCACCATTTATTGAAGAGACTGTCTTTTTTCCACTGTGTATTTTGTATTTCCTGATTTGTCAAAGATTATTCGACCATAGAGTTGAAGGTCCATATCTGCACTCTCTACTCTGTTCCACCGGTCTGTATGTCTGGGTTTGTGCCAGTACCATGCTGCCCTGGTGACCACAGCTCTGTAGTAAAGCTTGAAATCAGGCAATGTGATGCCCAGAGTTTTTTCTTTTTCAACATTTGCTTATCAATTCAGGTTCTCTTCTGATTCCATACAAATTTTAAGATAGTTTGCTTCAGCTCTTTGAACAATGCCTGTGGAATTTTGATCAGAATGGCATAGAATATAGATTGCTCTAGGCAGTATAGATATTTTAACAATGTTTATTATTCTGATCCATGAACATGGAATGGGTCTTCCATCTTTTTGTGTCTTCTTCAATTTCATTCATGAGTGTTCTCTAGTCCTCGAGTACAAATCCTTTACCTCTTTGGTTAGGTTTACTCCCAGGGATCTTATGGTTCTTGGCGCTATAGTAAATGATATCAATTCTCCAATTTCCCTTTCTGTATTTTAATTGTTAGTGTATGAGAAAGCAACTGATTTTGGTACATTGATTTTCTATCCTTCCAGGTTACTGAATTGCTATATGAATTCTAGTAGTTTGGGGGTGGAGTCTTTCGGGTTTTCCATATAAAGTATCATGTCATCTGTGAAGAGAGAGAGTTTGACTTCTTCATTGCCAATTTGAATGCATTTCATTTCTCTTTGTTTTCTGACTGCTCTTACTAGGACTTCTAACTGTATGTTAAACAAGAGTGGCTAGAGTGGGCATCCTCGTCATGTTCCTGACATCAAAGGATGTCATGTTCCTTCCTCAAAGGGAAGGCTGTCAGCTTTTTCCCATTAAGAATGATATTCACTGTGGGATTTTCATAGTTGGCTTTTATGAAGTAATGGGGGAACATTCCCCCATTAAAACACTTTGAAGCGTTTTAATCAGGAATGGATGCTTTATCTTGTCAAATGCTTTATCTGCATCAATTGAGAGGATCGTGTGGATTTCCTCTCTTATTGATTTGTTCTATCACACTGATTGATTTGTGAATGTTGAACCCCCCTTGCAATCCAGGGATAAATCCCACCTGGTCATGGTGCACAATCTTTTTAATGTACTGTTGGATCCTATTAGGTAGGATCTTCTCGAGAATCTTAGCATCCATATTCATGAGGGATATTGGTCTGAAATCCTTTTTAGTAATGTCTTTGCCTGGTTTGGGGATCAGGGTAATGCTGGCTTCATAAAGAGAGTCTGTAAGTTTTTCTTCTGCTTCAATTTTTTTTTCTTTTTTTTTATATTTATTTTTATTTGTTTATTTACAGCATAACATTGTTCATTGTTTTGGCATCACACCCAGTGCTCCATGCAGTACGTGCCCTCCCTATTACCCACCACCTGGTTCCTCAACCTCCCACCCCCCCCCCCCAAACAGGAGAATACATATTATTTCTTCTTTGAAAGTCTGGTAGAATTCCCCAGGGAATCTGTCAGGTCCTGGGCTCTTGTTTTTTGAGGGGTTTTTGATCCCTGCTTGAATATCATTCACTAGATATCGATCTATTCATGTTGTCAATTTCTTCCTGGTTCAATTTTGGGAGTTTACAGGGTCTAGGAATGCATCCATTTCTTATAAGTCGCTTAACTTATTGGCATATAACTGTTGTTAGTAATTTCTGATGATTGTTTCTATTTCCTTGGTGTTAACTGTTGTCTCTCCCTTTTCATTCATAATTTTATTAATTTGGGTCTTCTCTCTTTTCTTTTGGATTAGTTTGGACAATGGTTTATTGATCTTATTCCTTCCAAAAACCAGCTTCTAGTTTCATTGATGCATTCTACTGTGTGTCTACTTTCTATCTCATTGATCTCTGCTCTAATCTTGATTATTTCCCTTCTTGTGTGTGGAGTTGGCTAAATTTGTTGTTGATTCTCCAGTTCCTTAAGGTGTAAAGAGAACTGGTGTAGTCTGGACTTTTAAGGTTTTTTGTTTGTTTGTTTGTTTGTTTTGGGGGGAGCATTGGATGGCTATGTATTTCCCCCTTAGGACAGCTTTGCTGTATCCCATAGGGTTTGGACAGAAGTGTCTTCATTCTCATTAGTTTCCATGAATTGTTTAAGTTCTTCTTTGATTTCATGGTTGATCCAAGCATTCTTATGAAAGGTGCTCTTTAGCTCCCAGCTGTTTGAATTCCTTCCAAAGGTTTTCTTGTGGTTGAATTCCAGTTTCAAAGCATTGTGATCTGAGAATATGCAGGAAACAATCTCAATCTTTTGGTATCAGTTGAGCCCTGATTTGTGACCCCATATGTGGTCTATTCTGGAAAAGGTTTCATGTGCACTTGAGAAGAATGAGCATTTTGTTCTTTTAGGGTGGAATGTTGGGTATATATCTATGAGGTCCCTCTGGTCCAATGTGTCATTCAATACTCTTGTTTCTTTATTGATTTTCTGCTTGGATGATCTATCTATTACCAAGAGTGGCATGTTAAGATCCCCCACTATTAATTTATTCATATCAATATGATTCTTTATCTTTATTAACAGCTGTCTTATATAATTAGCTGCTCCCATATTGGGGGCATAAATATTTACAATTTTTAGTTCCTCTTGGTGGATAGATTCTTTACGAATGATGTAGTGTCTTTATCTCTGACTATAGTCTTCAGTTTATAATCTAATATCTCTGATATGAGAATCACTACCCCAGCCTTCTTTTGAGGCCCTTTGGCATGAAAGATGCTTCTCCATCCCTTCACTTTCAGTCTGGATGTATCCTTGGGTTCCAAATGGGTCTCTTATAGACAACATATGGATGGGTCCTGACGTTTTTATCCAATCAACAACCCTGTGCTGTTTTATGGGTATATTTAGGCCATTCACATTGAGAGTGATTATTGAGAGATACATTTTTATTGACTTGTGATACCTGTGAAGTCCTTACATCTATTGATTGTCTCCATATATTTCTGTTCAAGATATTCTTGAGTTTTTTCCTCTTTTATAGAACACCCATTAATATTTCTTGCAGCGCCAGCTTGGTGTTCACATACTCTTTTAAACCTTGCCAGTCTTGGATGCTCTTAATCTCTCCATCCATTTTGAATTATCAGTCTTGCTGGATAAAGAAAGTATTCTTGGCTGCATGTTCTTTTAATTTATTTCCCTGAATACATCTTGTCAGCCCTTTCTGGCTTGCCAGGTGTCTGTGGACAGGTCTGAGGTTATTCTGTGTGTAAGGAATCTCTTCCCCGTAGCTGCTTTCAAGAGCTTCTGTCTAAAATAATGATTCAGCATTTTCACCATCAGGTGTCTCAAGGACTTTCTAGAATCTATGCTCTTGGGGAGAAACCTTTCTGACTCTAGGACACAAATGCTGGTTCTATTCCCCAGATTAAGAAAATTTTCATGGAGGGGCACCTGGGTGGCTCAGTGGTTTAGGCCACTGCCTTTGGCTTGGGTCATGATCTCAGGGTCCTGGGATCGAGTCCCGCATCGGGCTCTCTGCTCGCCAGGAAGCCTGTTTCCTCCTCTCTCTCTCTCTGCCTGCCTCTCTGCCTACTTGTGATCTCTCTGTATCAAATGAATAAATAAAATCTTTAAAAAAAAGAAAATTTTCATGGAGAAATTTTTTCATTCAACTATATCATCTAGTCTTCTTTATTTCTCCTCCCCCCTAAGGAATTCCAATAATTCTGACTTTAGAATATTTCATGGTGTCCTTTATTTTCCTCACTCTGTTTTCATGGCTTATAAGCTGTTTTCCAGGCTTCCTCCTGATACTTTTTCTCTATTAGTTTGTCCTCTAGATCACTAATTCTGTCTTCTGCCTCAGTTACCCTCGCTGTTATAGAATTTAGATTAGATTGGAACTCACTGAGAGCACTGTTACCATCATCCCTGGTGGCTTTCACTTCTGCCCTAATCAACTGCAATTTGTCATTAAAGGTTTTCTCCAACCCAGCCATTGCCTGCACAATTGTTAGCCTGAATTTTCTTTCTGGCATAGTGTTTATGTCCATATCCAATAGCGCTGATGGAAAAGGCACAGTCTCTGAATTTTTCCTCTGTTGGGCATTCCTCCTCCTAGTCGTTTTGGTGAGAGACGCTGAAGGGATGTGTAGCTGAATGTATCAAACCTGGCACAGACAAGGTATACTCTGGAAGGCTTCAGAGCAATCAAGAGTTCCCACAAAAAAGAACAAAAAAAAAAAAAAAAAAGGAAAGAAATAAGAGAGAGAGAGAAAAGAAAAAATAAAAGAGAAGGCCCAGCCAGAATGGGCCCCAAAGGTAAGATTTATAAAGTATACAAACAAAAACAGACAAACAAAAAGACCAACCAAAGTAAATGACAAGAAAAACAAAAACAACAAAAAAAGAACCCAGCCAAATTGAACCCCATTTATAAGATTTATGTACTCCCGGAACAAAACAAATACACAGAAATACTGGCAGAAGAAAAAGATGGGAGTGTGGTTAAATTCTCAGTGTGGGTGAGGAAATTTATTTTGATTCTTTGTGGGCATATCTTGGTATCTTTGTTAAAGGATTCAACTTTCCTGAGATAAAGGGGGATTAAAACTGGTTTAGATACAGGGGTAGCATTGATTGGGGAAAGGGGATTACCTTGAAGCTTATCTCTGTATGAATATTAAAAAAAATAAAATAATTAAAAAATATTAGAGCAAAAGAAAAACACAGGTATATGTATCAAAGAAGTACAAATTTAAAGTTTATTATGGAATTTGTGGTACTGAACTCTCATTGTGATGGTAAATAGGTTAAAATTATTAAAAAATTGAAAAGAATGAGAATAGTGGGAACGAATTAAAAATAAAAGTATCTCTGAAGTAGTGGTGGGTGTCCTCTTGTGTTTTTTGTTCGTTTTGTTTTTTGTCTTTTTTGGTTTTTGACTGGCTTTCTGGGGGAGGGGCCTGTTGCATGTTTTTTCAGGTAGCCTTGCTAGAGTTGAGTCCTCCTGCTCCCTATCAAGGGCCTGGGCTCTGCGGAACCTGGTTTTTTAGGCTTTTGTTCTCTGGAGGTTTTTGTTTGTTTGTCTTTTGTTTTCGATTTTTTTCTCCCATTGGCAGCTTTTGGAGCTTCTTTGGAGGTTTAGAGGAAGGCAAACTGCACCCAGACCTCTGTCTCAGAGAGAAGCCTCAGTCTGTTCCCCTCTGGGTGCTCCAGATTACATAAATTGCCCCTCTGTTGCCAGCAGAGCGCGTCCCCAGTCATGGTCTCAGGGGCCGCAGAAGCTCCCGCTTGTACCCAAAACCATGAGAAATAGTAGTCCAGAGAGCTGGCTTCCAGCGGCTGCTTCCCCCACAGCTCTCTAGGCAGGTCCAGGCTTCCAGAAAGGTCCCAACCAGAGATAGCATAGCACACTGAGATTTTCACGCTGGCCCAGGCTGGGAGTATTCAGATTCTTCTGGCCCTAGAGAGCACTGGCTAGTGCCCGCAGGGACCTCTCTCAAGGGAGGTGGTTGTGGAGCGTGCCTCAGACCCCAATTGCACAGCACACGTGCAGAGTGAAAAGGGTTCTAGAGACCGCCGGCTGGTATCCACACCAGACTCTTTCACAGGTGCCGCTGGCTCAGGGACCAAGGCCTGCTTTCTTCCTGCACTTTCTCTGGCTCAGCACCAGCAGTGGCCAACCCGGGTCAACGGGCTTATCCCCTGTCCCTAACCACCCAATTCCACCAATTTCCCCTTAAGATCTTTTGCTCTTTTTGAGTGCTTTCAACCAGACTCCAAGGTAATGCTGGTCCCTAATCACAGGGAGCTCTTGTATTGAGGTATTACTTTCCAGTGGGTTGCTTCTGGTGGCTCCCTCCTCCTTTGGTTTATCTTCTGCTATCAGTCTGATGTTCCCATTCCACTTTACCTGTCCACTGGCAACTTCTGCCCCCACAGAGATCCAGAAGTGTAGAATTCTAATCTCGGGCTGATTTCATGGGTGATCAGAGTTCTTTGGTAGGTAATCAGCCCACTTTAGGGGACCAGTTGAAATAGCACCTCCTACTTCTCCACCCTCTTGCTCCTCCTCAGGTAACCTTTTCATTCTTAACATCTGGTGGCCACCAATGCTGGGGTTACAGGGACACCAACCACCTGTAACTTTTTTTTTTTTTTCCCCAGCATCTTTCATGCTAATCTCACCGTGATCCTGCCTGCGGAATATACATCAAGTAGAATGTCTTTTTCCATGTCTATCTTTTGCATATACGAATGAATATAGAAACACATGCATGCATATGTACTTCATACACCAAGCAAGAAGGACCCCTTTAAAGTGTCATACTTCTTCAAGTTTTATCGAAGCCATGAGTGACACATCTTTGATTCACAGAATTCTCAGTAGGCCTGCTTGAGTTATAGCATGTCTTGAAACGGGTTCTAAAATTCTTACAACAAGGCTAATGCCCATTATAATAACAGATTTCTGAAATTTTAATACAATTAATCTAACTCTGATTAATGTCAATTAGGATACCATGCTTTTATGCACAAACACGGAAAATAAATAAATGTTACAAGAAAAGAGAAACCTAGTTGCATGAAAATCTACCCAAGCATTTCATTAGCCAATCTGTATAGGTCACAGAGCTTCCCTGTATCCCTAATCTGTTTCTTAATTGATTATCTGGTGCTAAGAGAAACTGCCTAGAGGTTTTCCAATAGCTTTAGAGCCTTGAAGACGGGCAACGGCAGGTTTTTTTCTGATATCACTGTACTATTAATACTATTATTTAATATGTCTCAAAACTTAACCTAAATACTTAGGTTATTTAGTACCTACTACCTTCTGTACTTTGGTAACTCTGGTCAATAGTGATGAGTAAGCAGGAGAACTACCTTCAGTACTTTGGTAACTCTGGTCAATAGTGATGAGTAAGCAGACCATTCAACAAGTATTAATAAAAGTCTGCTCTAGGGCAGGGAGTACAAATGCTGGGCATGGGAGTACAAATATGAAAAATAAACAGCCTTTTCTTTCCTGGGGCTCAGGTTTCATGGGTCCTGGAGGGAAGTGATTAAGTAACGAGAGTATATTTGCCAAGTACTATGACAGGAAAGTTCAGTTCACTAGGGGTTCATAGTGGGTAAGTCAGAAACACAGGTGGATGGGACACTGTTGGGTTCCCCCCAAAACTGGGTACCCCAATAATGGGTCCGTGATTAAAGGAGCGAGACTGATATAAGGCGAAAGTCAAGCAAAGCTTTATTTCGCGCCAAGCATCAAGAATCTAACCGAACGTTCAGGGCCGCACCCCTTACAAGAGAGGGCGACCTTTCTCTTTTTCACAGACTAGCTTTTAATGGCAAAGGCAATGCGGTTGGGCCTGGCCATGCACAGGTGGCCAATGAAAATGGAACACACACAGGGAACTCCACAGTGATGCTAGGTGACCAATTGAATTACAATTTACCTTAGTAGACATTTGAACCATCCTATTACACCTTGATTAGGATTGGTCCCAAAAAGGCTCCCAGAGGACGGGGGTCCCTACTCCTTGGTAGCTAAGGAGACAGTATGCAACCCCCCACTGATCTGATGTCTCCACCTGGCCAGACCCACCCTTTATCTGGGCTTTGTTACCTGGAACTGGTTTCCAGGACTTGTTTCCAAGTAAATCCCCTGGGGGAAGGGGAGCAGGGACAGTTTCTAAATAGGTCCTTACAACACCTACACTGAAAGAAAAAATAAGGAACAAGATTTTTTTTTAATTAATTATTTTTTCAGCGTAACAGTATTCATTGTTTTTGCATGACACCCAGTGTTCCATGCAATACGTGCCCTCCCTATTACCCACCACCTGGTTCCCCCAACCTCCCACCCCCACCCCTTCAAAACCCTCAGGTTGATTTTCAGAGTCCATAGGAACAAGATTTTTTTTTAAAGATTTTATTTATTTATTTGACAGACAGAGATCACAAGTAGGCAGAGAGGCAGGCAGAGAGACAGGAGGAAGCAGGCTCCCTGTTGAGCAGAGAGCCGATGCAGGGCTCGATCCCAGGATGCTGGGATCATGACCTAAGCTGAAGGCAGACGCTTTAACCCACTGAGCCACCCAGGCGCCCCAAGGAACAAGATTTTGATGAAGAAAGCAATGTGAGTGGTTCTGGATAATGGATTAGCCCATCAGAGAAGAGCAAGGACTAGTGAGTTTGGATACCGAAAAGGTCTCAGTATGGCTGGAAGTAGAGAAACACTTACCACAGAAGCTATTAAAGCTTCAGCTTCAAGTCCACCACTTGCACCAGCCCTTTCCAAGGCCCTGGAAGGAACCTCACAGTGGGTTCAAATGTTTCCTTGTGTACAGGAAAGAGTTACCCTAGCAAGCCTGAGACTGTTATCCTTGGAAAGGTCTGCTCTCCCTGGCTGGCATCTGGGATCTCAGACTTCAGGAAGGTTCCCACTGCTCCATAAATGATTAAGAGTGGCTCGCGGCACCTACAATGTTTGTTACAACCAACATGCTTTATGCTGAAACACTTGCTCTCTTCCTGGGAATTGATCATTTTGGTACATGTTAGACAAATGGTGTCTACATGACAAGCTCTCAATAAAGAAAACCCGAGCAGTGAGTCTCAGATGAGCTTTTCTGGTTGGCAACAGTTCAGACTCGTCCCAATCCACTGCATGAAAAATTAAGTGCATCTTACATGACCCCACTGGGAGAGGACTCTTGAAAGTTTGTACCTGATTTTCTCTGGACTCTGCCCAATGAACATTTTCCTTTTGCAGATTTTGTCTTGTAAACTTCCACTGTAAGAAATCATAGCCATAAAGCTGTGAGTGCAATTAAATTCTCAACCTTGGGAGTCCTCCTAGCATAGCATCAAACCTGGGAGATCTTGGAAACCCCCAACACGGGATGCTTTATAAAATGTTCAAAGATAAGAAAGGTTTGTATCTGTAAGGACCTATTTAGAAACTGTCCCTGCTCCCCTTCCCCCAGGGGATTTACTTGGAGACAAGTTCCAGAAACAAGCTCCAGGTAACAAAGCCCAGATACCAGGGTGGGTCAGACTAGGTGAAGACATCCGACCAGTGGGGGTTTGCATACTGTCTCCCTGGTTACCAAGGAGTAGGGACCCCCGCCCTCTGGGAGCCTTGTTGGCTCCAATCCTAATCAAGGTGTTAATAGGCTGGTTCTAATGTCTACTAGGGTAAATTGTAATTCAATTGGTCTCCTAGCATCACTGTGGAGTTTCCTGTGTGTGTTACATTTTCATTGGCCTCCTGTGCATGGCCAGGCCCAACCGCATGACCTTTGCCCTTAAAAGCTAGTCCGTGAAACAGAGAAGGGTCGCCCTCTCTTGTAAGGGGTGCGGCACTGAACTTTCGGTTAGATTCTGGATGCTTGGTGCGAAATAAAGCTTTGCTTGACTTTCGCCTTATATCAGTCTCGCTCCTTTAATCATGGACCCATTATTTGGGCATAACAGTATCCCTTTGAACCACAGATTCTGGACCCTCCTTCAGCTGGGTGGGGGACAGTAGTTCTACTGGGAGGTGTCATCAGAGACACACACAACAGGACAGCCCCTGAAAAGATCAAAACAGATGGTAGAAAGAGAGAAGTATCACTTTCTTTCTGTAAATATACTTGATGTGATTCTGGACATAAGTTAGAATAAAGAACTGTTGCTATTACATTAAAAACAACAGAACACTATCCATAGGAAAGACAGCTGAGAAAAGAAAGGACAGCCATATGCGAGGTCTTCCGTGGCCTCTATAGTCGTGGCCAAACTTGTCTAAAGAATTTGGCCTCATAGAGTCTTAGAAGCTGTAAAACACTTACGAACCACTTTAAATAAAGTTGGGTAAAATAGTCACTGATCCTGGATCACATGTAAGTATCTGTCCTAGTACAGTGGATGCTGACGTGTGCCTCGCCAACCTCTCTTCAGGGCCAAAACACTCATTCCCCCAGCTGCTGCTGGCATTGTTGCCTGCTGAGAGGTAGGATCTGAGTCCCTCTTAGAACTGTCTGGTCAGTGGGAGACGCTTTTTGCCACAATTACAGATCCTTCCTGGATGCCTTTGGCATCCAGTAACTGGCCAAGATGGCAGTAAATAACTCCAGACTTCCTGCCTCAATTTAGGGAAAATGAAGTTATTATATGAGGTCTAGAGCTCCTTGTGGGATTGACTGCATCTCTGTGGCAACTTTATTACAGTTCAATTTCTCCCTTGATCAACAGTGCTTTCCTCTCTCCCTCACTAGCATTTCCAAGAGGACTTAGTCAGCCTACCTGCGTGCAAATCTCCATTTCAGAGTGTATTTCCTGGGGAAAATGACCTAATGCAGCCAGTACAAATGCACTAAAAATAATGTAGACAGTGGCTCAGTCCTTAAGGACCCTACAATTTAATTGGGAATTGAGGTAGGTCAAGAATGTTCCATGAAACTAAGCATCAATTAAAAAAAAATAAGTAACATACATTCTCAGTGTGGGTGAGGAAGGTTATTTTGATTCTTCCTGAAGGTATCTTGATGTTTTTGTTACGGGACTCAACTTTCCTATGTCTCCAAAGGCCAAGGAAACAAAAGCAAAAATGAACTTTTGGGACTTCATCAAGATCAAAAGTTTCTGCACAGCAAAGGAAACAGTCAACAAAACAAAAAGGCAACCCACGGAATGGGAGAAGATATTTGCAAATGACAGTACAGACAAAAGGTTGATATCCAGGATCTATAAAGAACTTCTCAAACTCAACACACACAAAACAGATAATCATATCAAAAAATGGGCAGAAGATATGAACAGACACTTCTCCAACGAAGACATACAAATGGCTATCAGACACATGAAAAAATGTTCATCATCACTAGCCATCAGGGAGATTCAAATTAAAACCACATTGAGATACCACCTGACACCAGTTAGAATGGCCAAAATTAGCAAGACAGGAAGCAACGTGTGTTGGAGAGGATGTGGAGAAAGGGGAACCCTCTTACACTGTTGGTGGGAATGCAAGTTAGTGCAGCCACTTTGGAGAACAGTGTGGAGACTCCTGAAGAAATTAAGAATAGAGCTTCCCTATGACCCTGCAATTGCACTGCTGGGTATTTACCCCAAAGATACAGATGTAGTGAAAAGAAGGGCCATCTGTACCCCAATGTTTATTGCAGCAATGGCTACGGTCGCCAAACTGTGGAAAGAACCAAGATGCCCTTCAACGGATGAATGGATAAGGAAGATGTTGTCCATATACACAATGGAGTATTATGCCTCCATCAGAAAGGATGAATACCCAACTTTTGTAGCAACATGGACGGGACTGGAAGAGATGATGCTGAGCAAAATAAGTCAAGCAGAGAGAGTCAAGTATCATATGGTCTCACTTATTTGTGGAGCATAACAAATAACATGGAGGACATGGAGAGGAGAGGGAGTTGAGGGAAACTGGAAGGGGAGATAAACCATGAGAGACTATGGACTCTGAAAAACAACCAGAGGGTTTTGAAGGGGCGGGGGGGGGGCGGTGGGAGGTTGAGGAACCAGGTGGTGGGTAATAGGGAGGGCACGTACTGCATGGAGCACTGGGTGTGATGCCAAAACAATGAACACTGTTATGCTGTAAATAAACAAATAAACGAATAAAAAAAAATAAGTAACTTACAAAGTAGATTATGATGACTGTAATGACAGAAGTACACAGGTCAAAGGAGGAAGAAATAAAACTTGCTTTGGTGAATAAAAAGATGCTTCACAGAGAAGGTAGGTTTTGAAATATTCCTTGAGAATCTAGAAATCATTGGCATTTTCAGAAAGTGAGTCTTTGCCATCCAGCCATTAAAGAGAGTGAGGACAAAGTAAATGGTTTAATGAGTTGTTATATGGTGGGACAGATGGAGGGAAGTAATGGTATATATGCCTGAGAAGGAAGGCAATGGCAAAACTCTGGAGCCATGCGAATGCTACAGGAAAATGAAATTCCTGATAGGCACTGGGCATCCTTTGTTGGTGTTTGAACATAGGTGTGATATATTCAGATTGGGCTCAGAGGAACGGACAAGGCTGGCAACCAAGCCTCAGAAATTGTACTTCTAGAGGCTTCTCCAGTTCTACTCCACTCCAGGACTGCCACTCGGGACAGGAGGCCAAGAGCTAAAGCCAAGGATTCTTAGTACAGCTACCAACAGGTTACAATGCGATGTTTGTATCAAAGCACACTCAAATCCAGAACAAATAAACACATTATGTTTAAGGAATTAAAAGCAGAAATGAAAACAAGTTCAAGGAGTTTAAGGCAGGTTGGAAGTCAATGCATTACCTGAAGAATTATACACAGCCTCTAGCTTCTGGTCAGAGGCCATGTATAGCCATGATAGAAATGACAGGTTGAAAGAATTAGAATTAGAATTAGAAAGGGATGAAGGTCTGTAAATCATGCTCTGGACCAAAACAGGTTCGTTAGTTATCTAAAATGTGTACACGACCGGCAGAACAAAAGCTCACAAGTGACCTAGTTGAAGGAAAGCAGTGAGCCTTGTGCCCGCTGGGGGAGGGGGAGGGCCATAAATGAGTTATAGGCTTCCTGACAGTAGTGTGGTTGAAGGTAAAATATGCGTAGTAGATACCAATCTGTTAGGTTAAAAATTAAGTCAATGGCTTCTCTGTTTCTTAATCCAGGACCCGAGGCCATTTTGTACCAGGGAATTGACAAGGATGAAGAAAATGTCATTAAGTTGCAGATACAACCCTGATGAGTTACAGCTTAACCCTGGCTTGGAATCAGAGGTCAGCTTCATAAGAGACCATGTGGAATTTGGTATGACTGCCAGAAGGGAAAAAGTGCCTCCTGCTGGCCGCTGAGCTCGCACAGCCATCAGTGATGCTCTTGGTTGAGGCAGGTGGCATCTGCTAGCAGCAACTAAGAGTAAAAATAGCAACATAACCTCTATGCATGGCTCTCCTCCATCTACCCACACCTGAGCCTTATCTCCATGGGGAAGCTGGGCCTGAGCACGCCAACAGACCTGGTCTAGATGTGCTGCAGGTCACCTGTTGGATCACACACAAGGAGCTGCTTCTGTGCTAGGTCTGCTCCTCCCCCAACCCCCAGGCTAACCTGAATTACACAATGGAAAATTCACACCCACTTGGAACAAGGGAATGGGGTGGCTTTCCTGAATGACTTGAATCCAGGTTTATTTTGCATACACTTGCCTGGAGTGACTACAGTAGCCAAACAGGCTAACTGGCCAGCTGCCCCAAGTGGATGATTCTAGGGGTTAACCTAGGCAGCCAGTCTCACAGACTCTCACTCACAATTCACCTAAAACTCAGGGATTTTTAGCTGACAATTCAAATGAAGCTATGTTCACATGTGAAAACTTTGCTAGGCCATTGCTCCATGAAATTGAACTGACGAAACAATTTCTAAGAGAAAATGTTAAAAAAAAAGAGGTAATAAAATTTAATAGAACCTGAGTAATAAAGATGAGATTCCATCTGCAGTAAAATAGAGAGACTGTTATGATGAGGGAGCAGGAGGCTGGCTGAGGACAAAGCCAAAGCTGGCACCTTGCACCCCGTCTCCATCCGCTCCCTTCGGTAATATGTGTAACATTCCTCAGGCACCCTGGACCACCATAAATGAGAAACAAATAGTTCCCCTTGGTTTACAAATGTCCTAGAGATCTACAAACAAAGAAGTTAACTTATCAGTAGCACAATGTCCAGAGGCAAATAACTCAGTTCCTCAAGCCCTAAATAAAGTTAAATTTCTTCTAAACCCAAATCTCACTAACAAGGACACTTGAGAGGAGAAATGTGAAACTTTATCTCTACATCTCCAAGATAGTGTCGAAAATCATTCCCAAGCATATGGCCCACTGATACACATCTAAAGGGTCTCACAAGAAGATTTTTACTACTAGTAATAAATAACCTTTCTCCCAACAATAGTTAGCCCTCAAGGTCCTGGAGACTTTGCTTAAAAAATTCCTTAGAGACTAACATCACACCCCCCCTTTGTTCTCACCTACCCAACTCCTGTGTATATAATCAGTCACTTCTCAGGATAACAGGGCAGCAGTTCTTCCTGCCCACAGGTCCTGTCCCCGTGCTTTAATAAACCACCACTTTGCACCAAAGATGTCTCAAGAATTCTTTCTTGGTCATTGGCTCCGGACCTCAACCCACCGAACCTCACCTAGGTTCTAGAACTTCATCAGGTATGCCCGATTTTTCACATCCGAGACCACCAAGGAGCCAACACCGATGTAATCACACAAGGGTTTATTTGAGAAGCTTAAGCTTGGGCCCAAGTGTGCCCGACACAGCGGAGTAGGGACTTGGACTCCGAACCAGATTACAGTCAGAGTTTTTAAAGGCAGAGCAGGGGTGTCAGTAGGTGATTGGGCCACGACTACTAGCCCCATGTTCCTGTTTTTTTTTTCCTTTTTCTTTCTGACATGATCTATTACAACATCAAACCATGTTGTTCCTTTTTCTTTCTGACATAATCTATTATAACATCAAGCCATGTTATTCCTGATATGAGTTATTAAAATGATAAGCCATCCTATTCCTGATCGATCATTGTATTTGCTCCAGTCAGTCTTCCTAGAGCTGTCCTATTCCTGATTGATCATTGTGTTTGCTCCGGTCAGTCTTCCCCGAGCCAGGGGTCATTTACCGGTCTCAGAGACCTAAGATGGCAGCCGGGGCCAAGATGGCTGTACTTATGTCAAGGCTTGGGGTGGGTACAGCCTTGTTTTCCTTGGCCTCCACAGATGATGTGGTGGTCAACGGTGTTGGCAGAATGGTTTCTCAGAATTCCTGAAATATAAGAAAAAGATAACAAAGCAGGTTTTCAAAACATAACAGAATTTTAAAAGAAAGTGGTGGGGGGTGGCGGGCTGGGGAAGGTATGTTCTCTGTTGACAGGACATAAAATCACTTTGAGGACTCCCTGAACTAACAAAGCATGACTGACCTATTGGCTCCACTCTACGGTAGTCCAAGTTTTGCCACGTAACGCACAGGCCATGGGACCAGAAGACACGGGTTCGTGAGCCCAATCTCCACTCATCTCTCAGAAGATCCATTTTCAGGAAAGCCTCCCTCATTCCTCCATCCCCGATATCAGCCATGTTGCCACTTGGAAAATAATAATTGGATTTGGTCATGTCGCTCCTTCTCCCAAAGATTTATAGTTAAGTCATCCTTCCAAATAAGTTCAAAAGCTCAATAAGCAAGAGAATTTTTCAAGCTGAAAAACATTCTTCAGTGCTGTCCACATCCACCAATCATTAAGTGCCCTTCTAGCCACAACTAGGCTCTCTCACAGCTCTTCCCCACATGAGCAAAGATGGTGGGGCACCTGGGTGGCTCAGTCAACCATCTGCCTTCTGCTCAGGTCATGATCCCAGGGTCCTGGGATGGTGCCCTGTGTTGGGCTCCCTGATCTGTGGAGTCTGCTTCTGTTTCTCCCTCCACCCCTTCCCCTGCTTGTGCACATGCACTCTTTTTCTCTCCAAAATTAATAAATAAATCTTATTTAATCATCATGGGCAGGAGACAGAGTTGGCCAAATTATTTTAGGTTTCACGGACATACAACATGCTGCATGTTACCCCAAACTCTACTGAAAATCAGGAAAGAAGACTAACACTCACTGATACCTACTGTGTATCTTGTACATTATATCATTTTCCCTAACTGGAATGCTTCTCTAAGAAACTGCATTTTTTTCCCATTTATTTTTTTCAGCATAACAGTATTCATTGTTTTTGCACAAAACCCAGTGCTCCATGCAAAACGTGCCCTCCCTATTACCCACCACCTGTTCCCCCAACCTCCCACCCCTGACCCTTCAAAACCCTCAGGTTGTTTTTCAGAATCCATAGTCTCTTATGGTTCACCTCACCTCCCCAGTGTCCATAGCCCCCTCCCCCTCTCCCAATCCCACCTCCCCCCAGCAACCCCCAGTTTGTTTTGTGAGATTAAGAGTCATTTATGGTTTGTCTCCCTCCCAATCCCATCTTGTTTCATTTATTCTTCTCCTATCCCCCTAACTCCCCATGTTGCTTCTCCACGTCCTCATATCAGGGAGAGCATATGATAGCTGTCTTTCTCCGATTGACTTATTTCACTAAGCATGATACACTCTAGTTCCATCCACGTTGTCGCAAATGGCAAGATTTCATTTCTTTTGATGGCTGCATAGTATTCCATTGTGTATATATACCACATCTTCTTTATCCATTCATCTCTTGATGGACATCTAGGTTCTTTCCATAGTTTGGCTATTGTAGACATTGCTGCTATAAACATTCGGGTACACGTGCCCCTTTGGATCACTACATCTGTATCTTTAGGGTAAATACCCAGTAGTGCAATTGCTGGGTCATAGGGTAGTTCTATTTTCAACATTTTGAGGAACCTCCATGCTGTTTTCCAGAGTGGCTGCACCAGCTTGCATTCCCACCAACAGTGGAGGAGGGTTCCCCTTTCTCCACATCCTCGCCAGCATCTGTCATTTCCTGACTTGTTAATTTTAGCCATTCTGACTGGTGTGAGGTGATATCTCATTGTGGTTTTGATTTGTATTTCCCTGACGCCGAGTGACGTGGAGCACTTTTTCATGTGTCTGTTGGCCATCTGGATGTCTTAAGAAACTGCATTTCTCTTTTCTCACTTTGTTCTACTGTAATTATCATCAACAGTTTTAAGAGGTTAGATACTACAGGGGGGTGGGAGGTTGGGGAAGCAGGTGGTGGGTAATAGAAAGGGCATGTATTGCATGGAGCACTGGGTGTGGTGCAAAAACAATGAATACTGTTATGCTGAAAATAAACAAATAATAATAATAATAAAAAGAGGTTAGATACTACAGCCAGACCACTTAGGATTGTATCTTTACTCTCCTACTTACTAACTGCATCACCTTGATCAAGTCACTAAGACTTCATTATGCCTCAGTTTTCACACATGTAAAATGAGTAAGATAATGTCTCTTTCACAGTTATATTATGGACTATATGTAGCCCAAGGAAAGATTTTATACTCTACTCTAGCATATTAGAGCATTGACAATACTACTTCTCTTCTCTTTATATGTCCATCTCCCAACCTCATTTCGTTCTATCCCAATTGTTACCCTGGAACTTAGAAGCCTGTCACAGAAACAGGTGCCCAATAAATATATGGGTAAATAGATGCATTTTATTTACACATGAGCTCTGTGATATAGATATCACTATATTTGGATTATAACTGAGGAACTTGTATCTTCAAGAAAAGGTGCACATAGAAAACAGCATCAAGTTTCCTCAAGAATTAAGAAATAGGATGACCATATGATCCAACAATTCCACTTCCAGATATACAGCTGAAGGAAACAAAATCACTCTCTCAAGGAGATAGCTGCTCCCACCATGTGCACTATAGCATGGTTTACAATATCTAAGCCATGGAAACAAACCTAGGTGTCCACCGAGAGATGAGTCGAAAGAACAGGGTACACATATAAACAATAGAGTAGTAGTCAGCCATGTAAAAGAAGGAAACTCTGTCATTTCCAACAACATAGATGGGACTTGAGGACATTTTGCTAAGTGAAGTAAGTCAAAGAAAGAAATACTCATGAACTCACTTATATGTGGAATCTGAAAACAAAGAAACAAAAACAAACAAAAACTCCACCCAAATTCCTAGAAACAGAACAGATGGGCAGTTGCCAGAAGCAAGGGATGACGGGCAGGGGAAAAGAGGAAAGGTGGTGAAAAGATACAAACTTCCAGTTATGAGACACATGAGTTCTGGGGGTGTAATGTACAGCAGGCACTGTATTGTACACCCAGAAGTTCAGAAAGTGCAACTTGAAAGTTCTCATCACAAGAATAAATACTGTAACTATGTGAGGTCATGGATGTTAACTTATTTTCATAAACATTTCACAACATATACATATATAAAATCATCATGTTGTATGCCTGAAATTAACATAAAGTTATATGTTTAAAAAAGGGAGGAAGTGAAGCTATTTGGAAGAAGGGAGATTTGAAATCAAGAGTCCACGCTTTTCTACTGTATCACACAGAGAAATTGAGAATGATGATAAAGCCTTGCTATTCAAAAACACAACTGCATGAAAGCTTCATTTGGAGGAATTTCCAACAAATACAGTACAGTACAAAGGTGTTTTCAGGTTGTTTCATTGTAGAGATTCTTATTATAATTAAGTCATTATGTATCTCATCCTTAGACTTCTATTTCTAGCAGAAAAGTGAAGTACAGTGAGAATCAGTGTTTCTCATAATGGACTGTGGTCAAAAAAGGAAAAGGCTTTGGAGTAAAAACGAAGGCAGGAACAAAAGGAGACAAATACAGACAGAATTAGGAGAACGGTCTTCACAAGTGGCGAGATACCATGGTACCAACACCAATGTTTTCCTTGGAGACCGTTGAACATGAGAAAGTTAATGTGATTCAGAAATATTACCCATGCTGGGTCTGTTCTAGGAAGAATGCCCCGCTGTCTCACTGAAGTCCAACTTGCTCTGTCCATCTGCCTCAGCCTCCAGAGAGAACTTGGAAGAGGCTGAAAGGAGCTGAGTAGCCGACAAGAAAAGAGACTAAGAATATAGGGAGAAATCTACCATGCTATGCTTACATAGGTCCATTACGAGATGCCTCTGTCACACTGCACATTACCAAGGGGAGGATATTCTCTTCTAGCCTAAGAAAGCTAGCTTAGATTGACAAATGAAGGGCATTTTGCATTTAAGAGTTTCTCAAGCTAGGAGTTGGAGTCTTTGCCGCTTTTAACACAAACAAAATGCAGCACAGATGAAATACACTTTCAAGAAGCATCAGTGCATTTTGAGAGAGGATCCTTACAATATGCTCCACACCCAAAGGATTACATGCTTTCCTGCCTATTAAGGCAGTTACAGAGGCAAAAGGAAACCCATTCTAAATAACAAGCTTTTTACCTATAAACACATATGGCTAAATCATATGTTATAATTTTATTTGTACAATTAAGCCCTGCTGCTTCTAGTTCTTAAATTTATAATCGTCTTCGGACCTGTTATTGCTGAGAGGTCATTAACATACTATTTATAAAATTTCAGCTTTAGTTCTAATGTACATATGCATATACGAGCTATGAATCATGATCCATAACTCTTTTCTAATAAATCTATGTCTCCTTCCAGGAGTGCACTCTAGGTAATGGCTCTGTCGAAGCAATTAATTAGCTAAAGCTGTGCATATTCCTGCCAGTGCAATTAGGAGCCTCAGTCAAACAAGGAGGGGAGATGCAGCGATGGCAGTGGAGAGTGAAAGCCAGCCACACTGATGGGGTAGCTTAGGAAACAGGAAGATAAAAAGTAATTATGTGTAGGCCTCAAGTATACCTATAATTCAGAAAAATAACAGTCTCATAACATGATAGGAACAGAGGAAGAGACCACACACCTTTCTGCCTAGTTCTTAATGGGCCAAATCATACTCCTGGGTACCAAGACCTGGAGAATGCAATCAAAAAGCTGAAACAGCATGGGGTGCTAACTTCACAAAGCAAGTCTGAAATCACTTGAGTCACATGCTTCCTCATCTTTACAGTGGCTTTCCTCATCTAGATATCATGCATACCCTCACACAAGCCCAGAAAGTTGCATTTATGCTGTTGCATGTACGCAGACATGTGGCAATGGCTATCACACGTACACATGTACACACAAATGCACACTTCGAGACTATGAGAGCTTTTGAAGTTATGTCCTTGGTGTTTAAGAACTTAAATGTATGGGAGGAGTCAAGATGGCGGAGAAGTAGAAGCCTGAGACTACATCAGGTAGCAGGAGATCAGCTCGATAGCTTATCTAAACATTGCAAACACCTACAAATCCAACGGGAGAGCGAAGAGAAGAAAAACAGCAACTCTAGAAACAGAAAATCAACCACTTTCTGAAAGGTAGGACTGGCGGAGAAGTGAATCTAAAACGACGGGAAGATAGACCGCGGGGGGAGGGGCCGGCTCCCGGCAAGCGGCGGAGCAACGGAGCACAAAATCAGGACTTTTAAAAGTCTGTTCCACTGAGGGACATTGCTCCAGAGGCTAAACCAGGGTGAAGCCCACGCGGGGTCAGCGTGGCCCCAGGACCCGCAGGGTCACAGAAGGATCAGGGGTGTCAGAGTGTCGGAGAGCTCGCAGGTATTAGAACGGAGAATCCGGCTGCAGAGACAGAGCTGAGGACTGAACTCTCAGCTCGGGGTTACCTTGAACTGGTCGCGGGCTGGGTGAGCTCGGAGCGCGGCTAGAGGCTGGGGATACGGGAGTGATTGGGGGCTGTCCTCTGGGGGCGCACTGAGGAGTGGGGCCCCAGGCTCTCGGCTCCTCCGGGCCAGAGACTGGGAGGCAGCCATTTTCATTCCCATCCTCCGGAACTCTACGGAAAGCGTTCAGGGAACAGAAGCTCCCAAAAGCGAACCCGAGCCGATTACTTAGTCCGGCCGCCTGTAAGGGCAGTGCAATCCAGCCTTGGGCAAAGACACTTGAGAGTCACTACAACAGGCCCCTCCCCCAGAAGATCAACAAAATATCCAGCCAGGACGAAGTTCATCTATCAAGGAGAAAGCAGGTTCAATTCCTAAGACAGCAGAGCAATTCCAGAGGAGGAGAAAGCAAAGCACGGAATCATGGATTTCTCCCCAGGATTCTTTAGTCTTGCGGCTACTTCATTTTTTTTTTTCTTTTTTCAATTTTTTTTCTTTTTTCTTTTTTCTTCTTCTGCTAAATTTTTTAAAACTTTTACCCTTTTCTTTTTTAACGTTTTTTGACTAGTTCATCTAAATATATATATTTTTTCTTTCTTTTTTATATTTTTTATTTTTTTTAATTTTTTTCTTTTTTTTTTCTTTTTTTTTCAGAACCTGTTTTTATCCCCTTTCCCCCCCCCACAATTTGGGATCTCTTCTGATTTGGTTACAGCGCATTTTTCTGGGGTCTTTGCCACCCTTTTAGTAGTTTATTTGCTCCTTCATATCCTCTCATCTGGACAAAATGACAAGGCGGAAAAAATACCACAAACAAAAGAACAAGAGACAATACCGAAGGCTAGGAACCTAATCATCACAGACATTGGTAATATGTCAGATCAAGAGTTCAGAATGACGATTCTAAACATTCTAGCTTGGCTCGAAAAAGGCATGGAAGATATTAGAGAAACCCTCTCTGGAGATATTAAAGCCCTTTCTGGAGAAATTAAAGAACTAAAATCTAACCAACTTGAAATCAAAAAAGCTATTAATGAGGTGCAATCAAAAATGGAGGCTCTCACTGCTAGGATAAATGAGGCAGAAGAAAGAATTAGTGATATAGAAGACCAAAGGACAGAGAATAAGGAAGCCGAGCAAAAGAGCAAAAAGACAGCTACTGGACCATGAGGGGAGAATTTGAGAGATAAGTGACACCATAAGACGAAACAACATTAGAATAATTGGGATTCCAGAAGAAGAAGAAACAGAGAGGGGAGCAGAAGGTCTATTGGAGAGAATCATTGGAGAGAATTTCCCTAATATGGCAAAGGGAACAAGCATTAAAATCCAGGAGATGCAGAGAACCCCCATCAAAGTCAACAAGAATAGGTCCACACCCCGTCACCTAATAGTAAAATTTACAAGTCTTAGTGACAAAGAGAAAATCCTGAAAGCAGCCCGAGAAAAGAAGTCTGTAACATACAATGGTAAAAATATTAGATTGGCGGCAGACTTATCCACAGAGACCTGGGAGGCCAGAAAGAGCTGGCATGATATATTCAGAGCACTCAACGAGAAAAACATGCAGCCAAGAATACTCTATCCAGCTAGGCTATCATTGAAAATAGAAGGAGAGATCAAAAGCTTCCAGGACAAACAAAAACTGAATTTGCAAACACCAAACCAGCTCTACAGGAAATATTGAAAGGGGTCCTCTAAGCAAAGAGAGAGCCTAAAAGTAGTAGATCAGAAAGGTACAGAGACAATATACAGTAACAGTCACCTTACAGGCTAATAATGGCACTAAATTCATATCTCTCAATAGTTACCCTGAATGTTAATGGGCTAAATGCCCCAATCAAAAGACATAGGGTATCAGAATGGATAAAAAAACAAAACCCATCAGTATGTTGCCTACAAGAAACTCATTTTAGACGCGAAGACACCTCCAGATTTAAAGTGAGGGGGTGGAAAACAATTTACCATGCTAATGGGCATCAGAAGAAAGCTGGGGTGGCAATCCTTATATGAGATCAATTAGATTTTAAGCCAAAGACTATAATAAGAGATGAGGAAAGACACTATATCCTACTCAAAGGGTCTGTCCAACAAGAAGATCTAACAATTTTAAATATCTATGCCCCTAACGTGGGAGCAGCCAACTATATCAACCAATTAATAACAAAATCAAAGAAACACAGCAATAATAATAAAATAATAGTAGGGGACTTGAACACTCCCCTACTGATATGGACAGATCATCCAAGCCAAAGATCAACAAGGAAATGAAGGCCTTAAATGACACACTGGACCAGATGGACATCACAGTTATATTCAGAACATTTCATCCCAAAGCAACAAAATACACATTCTTCTCTAGTGCACATGGAACCTTCTCCAGAATAGATCACATCCTGGGTCACAAATCAGGTCTCAACCGGTATCGAAAGATTAGGATTATTCCCTGCATATTTTCAGACCACAATGCTCTGAAGCTAGAACTCAATCACAAGAGGAAAGCTGGAAAGAACCCAAATACATGGAGACTAAACAACATCCTTCTAAAGAATGAATGGGTTAACCAGGAAATTAAAGAAGAATTGAAAAAATTCATGGAAACAAATGATATTGAAAACACAACAGTTCAAAATCTGTGGGACACAGCAAAGGCAGTCCTGAGAGGAAAATATATAGTGGTACAAGCCTTTCTCAAGAAACAAGAAAGGTCTCAAGTACACAACCTAACCCTACACATAAAGGAGCTGGAGAAAGAACAAGAAAGAAACCCTAAACCCAGCAGGAGAAGAGAAATCATAAAGATCAGAGGAGAAATCAATGAAATAGAAACCAAAAAAACAATAGAAAAAATCAATGAAACTAGGAGCTGGTTCTTTGAAAGAATCAATAAGATTGATAAACCCCTGGCCAGACTCATCAAAAAGAAAAGAGAAAGGACCCAAATCAATAAAATCATGAATGAAAGAGGAGAGATCACAACTAACACCAAAGAAATACAGACAATTAGAAGAACATACTATGAGCAACTCTACGCCAACAAATTGGCCAATCTGGAAGAAATGGATGCATTCCTAGAGACATATAAACTACCACAACTGAACCAGGAAGAAATAGAAAACCTGAACAGGCCCATAACCAGTAAGGAGATTGAAACAGTCATCAAAAATCTCCAAACAAACAAAAGCCCAGGGCCAGACGGCTTCCCAGGGGAATTCTACCAAACATTTAAAGAAGAACTCATTCCTATTCTCCTGAAACTGTTCCAAAAAATAGAAATGGAAGGAAAACTTCCAAACTCATTCTATGAGGCCAGCATCACCTTGATCCCAAAACCAGACAAGGATCCCACCAAAAAAGAGAACTACAGACCAATATCCTTGATGAACACAGATGCAAAAATTCTCGCCAAAATACTAGCCAATAGGATTCAACAGTACATTAAAAGGATTGTTCACCATGATCAAGTGGGATTTATTCCAGGGATGCAGGGTTGGTTCAACATCCGCAAATCAATCAATGTGATAGAACACATTAATAAAAGAAAGAACAAGAACCATATGATACTCTCAATAGATGCTGAAAAAGCATTTGACAAAGTACAGCATCCCTTCCTGATCAAAACTCTTCAAAGTGGAGGGATAGAGGGCACATACCTCAATATTATCAAAGCCATCTATGAAAAACCCACCGCAAATATCATTCTCCATGGAGAAAAACTGAAAGCTTTTCCGCTAAGGTCAGGAACACGGCAGGGATGTCCATTATCACCACTGCTATTCAACATAGTACTAGAAGTCCTAGCCTCAGCAATCAGACAACAAAAAGAAATTAAAGGCATCCAAATTGGTAAAGAAGAAGTCAAACTATCACTCTTCGCAGATGATATGATACTATATGTGGAAAACCCAAAAGACTCCACTCCAAAACTGCTAGAACTTGTACAGGAATTCAGTAAAGTGTCAGGATATAAAATCAATGCACAGAAATCAGTTGCATTTCTGTACACCAACAAGACAGAAGAAAGAGAAATTAAGGAGTCAATCCCATTTACAATTGTACCCAAAACTATAAGATACCTAGGAATAAACCTAACCAAAGAGACTAAGAATCTATACACAGAAAATTATAAAGTACTCATGAAAGAAATTGAGGAAGACACAAAAAAATGGAAAAATGTTCCATGCTCCTGGATTGGAAGAATAAATATTGTGAAAATGTCTATGCTACCTAAAGCAATCTACACATTTAATGCAATCCCTATCAAAATACCATCCATTTTTTTCAAAGAAATGGAACAAATAATCCTCAAATTTATATGGAACCAGAAAAGACCTCGAATAGCCAAAGGAATATTGAAAAACAAAGCCAAAGTGGGTGGCATCACAATTCCGGACTTCAAGCTCTATTACAAAGCTGTCATCATCAAGACAGCATGGTACTGGCACAGAAACAGACACATAGATATGTGGAACAGAATAGAGAGCCCAGAAATGGACCGTCAACTCTGTGGTCAACTAATCTTCGACAAAGCAGGAAAGAATATCCAATGGAAAAAAGACAGCCTCTTCAATAAATGGTGCTGGGAAAATTGGACAGCCACATGCAGAAAAATGAAACTGGACCACTTCCTTACAGCACACACGAAAATAGACTCCAAATGGATGAAGGACCTCAATGTGAGGAAGGAATCCATCAAAATCCTTGAGGAGAATGAAGGCAGCAACCTCTTCGACCTCAGCCGTAG
Organism: Meles meles; assembly: GCF_922984935.1. Taxonomy (NCBI): domain Eukaryota; kingdom Metazoa; phylum Chordata; class Mammalia; order Carnivora; family Mustelidae; genus Meles; species Meles meles. Next base: position 169,092 of record NW_025721177.1, on the reverse strand, counting down.
CAACATCTTCCTAGGAACAACGGCAAAGGCAAGGGAAGCAAGGGCAAAAATGAACTATTGGGATTTCATCAAGATCAAAAGCTTTTGCACAGCCAAGGAAACAGTTAACAAAACCAAAAGACAACTGACAGAATGGGAGAAGATATTTGCAAACGACATGTCAGATAAAGGGCTAGTATCCAAAATCTATAAGGAACTTAGCAAACTCAACACCCAAAGAACAAACAATCCAATCAAGAAATGGGCAGAGGACATGAACACACATTTCTGCAAAGAAGACATCCAGATGGCCAACAGACACATGAAAAAGTGCTCCACGTCACTCGGCATCAGGGAAATACAAATCAAAACCACAATGTGATATCACCTCACACCAGTCAGAATGGCTAAAATGAACAAGTCAGGAAATGACAGATGCTGGCGAGGATGTGGAGAAAGGGGAACCCTCCTCCACTGTTGGTGGGAATGCAAGCTGGTGCAGCCACTCTGGAAAACAGCATGGAGGTTCCTCAAAATGTTGAAAATAGAACTACCCTATGACCCAGCAATTGCACTACTGGGTATTTACCCTAAAGATACAAACATAGTGATCCGAAGGGGCACATGTACCCGAATGTTTATAGCAGCAATGTCTACAATAGCCAGACTATGGAAAGAACCTAGATGTCCATCAACAGATGAATGGATAAAGAAGATGTGGTATATATACACAATGGAATACTATGCAGCCATCAAAAGAAATGAAATCTTGCCATTTGCGACAACGTGGATGGAACTAGAGCGTATCATGCTTAGTGAAATAAGTCAATCAGAGAAAGACAACTATCATATGATCTCCCTGATATGAGGACATGGAGAAGCAACATGGGGGGGTAGGGGGATAGGAGAAAAATAAATGAAACAAGATGGGATTGGGAGGGAGACAAACCATAAATGACTCTTAATCTCACAAAACAAACTGGGGGTTGCTGGGGGGAGGTGGGATTGGGAGAGGGGGAGGGGGCTATGGACAGTGGGGAGGGGAGGCGAACCATAAGAGACTATGGACTCTGAAAAACAATCTGAGGGTTTTGAAGGGTCAGGGGTGGGAGGTTGTGGCAACCTGAGGGTTTTGAAGGGTTAGGGGTGGGAGGTTGGGGGAACAGGTGGTGGGTAATGGGGAGGGCACGTTTTGCATGGAGCACTGGGTGTTGTGCAAAAAGAATGAATACTGTTACGCTGAAAAAATAAATAAAATGGAAAAAAAAAGAACTTAAATGTATGAATTTTCAATGAACAAATACACAGCTGTATATAACAAGAAGCTGAGTTAGGAAAGAAATCACACACACACACACACACACACACACACACACACACACACACCAGTGGAAGAGGAAGGCTCAACAACTAGTAGGTCAGGGTGAGGGGGAGGTGGAATACATGCATGTTGATGCGGGAAACAGCTCATGAGCTCTTGGCATTAGTAAATCGAATGGAAGTCACTCAGGTTTTCAGTTTCTGTCTCATATTCATGTGTGTGTGGATGAGAAGACTCAAAGATGAAAAAGAAAAGAAAAAGCAGGTGGGGTAAAAAAAAAAGAAGTTAAAAGAAAATCTGTAAATGTCTCTACTTTCAAGAAACAGTGACTGTCCTTTGGTCATATGGTGTGTAGAAATGTCTAACACAGAAAATACGAATACACAAAAGTCTGTGGGATTTTCACAGTCCTCTTTCCAAAACTGGCTCATTTTTCCATCCATTGAAATGCACAAGGAACTCAAGACCAAGGCTACCAAATACTGAAGATGTGGATAAAATGCCACACTAAAGTCCACACATAGCTGATTGGTCAAAAGGGGGCAGATAATTGGATACAAACAACCAAAGTTATAGGTGCAACATCATGAATACCATTCTACACACTCAGAGGGAAGAGGGAATATGATAAACCACGTAAAAGAGTGTTTCTTCACAGGTTGTTAACACTGGAAGCTATTTTAAAATCCTAGTGACTAATATTGAAAACAGTAACATTAACAGCAAACATTTATTTAGTGTTTACTGGGCGAGTGGCAGGCATTTCTAAGCATGCTTATGTGCAGGAACTCATTGAATTTTACCCTCATACCGACCCTGTGATGTGGGGTATCATCATTTTTGTCACTTCACCGGTGAGGAAAATGAAGCATAGTGAGGTTATGTGCTGTGCTCAAGGTTCACACCTACACCTTCCGGAGTGGGGATTTGAATCTAGGCACGTTGGCTTCGCGCTCTGCTGCCTACAGGAACAACAATGGTTGAGCTCTTACAATGCACTAGAATCTGCTCTGAACAATGTAATTATATAATGTGATATTTTCTTGCAGCCCCATGAGGAAAGTACCTCCTTTCCTGCAAATACAAGACCCGGGGCTTAAAACATGCCACAGTGATACATCCTCTAACTGCCAGAGGCTGGACTGAAACCGAGATCTGTGAAGTGCCCAGGGACACTAGGTGACAGTCCCCTGTCATTCTATAATCTGCTGCAGAATCTGTCTTCTACAGTTGACTCACACTACCAATACCTTCTTAATCTCACTTGAAGCATTTTGGACCCACCTTGGGCTCCCAGACCATGCCTACAATTCTGCCTTCACAACCACACAAGTGCTGAGGCTCCCGGGCTTAAACTCGGGAAGTAAAACATACGTAGACTTTATTAAACCCCATGTGTTGAAACTCTACACATCTCTCCCACGGTCTCCACCACTTACTGGTATTTATATCCAAGGTATTTAAACCTAAATTGTCATTCTTACATGGTCCAGGTGGCAAATGTCGCCTCCTAGACATATCTTGAGAACAATGAATTTTTTAAATTCTAGAGAATAATGTGCCATCTTTCAGCTTATTAATGCTGGGAGAAGTACATTTGGAGATTTCATTTTCTAGTTTTCACTACCCTCACCTGCTTGAAAGTTACATAAATAATGTGGTTGAAAACAAATAATGAAGAAAAGAGCTGGTAGGTGGTCCTTGTCTGCCAGATTACAAGGTAAAAATTATGATATCTAATCAAATAAAAACTGATATGGCTCTTATGAAATATATCTATAACTTTTAGAAAAAAATATTCTGCAACATCCACAAGTAAGAAAGTTATTCAAAATACCATTTCACAGAAAAATTATAAATAGGCTATATGTAACGTATATATCATCTCGTTTATAAGTACATGTTAGTACAATATAAATAACCATGCATATATTTGTGTGCGCTAAAATATATTCTATTGTCATGGATGAGAGATCAAAAAATGTTTATAATATTCTATTCCATTCCAGGATTGACATTTATTTATAAGTTAGTTTATCTTATTTTCAGGAACAATTATATATAAAATAAATATACTGAACTAAGACTGATTTCCTTTAAAAAAAAAAGTGGTATAATAGCGAAACAAACAAACAAAGAGTGAACTAGATAGACGGTTCCAAGTTTTTAATCCTAATTCTCTCAGTAACTTAGCTAAGAATAACAATAAAAACCACCATCTTTTGGATAGCTATGACCAAATGACACTGGTTAGTCCTTCACATATATTAACTTTGTTTCTCACAACACTCCTATGTGGTAAGTAACTAATGCAGTGGGAAATAGAACTGGAAAGAGAGAGTTGTCACTAATCAAATAAACAGTAGTTAAGATACATAACGATATTATTTTGTCCATTATGATTGCAAAAATAAATTGTGATATATCTTGTCAAATATTAAGGAAGACAAAGAAACTGGTGCTCTTACTGCCGCTTATTAACTGTGCATCCTTAGGCAAGCTAATTAACATCTCTGGGGTGCAATTTCTTCAAATTCAATTCTGGAATTTCTTTTTGTATAAGTGCAGTAATACCATATATCTTAAAGACTATGGTGAGAATTTTAAAAGCTAATTCATGTAAAAGTTTATTCACAAGAGTGTCTGACACACAAGAACCCATAAGTGTTAACTCTCATATTGCTAATGACAAAAATTCTTCTGGAATATAAATAGAAATTATGTATCAAAGCCATAGAGGAGGTCATTGACAATAATCTGTTCCTGGAACTAACTCTATCCTAAGGAAAACAGACAGTATTCTGCATATGCAAAAACAAAGCTATTCATTGTCACAATATTTATAATAGCAATAAAAAGGGAAATTCTCCTGCATTAGGAGAATTATATAATCATATATGCATTCCTCTCATTATAAAGGTATGTTAAAACCCAGTGATCTTGAAGTCCCAATCTTAAAGACTATGTAGAATAGGGAAAACAATTTAGGCTCTAACCTTAGGTGAAAAAAATAGGTTAGTAAATTTCACATGCCCATTATGCTTACATTTTTATTTATACTTACATAGCAGTATACTGGACAGAGTAAGTTTGGGTGACATATTGGAAAAAATGTTGTAAAATTATGTTGGTTTTATTCCATTGGTAAAATGCTAAGTGTGCTTGTTTTCCATTGCCAATCGTGTTCCAGTTTCTGCCCTATCTATGTTGAAACACACAGTGATACTTCAGGGTACCACCCTCTTGTCTCCAGGCCCACCACAATCAACTTAAGCCTGATCAACCAATGCAGAATACTTTTTCGAAAAGGCTGGGATTAACTACAGACTTCATTTCTAATTTGTTCTTAACTGAATGAATAGTAATATTTGTTAAAAAAAAATTCTGAAAATAATATTTGATAATGTGTGTTTATGGACTCACTTCTGAGATTTTAATAACCGATCTCTTCTTTGGCAATAGCTCCTACTGTCTAAGACTGATAATTAATGGGAGCAATGTGAATAATTTGTAGATAGTGCTTGGGGATCATACATCTTCCCATATTTAAATAATCTTAAAAAAACTACTACTAAAACAGGAAAGAAACCAAGGAGTAGGAAGGGAAGGAATATGTAAACAATTGTCTTTTTAATTTCTTTGAATACCTTGCTTTTTCACAAAAGACACTAATAGCTTCAAGGTTTTCATCATTTGAATTACATCTCAGTTAATGGAATGCCCCCTACAAAATCACATGCATTATCTAACTTTTGACAAAAAGAGAGAAAGGTTAACGACTTTTTGAAAATCTCTTGAAAAGATGCCTTGATTCTACCTTCCTTATAAAATAGCTATGAAGGTTAATGGTAAAGACTACATAATAACATTCTCAGCTGTTTTAACCAACCATTATAAACACTTGTGGGAATGTCTTTCCTATTGGGAATACTTCCCCCCCCCCATCTTGAGCATAAAAATAGTGTTGGATTTCTACCTGTATTCAAGATTCATGGGTTCTTCATATTAGTTTCTTCAACACCAAAAGATGCAGCAATTTGTGAACAATCTTAGCCAATCAGAAAAACATTTAAAGCAATTTCCTAAGTACTGTATCATTTACTATCTCTCAAAGGTTGGAACTCTTCAAACAAATCATATTTTTTATTTTCAACATGTGATAGATGCTGCATGCTTTTCTCCAAAACTGCATGTACTTATGATAAAAGCCATATTTCCATTAATCATTACAACAATGCCTTTTTCAACGAAGTTTTTGTCATACTGTGTTATTTTACCATTGTTGGATGACATTTTGTTTTTAGTGGCTGAAGATTTTCCTGCCAAAGCATTTGGTAACATCCCAGAGAGAACCTTGGGTTACATACTTTCTAATTCTTCTACTGTGCAGTTTCATGTTTTTCAAAGTTCTGCTTTGGAGAGTTTTATAATTAAACATGGAAGATGAAATTTTAGTTTTTATTGACACAGGCTATTAAATGGTACCAGATGAGGAAGCAAGGAAAGACATAAAGGTGAAAGGCATTCTTTCACACAATAAGTATCAGTTCCTTACTGTTCTAGGCCCTGGATTTATTTAGCAAATAATGTATTAAATAAGGCAGACATACTACTTCTCATATAACTTACTTTCTGGTGAATGATATCCAGTTCTCTTTCGGAAGCTCTGAAGGTAAGTTTAGGGATAAATGCATAGAAAATGGACCACAGGCATTCTTCATGCCTTGGCTAGAGCTGGAGACTATACTGGTCCAACATGTATTTCTTTCCGCTTTGCCTCTTTTCTATGTAGCCTCAAATTGGGAAGGAGGAGGAGAGAACAGTGTCAGAGGAGATCATGGAGAGGACATGACCACTGGCTGACCTGTGTGAGCTGTAAACAGGCAATGTCAGCTTCCTCACCTCCTCCCATCCTTGGAATGTATGTCATGCCCACCATTCCCACACTAGGAGCTGCTTCAAGGACATAGCCTCGAGAGTAGGATGCTGTTGAGACCATCTGGATGATATGCATGATTGGACCTAGTTAAGGCCTCCACATAAATCTGCAGGATTCTGGAGGGCTGGTGCCAAAATCTACTCATCTTATGGCTGCTAAGACAAGCCTCACATGTAAGCTCTCTCACATATTAAACCTGCCCCTGACCAACCTGGAATGATTCACCTCTTTCTTTGGCCTCTCCTCATCTTCTGTGTATGGGGGCCAGTTTTCAAACCAAATGGCAGGAGAAGCTAGTTTTCCCCTTCTCTTCTCAGGACAGTTGATTGTAACAACTTCACAGAAGCTCATATGCTGTAAGGCTGGCTTCCATGAGCTCCAAGAAGACAAATGGATCAGCAACCTAACAAGAATGAAAATAAGAGAAACCTGTGACTGGCACAAAGCCTAGAGGTACAAAGATCAAAAGAGGTGTTGGAAAGCCAAATGAGCTTAATATCTTCAGCTATTATGTTTCTCCTGAGGTTTATTCCATTACCCAGAGAGAAACAGAGCCCACCGTACTCTTTCATTCACATGCCCCTGCCTCTCCAGTATTATGCAGGATACAAAGAAATAGTTTAAAAGTTATCATCTCGGCCTCCAAGCTGCTTACATCCTAACCTTGGGAACTCTTGCTGACCCCCCCCAAAAAAAAAAAAAAAAACTGGAAAAGAATTCAGCATAAACTCAAAGGAAGCTACTTGTTTTGCAAGATACTATGCCCCTTTTTATTCTATGAGGGAAGTGAACAATAAATAAACGAGGCCTCTCTCTAGAAGCACTGTGGTAGAAAGGCCTGCTAAGATCTCTACATAAATAAGTCTAGGTAGCATAAACAAAATGTGAAAATGACAGGAAAACCTATCAAAGACCTGTGTGTGCCGAGAGGATCCACCTGGGCCAGAGACTTGGACTAAAACTTATATAAATCCCAAGCTGCTCACCTAGAGTCAAAGACCCATTGGAAGCCCAGGATGAGAAGAGCCCTAAGTGGACTGACCCACTTAGGTGCTCCGCACAGGAGTAGCAACAATGCGACAGTCAGGAGGATGCATTCTCATTGCCTGAGTACCCATTCCATGCCAGAACGGTGGTGGACACTGGAGCGAGCCACAAAGGTCACAAGATAGGGAAAAAAAAAAAAAACAAAAACAAAAACAAAAAAAAAACATGCCACCGTAGAGCTTAGGTTCAGGGTTTCTGAGAGTGGCAGTCCTAAGGAGAGAATAAAATGGACTGAGGAATGGAGGACAATGCCAGTTTAAATAGGGTGAAGGGCCTGACTTGCAAGTCTGGGATAGAGCGACATCCCAGGCAGACAGTCTTGCAAAGGCCCTGAGATAGTGACTAGCTTACTGTGTTAGTGGAATAGAAAAGTGAGCATGACTAGACCACCTTGCATAAAGAGGAGAGCAGTTGGAGAAGGTGTCCAAGAGGAGGGCAGGGACCAGATTACAAAAGGCCTTTTACAAAATGAGTTTGGGAGTGGTTAGTGCATTTAGTGAAAGCAGAGGAACAAAGATTTACATTTAAATTACCCCCAGTTGCAAGCATTTGCATAAATGCTACTTCTTTTCATCACGTTCCCCCTCCCCCAAACACAGTATATATTGAAGGTGACTGTACTTAAGAGGCTTGCTTAGGATATCCTCAGTTTATGTCACTTGCTCCAACTTATGATTCATAGTATCATGATTCAGTCTCAGATGTGTCCTGGTTTAGACCAGGAATGTCAAACCTTTTATGTCAAAGGTCAGAGAGAAAAGATTTTAGGTTTTTTAGGCCAGATGGCCAGGAGACTGCCACTACAGCACAAAAGCAGCCACAAATATGTAAACTAGTGAGTGTGGCTGTGTTGCAATAAAGCTTTATGGATACTGACACTGAATTTCACCTATAATTTCAAGGTGTCACAAATATTCTTTATTGATTTTTCCCATTTAAAAACACAAACACCACTCTCAGCTCATTGGCCATTCAAAGACAGGTAGCTGGATTTGATCCGTGGGTTGTAGTTTGCTGATCACCTTTTTAGATGACAAATTAGATGGCGACCCTTATAGCAACTAGCTTTTATGGAGGACTTACAATGTATACGGTCATCCTCACAGCAAGCCTAAGTGGTAAATACTAGCATCGTATGTGTTTTGCAGTAAAGAAACGGAGGCACGTCTCAGCAATTCTCCCAAGGTCTCCCTGAGAAGAAGTGGCAGAAAGGCTACCACGTGTGGAGGCCCCACTGTCAACCACAGTGCTGCGTAGTGTCCTAATACCTTCCCATTCTCTCCCTCCTCCTATCATTCTTCCTTCCCACCTTCTAATGCTGACATACTTTTAGTCTCTTTTTCTTTCCTCATTATGCCTTCTTGCTTCTTTTCTCATGCCCTCCTTTCCCATCCTCTGCAAATTATAACAGAGCTACATGCTAGAACCAGAAACCAAGCAGCCAAAAGTTAGATTACACAGAATATAAAGAACCAATATTTTCAACCTCTGCAATCACTAAATATTTTTAGTTTTCTTTAGAATTTTTTAAGACTGTATTTATTTATTTGACAGAGAGAGAGAGAGAGAGATCACAAGTAGGCAGAGAGGCAGGTAGAGAGAGAGAGTGTGAAGCAGGCTCCCAGCTGAGCAGAGAGCTAGATGAAGGGCTCCATCCCACAATCCAGAGATCATGACCTGAGCCAAAGGCAGAAGCTAAACCCACTGAGCCACCCAGGTGCCCCTATTTAGAATTTTTTAAAAGATTTTATTTATTTGTGTGAGAGAGAAAGAAAAAGAGAGAGAGAGAGAGAGAGAGAGAGCATGTGCACATGAGAGAAGGAACAGAGGGACAGGGACAAGCAGACTTGGCGTGGAGCATGGAGCCCAACGTGGGGCTCGATCCCAGGACCCTGAGATCATGACCTGAGCCAAAACCAAGAGTCAGGCATTCAACTGACTGAGCCACCCAAGTGCCCCTCTCCTTAGAATTTTTAAACAATTATTCCCTTCATATTTTTCAAATGAAACCTGTTTTCCCCCTAAGCATCAGCTCTCTAGGTAGATATGTATCTATTACCCCTTTCATTTTATTTCTCTTTCAACAACAGGTATGCTCACAGTTGCTTTCTTTGAAATTGAACAAGTCTGTTACCCTACCTCTTACTTCCCTCTGGTCTAAAGTTAAAAGACATCCTGATAAGTTACTACCCATTCTTAAATCAGAAGCTTCAATGTGATTTTTTTTTTATTTGTTAAAAACAATTTAATAGAAACGGTAGTGTACCTCAGCCATCAAGTGGCATCTTTTCTTCTCCTCCCATTAAAAAGTATGCTTTTCCAAATAAAAGACATGCACATACAAATGACTCAGGCTGTCATTTTTCATAGGATTTTGCTGACATTTATACTTGAACTTTACTGCTGCCTTGTTGCTGGCAAAACTTCAACAGTGAAAGTGGTCCTGGCATTAAACACCCTCCCCTTTATTCTGTCTGTACTATCATAATAGACAGCCGCGTTAAATAAACACTTTTCAAATGCTTTAACACCATGAAGTCGGCTGAACGTCTCCAATTCAAGAACCTGGGTTCCCAGAATTCATTTGTAAAGAGAGTCCTTTGAAACTTAGAGGATCAAATCCTCCATATGGGTATCAGAGATTTAAGAATTGAGCCCTGTGTCTGGCTCTGTGCTCAGTGGGGAGTTGGCTAGAGATTCTCTATTTCTCTCTCTTCCTCTTCCTTTTCCCCACCCCCTACTGGCCCACACACTCTCCCAATCCTTCTAAAATTAAATCAAATTAAAAAATCACTAGGTGACCTTAGAACTAACAGTCTAAACAATCAGTGCAATAAAAATGTTTCAAACAGATTCTATGTACTCTCTTCAACAACATTTGGTAAATTTATACTACAGGTCATTTTCATTTCACTCAGAGTTGCAGCCTTTAATGATTAATAGAATACAGACCTAATGTGATTGAGACATGCACTTTTCCCCCCAAATGTAAATATCATCACATGTTTTCCCTATTCAAAATCTTACACAGTCTCCCCACTGAATATTTGGGATGTGTGAAGTCCATGTTAGACCACACCGAAGTCTCCATAATCTGAGCTCAGATGTTCCAGTACTGTGACAACTGTGCGTACTTTACATTTCTCCCTTTAAGGATTCACACTACTCCAGTACCTATAAATCACAGGCTGCCTATTTCTTTCCCTCTGCTGTTTTCTTTTCTCCAATGATTTATATGAGTGAGCAATATGTGTGTAGGGAGAGGGGCAGACAGAAACAATGTCCAAGTAGAATCCTCACTGAGCACAGAGTCCGAATGGGGCTTGGTCCTATGAACAGTGAGATCATGATCTGAGTCTCTCACCCAACTGAGCCACCCAAGCACCCCATGCTCTTCTCCTACCCCAGCCAACTGGCAACCACACATTCACCTTTAAGTCACTTCTGTTCTAAGGAGTGTCTCCTTCCTGTGATCATATTAAGATAGAACCAGTAACTCAAATACTTAATTTTTCTTTTCTATTTATTTTGCAAGATACCAGATAATGCAAGCATTTTCATTTATCACATATCCTGTTTCAGGGCTCTCTTCCCTTTCACTTTCACTTCAGTGCATCTACAAGGATGCATTCTGAAATATACTATTTTCTCCTTTTCATCCTATAGCTTTTTCCTATCTTTTCAACACTTGTCAATGAATTTTTAAGTGCCAAGGTGTAATTGAAGAACAAGTTGTAATACAAACAAGTTAGGCCCATAAGAATTTTAAAAATACATAAGAGGTGATGAAAGGGTCAATCCATTTTTTTTTTTTTTTATGAGAAACTCAAGTCCTCAAACTATAAGTCATTTTCTTTATACTTTATTCTGTATGAGCATCTCATTCTCCTATACTTAGAACTCTTTGGGGCATAAATTGGGAAAGACATTAAAATGTGTATTCTTCAACTATAAAAGGACACATAAGTCTAATCTGAATATTTTTCATCTCTTTTCCGACCTTTCCTTTGATGCTTTTCTAAGTTTTAGGCACCTAACAGGCTCTATGTTCTTACTACTATCTAAATTTGGTCAATTTATTCTTGTCTTCATAACCTAAGAAAAATTTATTATTTTCATTGAGGACTTAGTTATTTAGTAGACATCTGTGTTGAGATGTGTATAATTTACTTATTTGCTTCTGTATCTTTCTGCAAAGGAAGTGAATTAAGTACCACTGACTTAAACTGTTCATTTTTCTTATCTCTATCAATCAAGGCAAAGGTTTGCTCTGTAAAATTCTTTGCAATATCTCTAACCAATCTTAAAGTGATTTCCACTGAAAAAATCTTCGAGAATTGCAAAGTTTCAAAAATGGTTAATGTTTTATGTTACTTTAAAAATGGTTAATGTTTAATGTTAGTTAAAACAACTTCTATATAATTATCATTATATATCTATCTCTGAAATATTTGGAGCCCAAGCATTTATGAGACCTGCACAAAACCACAAAATGTTGTTTGACCACTGATAGGAAATGATGATTCTGCCATGTCTCTTACTACATATTTGGTAACCAAATACTACAACCATATGTTATTTAAATACACTACTTAGCCTATTTAGTATGACTTATACTATGTCTGAATCGGCAATTTAAAAAGAAGTAGATTATAAGCACAAATAATGCTAAATATAGTCTAATCTTTCTTTAATGATTCATTAGATTCTTCAGGCTCGCACAGCACTCCAGAGACATCATTAGGAACATCAATTAACATTGAAGTTCATCCTTCCAGTGGAGATAACAGACACTGAAAGTCTATTCACCAAGATTTAATATGAGAAAAGACACAACACATAATGTTAAGTAAAGAGCATACCAATATGAATATCCTATTTAAACATGTTAAGAATGTGAATGTGTACACAGAAAAAAGTGATAAGGAAACAACCCAAATACCAGTAATCTCTGGGCAGCAGAAATAGTCTGAAAAAAGAAATTTACTTCACGTCCTCAAAGGAGGCAATTAAAGCATCGGGTTTGCTTAAGAAAATACATGATAAGAGTAGGAACTTAGTAGAAGCCACAAAGAAAACTGATTCCTACAGAGTGTGGCTTAATACTCTTTGGAGTATCTTGGAAAGTATCTCCCTTCAGAAGCAAAAGGAAAGTATCCATAGACAGATGGTGTGGAAATGCTCCAATAGGGGTGAGAGGGTCAGAAGACGACACTAGAAGCTACTGAGACAAGTGTGTCAGAAAGTTATCAAAGCTATCAATGATGCCCAAGGCTAAAGCAATATAATTGATGACTGATATTCACTGTTGTATCACTCTAAAAGTGGCCAAACGCATCTAAAGCACAGCTAGACCTAATAAGTATTTGATCCATAGGCCAGGGATCCCAAGACCTGGGAGATGTTCTGGGGTCTACCAAAATGAGAAGGAACACCCCTTCCTGGGTAAGCTACTGCTTTCATGTACATAACAAGAAGACAAATATTACTGGACGCCAAGACACAGACCGATCAAAGGTCTGCACTCTCTTTATCCTTCTTAAATCCGGTGCCAAGAATTAGCTGGGTATCATACACAGTGCTTCTGCCCTCTACTTAAAGAAGAAATTGGTTACCATCCAAAATATCTCAGGTGCCAGAGCTCGTGTTACTCACCGAATCTTTAATGGTGGGTGACAAATGGATTGCCTGGATTTACAGCACAGCCTCTTAAAGCACAGCCTGGGAGATAGGGGAGAGGCACTCTTTCTCATATCGCTTTTCTGTGGGAGGATGTGGGTGGGGCCCATGACAACTCACTTACCTCATTAATACCATGCAGCTGCTGGTCTAACTACACATTTATGGAGTACATTTTTTCTAGTCCTTTATTCTGCTCTATTCTACCCATCCCACAATAGTACAGATGCATGAAAAGCAAGCATAGATTGGACACCAACGTGTCCAAAACATGGGATTTGTAGATGGACTATAGAGTCAGTTATTGCAATACAGCTTAATTTTAGGAACGATCAGAGATCTGAGAGGCTCCACATTGAGCAGTGCAGTCATCGTCCTTCGAGGAAAAAAAACAAGTCACAAGGCAAATGCAAAGACCTCCTACCTCACAAATTAGATTTACCTGAAGGTCTTCCATCATACTAATCAGATTGTAAAGGGCTGGCCAGAAAGTATCTCATGATATAATAGAAAGAGTGCAAGTATTGGCCTTTTCCTTTAAATTTAAGATTGGTCCCATGAGTGCTCTTATCTGATACACACACTAAGCTTTTTATAAAGCATAATGGCATTTCGAATAGCCTGATACACTCTGTCATCGAGACTTAAAAGCTCAAAGTCTGCAACCGCATGCTCAGGGAGCAGAATCTTCTCTCATAGCATTGTACCCATAGGCTCAGGGTCTCCCACACTTGGATTCCTCAGAATCACCTGGACAACTGATTAAAACTCGGGTTGTTGGGCACCACCCCCAGAATTTGATTCAGTAGGTCTGGGATTCTGCCTTTTTAACAGATCTCAGGTGAGTCTCATGCTGCTAGCTCGGGGTATCTTGAGAACCACTGCTGTTGACAGGGTTTGAAATTTATGTCCTGGTTCAGGGACTTCCTGACCCACCTTGACCTCTATCTCCTTCTCCTCTCCTTTCTTTTCTTCTTCCTCTTTCTCCACAAAATTATTATTTGGAAGCTGTATTCCTGGCACAAAGTGGAATAGAAAACATTCTTCTATTTTTAGAGCAGTGAAAATACTCTTTATGATATCATAATGATGGATACATGTCATTATTCATTTGTCCATCGCTCTAATGAGGGATGTTGATAATGGGAGAGGCTACATAGGTGTAAAATGAGCTAATGTGTAATACAACTCCCAAAAAAGTAGTAACAATGCTTATTTACAGACTGTTTCATTATGAAATCATTTTTGGGTGGAACAGTAGTATTCTGGGAATAGAATCTGAAACAGTGTCATTTCCCCCAATGATGTAGGTAACTGACAAACTAAATCTCTTCAAAAAGAAAGACTTTAGTTGTATGTTAGGTTGCTCCACAGGTATAAAAAGATTGATCAGTTTTTAATATAACAACGCCACTGGAATAGATCTAAGGTCACAATAGAAATCGGGTTTCATTAGACCTACTATCAAGTGCCAATCCCCCAAAACCTACAGAAAAAAAAAATGTGAAATACATTTTCTTCTTTTCCTTCTTTGCAACTGGTTATTACAATATGAGTTAGTTAAATATGAATTTGATGGCCAAACCAAAGACTCACAAAAGACAAGCTCCGATCTCTAGACAGACTCAATTCTTAAATTTGTGGATTTCATATTATTTCAATTTAAATTCACGCACATTTCTAGTACTATAGCCAAAGATCATTAGATACTGGATATTTACTGAAAGGGTCAGAGATTGATAAGGACTATAGTCTGTAACCTTTTAAAACCAGAATGTATCAATTTCAAATTAGAGAACATAGATTAAATGTCACTTATGCATTCAAATAAGTTGAAACACATCATCACCATCTCCGTAAATCAACACTTAGCTTCTTTTCTAATTCTCCAACGCAGGCAAAGGTTACTAGGCTATAGCCTTGTTTTCTATTTGATGATCATTAAGTGCTTACGTTTGGGGATTTCACTGATCTCTTACACAAGGGCAACACAAACTGTTTTCTTTTTTTTCCTTTTCTTTTTTTTTTAAAGATTTTATTGTATTTATTTGACAGAGAGAGAGATCACAAGTAGGCAGAGAGGCAGGCAGAGATAGAGGAGGAAGCAGGCTCCCTGCGGAGCCGAGAGCCCAATGCTGGGCTCAATCCCAGGACCCCGAGACCATGACCCGAGCCGAAGGCAGCGGCTTAATTCACTGAGCCACCCAGGCGCCCCACAAACTGTTTTCTAAACAAGAGATGAAAAACTGTATTTATAACCACATCTGTAAGGATTTCCTTTCTCTATGAATGTGTTTAAAATTAACCAAAAACATAAATATCAAGAAGTTCTTATTGCTTTATGCCACTATGTAAAATCCACAAACCCGTTCCATTTTTCCATGGCAAGATGGCAGATGTTCCTTCATTCATCCACTCAGCTAGTATTTTAGCTCCAGTGACATACAAGAGAGGATACAGACCAGAGCAAGACAATAACAACAACAAATCAGAAACATACAGAATGATTTTTGACTCAATTGACTACATGTGAAGCCAAAGAGAGTTGCATTAATGGAGAGAGAGCTTTTTGAGGAGCCCACTACATTATTTCTTCTGGACAATTCCAGACACAGAGACTAAAGCTACTACTATTCTTTCAAAGAATCAGAAAACCCACTTAGGCTTCTGGAGGGAGTCAAGTGTGGCGCGAAGACTAAAACACTCCCTTCCCTTAGAGTAATGATGTGTACTCAACTTCAGCTTTACTGATTAAAAGGAAGTTTTCTTCTGATTTTGCTTCTCTAATGCAGGGAAGAAAATTCCACCCTTAACATCTTTCAATGATAATTGAGGGTGTTGCAGAAAATACAGATAACTGGTCAGCACTCAGGTAAAAGTTACTATTCTGCCAAAGCAACTGACTGGCAAAGTAGGAGGTCAAAAAATACCATTTAAATTCTGCCAGGTGACTGAGCTTGTATAACGCATAGGGAATGAGGAAAGAGCACTGAGAGAGCCTTAACAGGGGCCTGGAGCCCTAGTAGTGTGTGCAGAATCCCAGCAGTGAGATGAATGGCTCCAGCAGAGGGATGGAAGTTCTGGTCTTCAGGACCCGTCTCTCACTGCTCCGGTACTGAGAGAAGTGACGGCAGCTACAGAAGGGAGAAGCTATTTCAAAAGGCAGTTCCTGACGGTCCTGAGATTTCGAAACCGAACATTTTCTGAGATGGAAGAGCAACGAAGGTGTGGTTCAGAATAATCCCAACCCAATGTCTGGGGAAACCCTTTTGTTAGGTCCGTGGTCAAAGGAAGGAGACTGATACAAAGCGAAGGTCAAGCAAAGCTTTATTTCGTGCCAAGCATCAAGAACCAAACTGACCCATCTGGGGCCGCCTCTTATAGAGAGGGCGACCCCTCCCTGCCTTACAGACTAACTTTTATAGAGCAAAAGCCATGTGGTTGAGCCCGGCCACACACAGGTGGCTAGTGAGATTGTAACACACAAAGGAAGCTGCACAGTCATGCTAGGTCACACACGGGTGGCCAATTGAATCACAATTCATCCCATAGTAGCTATTTGAACTAGCCTATCACCTTGGTCAGAATTGGCACCCAAAAGGAGCCCAAAAGGCGGAACCCACACTCCTTTGTAGATAGGGAGACAATATTACAGCCCCACTGATTGGGTGTCTCCACCAGGCCCGACTCATCCCTGCATTCAGGCTCTGTTATCTCCACCTCACCTGACCCGCCCTCGTACATGGGCTTTTTTTTTCCAGGAAAATTTTTTTTTTTTATTTTCAGCGTAACAGTATTCATTGTTTTTGCACCACACCCCATGCTCCATGCAGTACGTGCCCTCCCTATTACCCACCACCTGGTACCTTATCAGGGACTGACTGACCACGTTTTACCGGCTTCCCAGACTTGCTTTTAAGTAAGTGGGGGGTGGGGGGTGGCAGGGTCAGTTTAAGTTTTACTGCATAAACTACAAAATGGCTGTTCAACCAAGGTGGAGCCGCTCTGGCTAAATAGCCCCTTATACCTTTCTACAAGTTTTAATATTGGGGAAATTTTACTGCCCTCTTTCACAGATGCCTTGGAACTTCGCTTTTGCTTTCCTAAAACTAATTTCATCATTAATTGTTGACTATTTAAAATAGTGGGGCCATCTTGTAATGTTGTGCCCGAATTTTCACCTCCGAGAGACCACCAAGGAGCCAAGCACCAATGCAATCACACAAGGGTTTATTTGCCAAACTTAAGCTTGGGCCCAAGTACACCCAACACAGTGGAGTAGGGTCTTGGACCCAGAGGTGACATGCTTAAGCTTGGGCCCAAGTATACTCGATGCAGTGGAGTAGGGACTTGGACCCCGAGCTTAGTTAAGGCAGGGGTATTTATGGGCTCCTGTTACTAAAGCAGGAAGGGGCTTACTAGAGCAGGGTGGGGGTCTCTGGAACTAAAGTAGGGTGGGGGTTACTAAAGCAGTGTGGGGGAAAGTTCAGCCCTTGGGCACAGGGGTCTGAGATGGCTGTACTTAAGCTAAGGCTACACCTGGGGTGGGATGGCCTTGATTTTTCTCCGCCTATGCATTTCCCCCTGAACAATTTTGACCCTTAAATCTTTAAGGTTGTTGAAGGTGGAAGGTCTCATCTTCTGTAACTTCTTCCTGCTGAGTAGGGGCGTAGAGTTGTCCCTACCTACTCGGGTCAACATTGATCAGTTGGGGAATGTATAGGGGAGTTATGAAAGACAGAGGCAGCTGAGTCCAGGGGTTTAAATCAATCATTAAAGGAGAGAGGGAGTCTTTAACGTGCTGAACCTGAGTAGGTCAGAGCCCAAGAAATATTTTGTGATAATCTGGAATATCAAGATGGCTGCACTTATGTCAGGGTCGACTCGAGATGGGTACGGCCATGTTTTTCTTGGCCTCCACCGTCAAAGCCTACTAAGTAATAATGAGAAATTACAGTATCAGCAACTGAAGGCTTTACAAAGAACCCTGGAAACCTGACTTGTTCCTTTGTAATGTAAGATTCCTTTGTAATGTAAGATGTCAAGACTGAAAAACAGGGCGGGATTTGCTCAAGGTCACAGGTAGCAGATAAGAGACTGAAAACAGGGTTTGGCTCACCAACCCAAGTCTCTTTCTACCATAACCGTAACCGTGACTCACTAGAGGTTTACAACTAGAAAGCTTGTCTAGCTCATAATGAGGAGAGGACTACTTTATTCTGCCTTTTGCAGGAAACTTTACACTGTCTTATTTTCCATTCACCAGGGAAGTCAGTGTTTAATGATGTATATGATCTACAGTTGTGTGCATTATTTTCTTCAAATAAAGAGCACCTCCTTCTTCCTCCTGTCAGTGCCCAATACAATCTCAATATAGAGCTGCCTGAGTTGAACATCTGAATAATGTTAAGACAACCTGCTAAAAAAATCATCTCCGAACTCTACAACGTTTAAAAGCCATAATTCTAAAAACACACGATCTTAACCACTACCCAGTTGTTTAGCCTGAATGATACTGTGCCATGTTCTGGTTTTAAGAGGTATTGCTTTAAATATTCTCAAAATATTTAAATATTCAGCAGATCCTGACCCTGAAAGGCTATAGGATATCTTGTTTATTGTGAGTTTATAAACACAGTTGGATTTTTTTTTACCTTTTTAAAAGAGCCTTGATATCTGTAGAAAATTATATTTTTAGATTAGTTGCTATCATGGAAGGGGATAGAACTTAGGACAGACAGCTAGGAAGGTTTCTAAGTTAGCACCCCTTCACTGAAATACCCTTTAGCTATCTGCCTCATGTTTTAATAGGGATAGAGGAAAAACAGATCCTTTTATTAAAAAATGTTTAATTATCCATCAAAATAAAGGGATTATTACACGTGCTAAATAAATCAGAGACACTCGTTCTATTTGGAATTAACTTCATTTCACCAGCATTTTTCATACATCCAGAACATAAGAGACCTCTCACAAAAAGAAAAGGCTGATATGTATAGATAGGACTTTAAAATCTTTTTTCAAAATAGAATTTGTCTAGATTTCACACAGATACTCTAGAGGTAATTTTCATATGAAAAAAATTATTCTGATCCTTCACAGTGCCTTAAAGGTTTAAAAATTTAGAGAATAGAGTATACAGTGTATTCCTTTTAACTAGCTCCACACTATGCACAGACTTCTAGGAGTTGAAACTGTCAATTTCAGCAGCCTACAGGCTTTCAGGTCTCAGAATCGGTGCAAAGCCTCCAGCTGTACCACTTTGTTCCCCAGGATAGAAGATTATACACAGCTCTGGTCTTCAGAGATCAATTTATGAATTGTTCTTTCCCTCTGTGAGTCAGGTGAATATTGAAACCAATTTACATTTCCCAAATTATGTCAGAGTAGAACGAGGGAGTGAGTTAAGTGGGCTTGTATTTTCTAATTAATGCAGTGGTATTTTGGAGCCCTGGCCAGCCACTTGCTGATGGTCACACATCAATGTGATTCTTCTGCACTATGCTCTAGAGTTTTGGGAACCCTATGTCCAGTCAGGAGCGGTTTTAATGCCTCCCCCAAGTGCCATCCTCATAAGTTTCTCTGAACAGGTTTCTCTGTGCTCTGGCTCTAAACACTGTGGCCAACCACCAGGTGAGGAGGGGACTCACTGTGCTACTGATTACACAAGCAGGGGCACCGGAATAGACTGGAGGTCAAGTGAAGGATCCTCCTCTTTCACTGAAAACACACACTGGCTCACTATCATTAAGTAAGCCATCATTTGAATCCAGGTCTTCCTTTCTTTCTTTATTTTTTTTATAAACATATAATGTATTTTTATCCCCAGGGGTGCAGGTCTGTGAATCGCCAGGTTTACACACTTCACAGTACTCACCATAGCACATACCCTCCCTGATGTCCATAACCCCACCCACCTCTCCCAACCCCCCTTTCCCCAGCAACCCTCAGTTTGTTTTGTGAGATTAGGAGTCACTTATGGTTTGTCTCCCTCCCAATCCCATCTTGTTTCATTTATTCTTCTCCTACTCCCCTAACCCCCCATGTTGCATCTCCACTTCCTCATCCTCGTATCAGGTCTTCTTTCTAATAGTAAGCCTGATCTAATAAAAACAAGGCCCTTTTATGATTACTGTGACATTCCCGAATGTCATTCAGTTTGTGAAGACAAAGCAAACCATTCATTTATTCCTATTTAGAATTTAGTAATAATAATATATTTTCCCAGTTTATTCAAGGAAGGAAAGGCATGGGCACTTTCTTTCTTCTTGCAAATGATTTAGGCAACTAAAAAAGGGCAATTTTCAGAAAACAAGTTAATCATAGGACAATGGACACCTATGATTCGATTAAAATTAGCTTCGTTTTATTAATTTTTAAAAGCATGATCCTTCAAGGACTTCATCTTTATTCCAATTTGAATTGGAAGGAAAACATGCACATTTGCTTTCATAGTCTATGAAAGCAACCGTACATGTTTTCCTTCCCTTGCTTTCCCTTCTCTGCATAGGAGAGACAACATTTCTTCTTCATCAACAGTAACAAAAGTATTGGTTTTATTGTCTAGCATGAGTATTTTATACCAAAAACACTAAAGCGAACAAACTCCAGTCCCTAAAATAGAATTTTCAACCTCTGAATTGTAATACAGTAACCCCTGTTTTCTGAAGGCTCCTGTTACACCACTATACTTTTATTAAAGACCTGCATTAAGACAGCAACTTCAAACTGACTAACGCATGTATTTGTAAAAGCTAAGTGGCATAAGGTGAGCTTTTAGGAAATGGGATATTCTTTGCTTCTCATCATTTCTGCTTACAAAATTTCTTCTCAAGAGGCCTACTTTCATGCTGGAAGGGAAACCTGTCAACTCTTACTTCATTTTACCTAGAATGAAACTAATCTCATTGAAATAGTGTTTGTATTTCAAAGCAGGAAAACATTACTAAAATGGTGAATGGTAACAAATCCATAAGAATGTCAATAGGATAAAATTAACAAAATGCAAATATATGCAGTGAGCTTGAACAAACTTACTTTGGCCTCAAGTTCTCAGGATCTCTGCTTGTCCAAAACAATATTAAAAGACACAAGTTTCCTGGATTATTTCCGTTTCTATGGCCATATGGCAGGGATGTCCTCACAACAGATGATACGCTCATCACTAAAAGCCTAAGTCATTCAGCTGGTAATAATGACAGGAGTGGTGCTCCCACTCATGAATCAAAGGCTAAAGAAGGCACAGTAGGTACTGCAACAACAATAGAGGATACTCCCGTAACAATGGCAGAATCAGAAGTATATTCTCAGATAGCAAGACAATCCGTGACTCTGGGAAACAGAGTTCAGAAGGGGCCATCTGGGGCGGGGAGGTGGTGGTAACTGGATGATAAGCATTAAGGAGGGCATGAGATGTGATGTCTGTGTATATTCACATGACTTCTTAGAATGTGGCCTTGTTAATGCACAGTTTAAAATTCTCCTGAAAGGGGCACCTGGGTGGGTCAGTGGGCTAAAGCCTCTGCCTTCGGCTCGGGTCATGATCCCAGGGTCCTGGGATCCAGCCCCACTTCCGGCTCTGTGCTCAGCAAGGAGCCTGCTTCCTCTTCTCTCCCTCTCTGCCTGCCTCTCTGCCTACTTGGGATCTCTATCTGTCAAACAAATAAATAAAATCTTAAAGAAAAAAAAATTTTCCTGATTGTGAACTACTCAAACAAATAAAAATACACAAAATAGCAAACTCGAATGGAGTCCAGCAATAGAAGCCAATAAAGAATAGAAGACCTTGAGCATTAGAATCAGGCTCTTTTCCTCTCCCACTCGTTGACTCTAGGACTTTTTGACAAATTCTTCATCTTTACCACCAGCACCAATAACCAAAATAATTTCCATGGTAATCACTTGCATTTTATCATTTAATTTTTATGTCATTAAAATAAATATGCCTTTTGTGTCCTTTTTAGAGATGAGAACACCAAGACTAAAATCTGAACCCAGGAAGCTCAGGGCAGATACAACTACAGGCACAGTCACAGGTCTAACCCCTGAGGGAGTCCTGGAGTCTCTGAGAACACCTACAACCACAACCTAGTTGGTGGGGAGCATTCAATGATACCATCAAGCAATGGTTTGGAACGGAGTTTGGAGCTTGGTAAATACTTAGTAAATGTATAACAATTTTAACAATAATGAAGAGGAAATCTGTTAAAGTAAGTTACATGTATGTTAATATGAAGTTAGCCCCCAGCAAGGACCTGATAAAGAGAAAAACTTGAGTCAGATCATAAACACATACCTGTGCTTAAGTGTGTGGGCTGGAAGGGGGGTTGAGGAAAGGAGATGTGTATATGTGTGTCTTAAAAGCCAGAGTAGTGAATAATAGGAAGCATCCGTATGAAAGTAAAAATGTCTACTAATATAGAGGTTTGGTAAGTATCATTGCAATCAGGCAACAGAAGGAAAGAAAGAGAATGGAAAAAGACATTCATTTTGTAGAAAGTGGAAATATGGGTAAATTACAGCCTGAGAGAGACAACCGAAAAACCTGCTTTTTTTAAAAAAGGTGTGATTCAGCAAAGGACAGTTTTTACAATGAATTTAAAAAAATAAATCACTCTCCTAAGCTAAAAAGAAGAACTGCCTCTTCTCTACAATTAAATGATGCCCAATGTCTGGAAAGCATTCCGTAGTTGTTAATTGAATAAGTGAATTATTAGAATATAAGCAAAAATCAACAACAACAACGAACTTGTCAATTAATGGTAGCAACCCAAAATGTGAAATATGTAGGATTAAGAAAAAATTCATCTGGGGCAACTGGGTGGCTCAGTCTGTTAAGCATCAGACTTCTTGGTTTTGGCTCAGGTCACAATCTCTGGTCATGCGATGATGGAGCCCTGCTCAGGGTGGAGTCTGCTTGAGATTCTTTCCCTCTCTTCTCCTTCCCCCTCTGCTCCTGGCCTGGCTCCCACTTTCTCTCTAAAATTAATTAATTCATTCATTTTTTAAAAAGGAAAGAAAAAAAGAAAAAAATTGCATCTAGTCTCTAAGAAGATGTAAAATAACTGACTAAATGAGTGACCGAGCTCATTATTATAAATATATATAAATATGCATGTATACACATACATATATGAACATAATTCATTCCCAGAAATGAAACAAACTATTTTGCATTTCCAGAAACAGTTAGTATCAGCCTTAATATTTTAAATAGAAGACTGAGGAGGGTTAATTGCCCTATCGGACATGAAGTAATATTATAAAGTCCCAGTAACTAAAGCAATACCATCCTGTGTCGCAACAGAACCTATGTATCAGCCTACCTATAGATGCTGGTATTTCACACATTATTTTCTTTGGTGATATTTAGCAACCTTGTTTGTATTATTAAAATAAGCATGTAGTTAAGCAAAGACATTAAAACTTCAGCAGATGTTAAAAGACTTCTGAAAGAATGTCCTTTTTGTATGAGATACACACATAATGAGAACACGAAGGCTCCCAACTATTATCCATGACCATGAAAAACTTGTCTGAAAGGAGACTTTAATTTAAAATTGTCAGAGTTGTCACAGATCCCTGAGGGAGGGAAGACACCATTGGTTAAAGTACCCTTGATTCTCAGTACAGCAATTTATAAAACCTTGAATTCTTCTGTTAATTTGTTCTTGATGAAACTAGAAAGTATCAGTGTATACACAGTCCTAAATAAAAGTGCCAAGATCTTAATGTACCCACTCATTAAAATGAAACTTCTTGGGTGCATTTCATTTGCATGATATCAGAGAAATTGCTTTCTTGTCTATTATCTGAGGCAGTTACGGTATAGAAACTATCAACTCATGGGTGAATACGTGCACGTGGGTGTGTGTGTGTGGTGTGTGCGCATGTGTGTGCACACACTTGTGCATGTGTTTGGGAAGAAGGGTTGCAGGAAGGAAGGAGAGTAGAAAATTCAGTATCTATTTTGTTCAAAACTCACAATTCTGGGTCTTCTGATTTCTTGTATTTTACCTCAAATCTTATAGTATGAAAATAAAAGTTATTTAAAATATTTAAAGTTATTTAAAATAAAAGTTATTCAATACACCAATACCTAGACACAGTCCTTCTTGGGTCTCCTATTTCCTTTTGGGATTAGACAGTTTAATTATCCTGGTCAGTTTCAGGTCAAAACTGAAATCTACGGTGATAAAACTAAATGAGTCACATCAGGGGGATTGTGGGCCACCTCACTAAATTGTACCATCTTTGAGCCTCACCTAATGTGAAATGTGTGGTTAGGTTGGTTGATTTCAAGATTTTAAGATGAAGGGATCTCTTACAACCCCATTTTTGCTGTCCTCAATTCAAGCAAGCAAGCGATGCTTGTCCCTTCAGGGGACATACTCATCCAAGACTCAGGCCTTACCAGACCACTCAGGAAAATCCCATGATCTTGCCTTTCACAAATAAGCTCTGCTTTAAAGTACATTCACCTGCCTTTGCTCCTCCTCCTCCCTTCTGCCCAGTCACCAGCTCGCTGAGCACAGGGTTCATGCCAGATGCTATGAGACCTTTCAATTTCTTAGACCTTTCAAGTTGACTTTTGCTCCACTCACTTTATGTAAGTTTAGTCATCTCCCCTAATCCCAGAAAATTACAGATTTCCAAACCCCAGCTGGCCATTCTAGTCTTTGGATAAATGTTATTATAATGGAACACTTGAGGGTCAACAAAGCCTCCAAATCAAACCATGCAGTTTCCAAATCTGTCCCAAGATGCTAGCTGGTACAGAGGGAGATAGAATTAAATCACATTAAACCAAAACCATGGTTAAATTTAATGTGTCTGAGTTATTATTATTTTTAAATATTTTATTTGACAGAGATCAAGAGTAGGCAGAGAGGCAGGCGGGGGGTGGGGTGGGGTGGGGGGGAAGAAACAGGCTCCCTGCTGAGCAGAGAGCCAGATGCGGGCTCCATCCCAAAAACCTGAGATCATGACCTGAGCTGAAGGCAGAGGCTTAGCCCATTGAGCCAGCCAGGTGCCCCAAATTATTATTATTATTATTATGTTGTTGTTGTTGTTGTTTTTGGAGGAGACAACTTCTAAGAAATCTCAAGTTACACAGCTTTTCAGGAACAAATAACCACAGGGCCTCAGAATGATATAATATCTGTGAAATAATATAAAAGCAAATTTTACTGGTGCTAGTTTATGCCATTCAAAAGCAAATGACTGGGGGTGCCTGGGTGGCACGGTTGGCTAGGTGTCCGACTCTTGGTTTCAGCTCATGTTATGATCTCAGGGTCCTGGGATCCAGCCCCATGTTGGGCTCCACACTCAGTGGAAAGCCTGCTTGAGATTCTCTCTCTCCCTCTCCCACTGCCCCTCTGCTTGCTCTCTCTCTCTCTAAAATAAATAAATAAAATCTTTAAAAAAAAAAAGAAAAGAGAAAGACTGTTGAAATAAAATCATCTCTGCAATGACTAGTGTCCAATTTTTTTTTTTCCATTTTAGGAGTCATTCAAGCATCAAAAATATTAAGCCTCCTGCTTTAGGTAATATAATACAGCAAAATGTTTCCAAATTTGAGTTTTATGAATCTACTAATCTCATCATGTAGCTCTTCCTGCTGGTAATTCCTGTGTGACTCTTCCCCACTGAATCAACCACTAAAAGCAGCTCTTCTGCTTTTCCGAGGGGAACACTGCCTCCCTTAGCCTCACAGTGTGGGCACCCATCTCCCTGCAGGGCAACTGGAGAAAGGTAAGCAGTGCAGGTAGGCAGGCCCATGGTAGAGAAGAAACCGCGTTCTAGTTTGAAAGCAACAGAAACAGACTTGTCGATTATAATCCGACTAGTGTACTCTCGGGAATACTGAACTGCAAGATAAGAACAAAACTTTGATAATCCAAATGCACTTTGATAGAACATCCACTGAATTTAGCACAGAAGAGCAACACTTTTAAGGTTCTAAATTTTAGCTACAGGCAGAGGGAATACCAGAAGGAAAATAAATGAAAGGTACTCACCACTTCAAAAGCTAATCTCTGCAATGCTTTCATTAGCAGTTTTTAAAAAAAAACACATACACTTTTGAAGTAGGAAAGAAATGACTTTGAATCCTGATTGCTATAGGGTGTAGTTTAACTCCCCATTCTTTCAAAAATAGGCAAGGTCAGGCATTTCTTTTACTGCTATTGGGCTTATAAGATATATAGGAGAGAGATTAACTGTTGAACTGCTCATTTAGTTCCTTCAATGAAAGATAAGCATCTGTTGCAGCAAATGAAGAAAGAGAGGAAAGTTCTTTCTAGAGAAACTATCTGCTCAGGCTGGGTGTAAAGGCACGATTTTCACATTTAAACAAACACAGTATAAAAATATTTGGCTTAGACTATAGACGAGTTGCAGTAAGAATGGGAACTGGGAGAACGGACAATCTCCCTTAAACTTCCGGAAAGGGGTGGGAGGGAAGAATAATAAATGAAAATACCCTTAGCTAAGTAAAACCAGAAAATGGGTGCATCAACCCAAAATACATCACTCAAAGATCAGACAATTTTGTCAACAGTAAAATAGGTAAAGTCAAGATCATGTCTCTAAGTACCAATACTTTAAAAGGTTTCCTACCTGAAGGTCTGGCCTTGAGAAAATCCTACCTGCCAGATACCAAGTGGGCTTTGTTGGGATTGTGGCTATCGGATCAATGTTATTATAGGTATAACATGTAGGCTGAGGTATAATAGATAATTTCTAATTACACAGTGTCTACATGATATCAATCTTAAGAGACAATATCTCTTATTCTTTTAATAACATGTCATTCTGATCCATTATTACTACCATGCATGCTTTTCAAAACACATTTCTAGCATCCTTATCATTTTCCCTCCAGCATTACCACCAGACACGCCTGCGGACAGGTTCCTTTGGGACCCGGGGCCTACCCACTCCTACTACCACAGGAGAGCCCTTCACACTACCTTGAACTCAAAAGCAGTACTCAAGTACAATAATTTTACAACCTCGATACATACTGGTATCAAAAATACAGTTTTGAATTTCTTGCACAGTTAAATAAAAACCTTCTCTTCTTACTGCATGGCAGGGTTTGAATGACAGCAAATATGATGTGGGCCACTTAGGGCGGGAGCAGCATGAGTCAATCACATGGATGGGAATAATAATCAAAACAATGGCTAGGGTGGGACAGGGTGGCTCATTCAGTCCAGCCTCTAATTCTTGATCTCAGCTCAGGTCTTGATCTCCCAGGGTCATGAGTTCAAGCCCCATGTTAGGCTGGGCAGGGAACCTACTAAAAAATAATAAAAAAAACAACAAAAAAGAGAAAAAACCAAAAAAGTACAAAACAAAACAAACAAATAAAACCTTTGACTAGAAGTTCTTCAGCACTTACATATCAGCTGCTATTTTTATTTAGGTCAAGTCCTAGATGAAACAAAAGATGCAGGGTTGAAATAACTTGCAGAGAATCACATGGTAAGTGGGGTAGCTGGATAAGAACATTGGGTATCTAAAGAAATAAGGCATGGGGAAATTAGAAGAGAGTGGCTTGGGATCATTTTGAGGGGAGATCATGCATGATCCTGAATGCTAGGATAAGATGAAGATAATGCTTCTATTCTACAAATATTAAAGAAATATTAAAGGTTTGCTTGGACAAGCTAAGGAAAAGAAGTTATTCCTCAAGATAAATGTGGTATATCCACAAAAAATGTCTCTAATTTAACGTCAAGGCTTTCTTAACCCATGTGAATGTCTGAATGTTCTTAAACCCATAATTTAAACATCTATGTACAGTCCAATTATTGATTGTATTTCGAAAAGACCAAAACCTAACTCATTAACAATTTTTTTTTATTATTATGTTCAGTTGGCCAACATAGAGTACAGCAGTTTTTGATGTAGTGTTCAACGACTCATTAGTTGCATATAACACCCGGTGCTCATAATAACACATGTCCTCCTTAATACCCATCACACGGTTACCCGATCCACTCCCCTACCCTTTTGTAACCTTCAGTTTGTTTTTTGGAGTCCAGAGTCTCTCATGGTTTGGAATCAAGAGACGGAGAAAAACCAACAACAATTTTATAGCTATCTTTCACTTCAGGTGTTTTTAGCCTCTTGCAGTAAGGGCCCAGTGTTTTTATTTTCTCACATTTCTATAAATTTGAATCATAAATACTTATGATACAGTGTTATTGGATGTCTGTCTTCATGTAGTTATAACCAGGATCAGGGGGTCTATCATGGTATCAGAAAGTCAGCTTTTGGGGCGCCTGGGTGGCTCAATTGGTTGGGTGTCTACCTTCAGCTCGGGCTGTGATCTCAGGGTCCTGGGATTGAGCCCTACATCAGGATCCCTGCTCAGTGGAGAGTCTGCTTCTCCCTCTCTCTCTGACCCTCCTCCCTGCTTGTTCATTCTCTCTCTCTCTCAAAGAAAAAAAAAATTAAGAAAAAAAAAAAAAAAAGACAGACAGCCGTTGTGAAAGATAATACAGTGGAAGTAGATCCTCTCATACCTCTTTCTAAATAGCAATGATTAGAAAAAGGGGTCATGGGAACGTGAATGTAACTAACAGAAACCCTCACACAACTACTAGAAATCTTAACCATTAATCAGTAATACCATTAATCAGTAATACCATCATCAAAAAAATGAACACAGAGCAGCACATACTGTTATCAAAACAAAAATCTCAAAACTTTGTTGCAAAAAAAAAAAATCCTTTTGTATTATAATATTCTATACAGAGAAAAACATTTTTATTACTATTATATCAACAAAGGAGCATAGGTAATTAAACTAGAAAATATGTTCCTCTCCATTAATATTACTTTTAGAAATTCCAGATCGGCCATTAGATAACCAAAAGTAGCAATCCTAAAGCCACTTTTCAAGAAGACTATACATTCGGTTGCATTATTTCTGTTTTCCTGACAACCTGCCAGCATTCATGACCCAAACAAATTCCCAACAGTGTTACAGAACAAGCTTTTAATAATGCAAAGGCCTTGCTTTCTTTTGATGGGGTGTTCTCTTAGTGGGAATGGAATCACCCATCAACAACAATCTGCTCATCAATTTTCTTTTCAAAGTCCAAATTGTAATTTAACCTTTGTTAATTAATTCCCAAATTATTTTACACTGGATGCTACACAGAAAGTACATTTTTAACTGTGGTACAATGGACATCCATGGGCTCTAAATAAGCAGCCATTTAAAACACAATGGGTGGCTTTCTTTTACCCATTCATATATTGCTAATTTATTTTAGATAATATATTTTAATGTTACAGCTAAAAAGGGAAGGGTTAAATAGTCTTTACTCAGATATCAGGTATTTAAAAATTTAACTGGTTTTTACATCATCATCCATGTTATTTTAAGACATTAATGCAACACGTTTAACTCTACATATAGAGCAGTAATCTTCATCCCTTCTCAAGTCTCTGAAACCGGACAATATGCTATTCCTGAATACTTGTAAATGGCTAATGTATCAAGTAATTTAATGTTTTCAACTTTTTATGTTGTGAACCACTCTCCTCTCTATTCCCTACATCTTTTCCTGAAAGAGAAACATATTTGCTGTCCTTTGGTTCACAATTTTTCCATTAAAAAGTGTCTATCACACGAGCAATAGGCAAAGTGGTTCGGTTTACTAAAACATGTAGGCTACACATTGTTAATCAATGGCATTTTACTGATTCTTTTCTCCAAAGGATAAACTAACACATAAAGTATTATAGACAAAAAATAGGGCACCAGGCAAATAAACATTACCGGAAAGGAGATATTGTTATATTATTGCTATATTCCCTTCATTGGTTTGCCACTATGACAATACAATGAAGGAATAGCTAAAGAGATACATTTTTTCAAGTAAATCTTGCCTTTCAATGTCTGGACTTATAAACTTTTATTCTTTAGAAAAATAATAAGTGATGTTAAATATATTCTTATTCCATAATTACACTAACATGGCGATCCTGATCATTTTTAAATTGCTTTGTAGTCCTTGCCCTCAAAATATGTGTCTTTCCCCTGAGGCTTTTAACAAATACTCCAGTGTGAATGAGCTATCTACTCACCTACTTAATTTTGTTCAACAGTAAAAATTACAACAAACTGGAAGGTATGCAGAGAGATTACTTTCATTAAATGAATTTCTAAAATTCCACAGAGAGATCATCAGTTTCTTCCTAACGACTTTTGAAAACACGGGCTCCACACACTGTTTAAAGACAGGTCAGTGAAGACCATAGTGGAATGATTATTTCTTGAACATCTCCTGCTGTACTGAAACATATTTCAGTGGAGTAATACTGGCCATCTGGAATCATGAACCTCTGACATTACATTTCTGCTTCATCAGTCTTCGTTACTGTAAAACCCAACCACATCTACCCCCACCCACATTTCAGCTTCATCTTTTGTCTTGCTTTCTTCCCCCCAAAATTTCAAAGTACTGCTTTTCATTCTGCTTTTCTGCCAGCTCTGTCGCCACATACCTCAGAGAATCTGCTTGGTTTGTCTTAAGGAAAAACACAACATAGGAATCACTGTGTCTTAACAGCCAATACAAGGGAGCAGGTGGCTCATCTCTATTTTGGGCACTAGTAGTATTGACCTCCAGTTCAACAAAGATTTAATGAGCACTTAATTCATTCATTCCAGGCACTAAACTGGGCTCAGAGAACACAGAAAATTCTTGAGAATATATTCATGCATCCCATATCATGTATATGAAACCTCACGTCTTTAAAGAGAGCTTTTTTTTTTTTTTGGGTGAGGTTTAAAGATGATAATATATTTTAAAGCATGTAATTATGGTCTGGCACACAGTGGCTACCAATAAGGGCTTGCCGTATTTGATCTAAATCTTTATCAGATCTGCAACACTGAAAACCACAAAGAGCTGGCCATGGGCTCCTTTGTCCTTCCAAACTGGTGTCACTTACTGTGGCCTCACTTTGTAACTATTATTCTCAGGTTCTTGAGCATGGAATGCAGTAAGTCGTCCACTCTTCATTCTCTGATTTTGAAAATGGCACCTTGG
The DNA here is from genome assembly GCF_922984935.1 of Meles meles. Lineage (NCBI taxonomy): Eukaryota > Metazoa > Chordata > Mammalia > Carnivora > Mustelidae > Meles > Meles meles. Next base: position 138,050 of record NW_025721177.1, on the reverse strand, counting down.
GGCACCTGGGTTTCTCAGTGGGTTAAGCCTCTGCCTTCAGCTCAGGTCATGATCCCAGAGTCCTGGGATCCAGCCCCGCATGGGGCTCTCTGCTCGGTGGGGAACCTGTTTCTCCCTCTCTCTGTCTGCCTCTCTGCCTACATGTGATCTCTGTCAAATAAATAAATAAAATCTTTAAAAAAAAATGGCACCATACATTAAATGTGAATGTACAGCAAACCGCTGCATGCAAAAAGGAAAAATGCTAGAGAGGTCCAAAGAGGACTTTAAGCTGGACCAAACCTCAGTGAAGATTTCACAGGTTCAATGAAGCATACCTAGAATCCTATAGGATGTGTCTGTTAGACTGGCAGAAAGGGAAGGAGAAGGTATTCCAGATAGCACCAAGAGGAAAGACATAAATTCATGAAACACCACAGTTTGTGCAGAGAACAGTTCACCTTCCAGTGTCATTCCAACTTTACTAAATCCCAAAGATGCCATTATATAAGAACCACATTATGCACACTATATATTCTATGCTAACGACACTGGCCTCTATTCTTTAGGTATCTGAGGCACTTCAAGATTCTGATTAGATGAATGACATGGTTGAATTTTCATGTAAGGTATATTTTTTCTTTCCCTGCAGCAAAGAGTAGAAGGGCAACAGAATGAGTAATTAAGAGCCTGGGTAGAAGGTTACAAACCTTGACTTAGGGCAATGGTAACGAGATACAGAGAGGGAGAACAAATTTAAGAGCTACTTGGAGTTCAAGTGAAACTTGACAGTTGGTTCAGTTGAGGTGAGGGCAATGGATGAAATAAAGAATGACAGCGAATGCCTGTATCCAGCTGACTCAGACTTGATGGGGAGATGACCATGTCCACCTGAAAGACAGAATTCAGGAGGTGAATGTTATAGATGGGTTTCTTGTAGGATATCCGGGAGGACATGGCCCCAAAGAATTTTGACATACAGGACTAAATAAATATCAAAAAAGGCTAAGGAAGGACACATAGACTTCAAGCTATAATAATGAAAACCTGAGGGAGGTTGACAGAGAACAATGGAGATCGAGACCCACTGGCAGTCAAGGACATCCCCGGAAAATGAGGAAAATAAGTGGCATGAGGAGCTCATGAGTCATCAGAAGACAATCAGGAGGAGAAATGAAGAACCAATGGGAGAGTGCAGAGAAAGAGTATGAAGGATAAACCCCATGGCAGGAAGATAAAAGCTTAAAGGCAGTGTAGCCCTAGGGTTCCCAGAGACCTACCAGCACAGCTTCAATGGAGCAGTGGACACAGAAGGCCACAAATAGGCTAAGCCAAGAACAGAAACTGAGGAAGTTAGGACAGCTAGTGGAGAAACTCTTTCAAGAAGTTTAGCTAAGGAAAAAAGAGATTAAGGGATAGTAGCAAGGTGGGCTCAAGGTTTGGTTTTGTTTTGGGACAAGAGAGTTTTGTTGTTGTTGTTTGTTTTTTAAGATTTTATTTATTTGACAGAGAGATCACAAGTGGGCAGAGAGGGAGGCATGGAGGGAGGGGGAAGCAGCCTTCCTGCTGAGCAGAGAGCCTGATGCGGGGCTCGATCCCAGGACCCTGAGATCATGACCTGAGCTGAAGGCAGAGGCTTAACCCACTGAGCCACCCAGGTGCCCAGGACAAGAGAGTTAACATGCTTAAAGGAAGGGATAAGAACTAGGTTTGTATGTGCTAACAATGATCAGCATTGGTTGTCTGAACGCAAGGTCAAGAACTGGGATGCCTGTAAATTTCAGTGGGCGAAGAAAACAGTGATTGATGAGGAGTGTCTGCTCCAAGCGGGGGGAGGGAGTAGTGGTGTGGATATCCTAGATTTGCCATTCCTTTGTAGTTTTACTCCAAAGGTCTAGGGTTATTTATACATGAGATGCACATTGGAAATTCTTGTAGACAGTGCAGTTTTCTGATTAGCAAAGGAGAGGAGAATTGAAGAACAAGGTATTCTTGGTAAGGAGTTACTGAACAACCAACTGAGTTGCATAGAAATCAGCCACCCTCGGATTCAATAAATTGGTTACTAGAATATTAAATAAACAAGCAAATACAAAGGCATTATTTTCCTAATTAACAATGTATTTGAAGTTATGACCTTAAAAAATTTTAAAAAAGGTAAAAAGAGACCATCACCACTCGTTAAGGACATTCATTTTTTTTCTGGGGTTTCTGCTTCACTCACTTAGTGGTTCTTTCCTGGATTTCACTGCAAGAATCTGGGAGGGGTTCTTAATGCGTTGTGACCTTGCTGTTCTCTAGAGTTGTGGGTTCACTGGGCTGGGACAGAAACAGATCTACTGCATGTCCCAGCCCAGCTCATCTATACAGAGGATCTCTAAGGTCAGTCCTGGAAAAAAAAGACAGTTCACTCCAATCCTTAGCCTCAGAAACAGAGAGAAAAGAGAGATAGAAAATGAGTATGTATTAGTGACGTAAGAGCAGAATCCCTATGAAGAAATCGGCCTTGGATTAAAGCAAAATCCATTTCCCTGTACTTTAGGTCTACTATACAAACAGGAGCAAGACAGCTTAATACAGGCCATTGAGAAAATGGATGCATACTAGTAATGAATTATCATAAAATATACTTTAATAATTAGGAAAAGAACTCTGTTGATGTGGCAGCATTTTTCAATTTGCATAATTGTTTGATAATCATATATAACATAAACAGCAATCATAAAACCTGTTTTATCAAAAACTTTTAAACATAAAGGACAGTAAGTATATATTTTAAAAGTCTTATTTTAAAAGGTTATTTCATATCTTCTTACATTAATTTCTTAAGTATTTGTTTTGTTTTTCCTCCTTCTTTATTTAAAAACAAAACAAAACAAAACAAAACGCTTTCTCCAGTGGGAGGGGACTGGTTTTGATGAAAGAGCATAACAGGGGGAAATGTCCACATGCCTCAGATGCTCTACAATTCTCTCTGTGCATTCTCTGCCATCACGTACCAGTTTATGAAAGCCATTTGATAATGATAAACTATAAGTGACCTATATATATATAAACTATTACACCTAGTAAATTTTCTGAAGGCTGACCTGATAGGATTGATTTAATACAAGGTGTTTAATAAGGTGTTAATAACACCTTTAGTGAGATGTTTATCAATTCCTGAATTGAGGAAAAACTGACTAAAACAAATGACACATCATTTAAAAAATAAACGCAAAAACCAGGAAACTTGAAACTTTGTTCTTGCACCAAAAGTCATTTGGACATGATTTAAGTGCAGGACATCACTGACAAAGCATCACTATTTCATTTTTTAAAAATTGTCCCCTATCATCCAATTTTTAATTTTTAAATCTGAAACATTTTGTTTCCTAACAATTCTTAATGATAGTATACTCTTTCTATTATATCCCTAAACATTAATTTCATATGGCTTTTCTGTATCAATCCTTCCCTCATCCCACCTGGTACTCTATCAATACAGGTTGCCTCTTAACTCTGGAAGCCACATTTCTTAATTTCCCTCTGTACTGCCTAGCCGATATCCCTCCCCCATTTGGCTTTACATACTGTAACTCTTCTGTTGCAAAAATGTAACAGGAACATCTAAGTGTCTTCTTTGAACAAGACAGGGCTTGGGGAAATAGTATCTGCATTTGAGCAGAGGTAATGAGAAAATCGATGTAAAGTTTCATCTATCCTGCAATAATGAGAAATTCTCTAAAATCTGAAATTCTTTAAAATATATTACTGATAATGCTGGCATTCTTAAATGTAACAATGTGTTATTAATATCAATGAGCTAACATTTCAAAGATACATACTGATATAAAAATGAACAAAAGTACATTTAAAAAAAAAAGCCACAGAGCAGGAAAATTTAGTATTTGAAAGGTGGTAGGGGATCACTAAAATAGTAGTAAGGGGGGGAAAAGCTATGAAAAAAATATATAAAGGATAATTGGCAGTATGCCAGCACACTGGGAAAAATGTAAATTTGAAGTAGTTAGGAAAAGATGTTCCAGCGAGGTAAGAAAGGAAAAAAATCAGAATATGAATTGGAATATGGCTGTATGTATACATACTATACATAGGCTGTATATGAGTATATACACATGTATGCACATTATATAATACACACGTTTTATAACATGCATACGTATATACATGCATATGAGTATCTACATGTTGTATATATGCACGCATTTTTAAACATATATATAAACATACATATGTTAAAATACATATTTATTTGTTAATAAATATATAGGGACAGCAGAGCCCATAGAGCTGACACAGGTGTAATTAACTGTGACTGTTTTCCTTACAAACTCCCCTGACCTAGGATCCTCCCCCTCTGCTCCCAGGAATTCCTGCAAGGCTTTCACACTGTGAAGCCTGTAGGAGGGCAAGAGAAAGAAAGGATGGGCAAATTAGCTACAATTGGATCTTACTAACTTATTCATTTAAATTGCTAATCTGTTTCCAAGTAAGTTCATTTGTAGATATCTCATCCTCAGCTGACTGAACTTGGCTTTTCTAACCCTAGCTTGTAATTGGAAAAGAACATAATAAATTGTCATTTATCTTCCTTTTATTTAATCTCAAAAATACTTGGTCAAAAATGTCTACACGCACTAAAATTGGAACTCCAGTCCTTACATCCTCCCAGGTAAAGATTGTGATCATGATATGACTAGATATTATATGTATTCAATTAACTTCTACAGAAATCTCATGAAAATCTAGATATAATTAAAGGCAGTAAAATGGGGAGAAAGGAAGTCTTCCCAGATAAATTTTTCCAGCAAAGGAGTACAAAAGTGCCTATTTAGCAAACCTATAAATTAAAAAGTTAAAAACTGCTTTTTCTTTTTAAAAGAAACATTTATGTGGTTATAAACTCCATAAAACATGTAGGTTGACAAGTATAAAAATTTCCTTTCCTTCCGGACCACTTTTAGAAGAGAAAAATCTATGATGATTTGAGAGAATAATATAAGTAGTCTATGTATGTGGTATTGAAATATTAAGAGATGTCGTACGCCAAATATAGGTGATACAAATTGAAATGACATAGGTAATAATTCTGAATAGACTTAAAAAAAAAAAAAAGACAGTCTGGTGCCTGGGTGGCTCAGCAGTTAAGCGGCTGCCCTCAGCTCTGTCTTTCTCTGTCAAACATATAAATAAAATCTCTAAAAAGAAAAAAAAGACAATCTTTCACAAGCTTTTAATAGTCAACATAAATAATTTAAGTTGTCCTCTGCCTTCCTTCAAAAGATTACGTTTTGTCCTTCTATATATCTATCAAGTCCTTTCCTGAAGGACATAGAAGAGGCAGGAAATGTTAAGATTTTATGTTACTTCTATTTTAGCCCGTTCGCAAGATACAAACACAAAAGTTAGAACACCAGGGACTGTTGTCCTTAATCTCCCATTTTGGATATTGGATAACTCACATTGGAAGAAATGATGCTGAGAATTAACCCAATAAAAAGTCTCAAAACTCGGTTCTAATATTAATATGCAAAGGACATCAATCAATGATATCCATTAATTTTGGCAAGAAAAACATTACTTCTTCACCAGGAGAAAATGACCCATTTTCACACTGGCTTTTGGAAATATAAAAAAACGCATGGAGAATGCGGGTATAGATGTACATTTCGTAGAATCTCAGGAGGAAAAGTCATCTATGCTTCCTACTGCCCCTTCTTTTCAAATACTCTGAAGAGGAATAGAGAGATCATTCAAAGTGATGATATTTCAGGCTGAATTGAACAATCATATAGAAGAGAATGAATGAATAAGCAGTAAGATAGATGCCTCTCTTCCACAGCACCTAGAATATTCAAATTTACTAATAAAAACAGCCACTAATAAACTGAACATGTTTTTCATCAAAATGAGTTTCTATTTAGAAGTAGTATCTTCAATATTTTCTGAAACTGTTTAGTTATAATGGAAAAAACAAAGTTATCTCCAACAAGGGGAAGGTAGGAGGTAGGAGGATTTTTCACAGTGATCATGCCAAGAATTTAAGAATTCTAGATAATATTTATACATTAATTTCTCTAAATGCAGATGACAAAACAACCAAATTTCCAGACCAGAGATGTACAGTTCCCTCCAAAGAGACACTCTGATATTTAAAGTGCTCTAAAATATTTATCCTTTCTATAAGATGATCTAAGATATTTACTAAGTTTTTGCTAAGATACAAAAATAATGACATTAGGTACAAGTAACCAAGAAGAGTTAATACTGTAGAAAATAAACTCCATTTTGGAAAAAAAAATAATTGTTCTTGAACCTAACAACTTAAACTTCAAGATCAAAGACACTTAAAACAAAATTCACAAATTTTTATGATTCAGATCCCAAATAATATTTTAATTTACTTCAATATGCTTTCTTTCCACCCTCACAGTGGAATTATGCTCTGAAAATTATGCTCTGAAAAGTCAAGCCAATGTCACTTTATTATATTTTAAGATTTGCACAGTAAGAGAGAAATGTTAAAGTCGGGGGGGGGGGGGGCAGGAACCACGTCACTAACTGGTTCCATCTTATGGTGAGAAACTGTACCAGAGCGGGTCAGTGTGATGTTTGGACAGGCATGTTGACAGTCTGGGGGGTGTCTAACTCGAACACAACATCAGGCACTTGCAGCAGAGCAAACCTGGGTTCAAATACTGGCTCCAGCACATACCTTAGGCAGGAAAATGCCATTAAAATCTCTGGTCTTTGGTTGTTTCTCTTAATATGTAAAACAGAAGTAAAAAGAACCAACCTCACACAGCTACTCTAGGGACCATAAGAGAAAAGAAGTTAAAGGAGGAAAATCTGTACCTGCAACAAAACAGAAACCCCCTAAGTCATCCCCAAAGTTGAAAGACGGTGGTTGTTCTTGTTAGGGTGCCTAAGTTATGTTCACAGTCGAGGCCTCAGAAAATGCCAGGAACAGTCTCAGGAAAATGCCTCAGAAACAGTGACATTGTTTGAGGGAAGAAAGTTAAGCAAAGACAATTTCAAAGCCACGTTTAACAGGTAATTTCAGCTTCTTCAAAACTGATTAAAATTGTTGTGGACTGTGGCATGAATTCGTACAACAGTTCAATTTATGTTGAGTAAAAACTGATCATTGCTTTCAGGGAAAGACTGCACTAAACTGCCCAGTTAACCAAGGTATATCATGCATTATATAAAAATGTATTTTTTTAAAAAAATTCCAGCAATTCAGATTATTATGTTTATGATTCACTAGATCTGGACAGTATGATTTGTTGAGGCTTGAACAAACTTCCTTAAGAGTTTTTAATTCTGGGGCGCCTGGGTGGCTCAGTGGTTTGGGCCGCTGCCTTCGGCTCAGGTCATGATCTCAGGGTCCTGGGATTGAGTCCCGCATCGGGCTCTCTGCTCTGCAAGGAGCCTGCTTCCCTCTCACTCTCTCTCTGCCTGCTTGTGATCTCTCTCTCTCTGTCAAATAAATAAATAAATAGATCTTTAAAAAAAAAGAGTTTTTAATTCTGCAAATTTTACAACAAAACCTGGCCCGATTCCTTAGCCTTTCATTAATCATTAGAAGGGAATATTTGGTTTCCTTTGCACACATAATCTTTGCCAGGAGAGATCTTACACTGGCAGTTTTTATTCTATTTACATGTAACTGGTTAGTAATATTCCCCAAGCTGTGACCTTAAAATCTAAGTTTTAAATGTTTAAATGCAAAAATTGGAAAAGAGCCAAATAGTTTTCACGCTTTCTAAAATTTGCAAGGTATTCTATAAATCTCTGAATCCACAGATCAAAATTGGAAAATATCTAGAAAGAAAAAATGTATATATATAAACTAGAAAGATACAAAATGTGGTTTAGAAGAACTTCAGCAGTGTAGACTGATTGCATAGTAAGGGTTGGCGGTAGAGAGAGAAAGAGTGAGAGAGGGAGAGGAAGAAAGAAAGGGGAAGTCTGCAAGGTGTATTCCAGGACAGAAATCCAGTAATCACATCCATCCCTAGCACTGGTCACTGTAGAAGGTACAGCATCCCCCAGAGCACTTAGGGGAGAACTAAAACCACATCTGGAATGGTACATCAAGAGAAGAGCTCGTAAAAACTGATTGTTATGGGAGATGCCTAAAATAAAATGGACCAAACTTCTTTGGACTGATGTATGTTATCAAAGGAGATGCTATCGTTACTAAGGAATCAATCACAGCTAATGATTTTATAGCTGAAATCAGAGGCCTGAGGAGTTATGGAAAACTTACAGAACAGCTTTGTAGTAATTCATTGTGGATTTTATTCTCAGCTGAACCATTCAAAATATGGTTCTTGTAATGAGCTATGAAATGATCCAATAAGAGGCTCTCAAGCATGACACACATTGCGTAACTTCATGGTGATGGGATTTAAAAAGGCAGGGTTCGACTTGAAAATTTAAAGGAATAAGAAATTAAAACTTAAACTCTATAAAAATCATCAAATATTGATAAATATAATTTGGGGAGGGAAGGAAAAGTTCACCATTTCTAGCAAAGAAAAAAAATAAATATTTTATTTATTTATTTCACAGAGAGAGAGATCACAAGTAGACAGGCAGGCAGAGGGGGCAGGGAGGAAGCAGGCTCCCCGCAGAGCAGGTAGTCTGAAGCGGGGCTCGATCCCAGGACCCTGAGACTATGACCTGAACTGAAGGCAGAGGCCTAACACACTGAGCCACCCAGATGCCACCGCCCCCTCCAAAAACTTAAAAGATTTTGGCTACAACTGTGTTATGGTGCCATCCCTAGAACATTCACGGACAAAGGGAAGAGAATTAAATACAGTTGGCTTTACTCATCAGAATTTACCCTCAAGAAAGTATCCCCTTCCTGAAGCTGGAGTAACCCAAACATAGTATCTACTCCAGAGGCAAGAAAATAGAAGCAATTGTAGGCAGGAAGGCTGGCAGCATATGCCCTTCATGTTCTGCTAGTCATGAGCCAAATTAAAATTTCCTTGATGACAGTCTGATAATATCCATTTAATTAAGGGTGCCTGGGTGGCTCGGTGGTTAAGCCTCTGCCTTTGGCTCAGGTTATGATCTCAGGGTGCTCTGCTCAGTGGGGAGACTGCTTCTCCCCCCTCCACCTCCCTCTCTGCCTACTTGTGATCTCTCTCTCCATGTCAAATAAATAAATAAATAAATGCACAGTATTGTACTCCTCTTCCAATCAGTCCTATGTTATAACCTATTCTTTCAGTCAGTAGTATGTTGTGATCTTTCTACGTCAACAAGCATACTTCAGCTTTCCCCAACAAGACTTCTAGCACTGGACACTAACACTATTTTCAGTATTCTGTAATTATTAATATATATATATATATATATGTATATATATATATATATGCCTTTTAATACTTAGAAGTTTATATTTATGAAAATACTATAGAAAAATTGTACATAAAAAGATATAATGGTTCCTCTGGAAATGTAAGTCTAGAGCTTTAAAAGGGAAATGCAGATTAGGGAATAAATAGTTTTACTGTGATCATTTAACAGAGAAAGTTTTGGCAGTCTCACATATGTAGAGTATATAAAACAGGAAGAGGAGATGACTTCAGTTAGGCCTCCGGAAAATAACCTCAAGGCTGAAGTGTGCCTGGAGAAAGACTCCACCCAACACTGAGAAGGAGGACCAGAGAGAAAAAGGAGAACCAATGTAGAAGGGGGTACTCAACAATGGGCCGTGGAAAGCCAACTGATTGTAACTCAAAGTCCAAGTTGTTTTTAGATTCAGCATATAGGTAGTCATTAAAGACCTTTGTGAGAGCAGTTGTCACAAAACCTTGTTAATAGAATCTGGTCAAAAAGTGTTTAAACCAATGAATTTGAGTAAAGGGGAGAAAAAGTAGAGATAGTGATTAGGATTAATCCTTAAAAATTTATCAGTAAGTGGATGACGATTACAGAAGCGATTATATCTATTGAAGATTAAAAACCGTACAAAAGGGGCCCCTGGGTGGCTCAGTGGGTTAAAGCCTCTGCCTTCAGCTCAGGTCATGATCCCAGGGTCCTGGGATTGAGCCCTGCATCAGGTTCTCTGCTCTCTGCTCAGTGGGGAGCCTGCTTCCTCCTCTCTCTCTACCTGCCTCTCTGCCTACTTGTGATCTCTGTCTGTCAAATAAATAAATAAAATCTTAAAACAAGAAGAAGTAGGAGTGGTCCACTCTTTTCAGAAGGAAATGTCTGGCTTTCAAAGAAAGTGTACTTCCTTGACATTTCAAGAGGAATGGGTTTTGTAGTTGGGGCCGTGTAAGAGAAAAAAATCTTAACTTGGGATATTCATTTAAAATCAAGACCATGGTATCTTTTTCATGCCAGTCTTGCTCCTTTGATGCATTTGGACTTTGGAATTAAAAGGGAAGTAGTATTAAGAGACAGATGCCCTACCTTGGTTGAGAACAGAACTGTTTAAGAGATTTCACATAGACCATGGTAAGATATTACTTTTGATAGGTTATTCTTGTAAAGTCAACTTAACTTCTTTTATTAAGTGACCTCCATTATGATGCTTACAATTCTGTTATTTAAAAAAATTGTTTACTTCAATATGAATCTATTAGACCAGCTATTTTTAAAATCACTTGGTCTCAAAATGCATGTACAGTGTAAAGTTACTGAGGATCCAAAAGTTATGCAAGTTATAAGGTATTGATATTTACCAAAACAAAGACTAGAAAAATGTAAACATTTTATTTTTTAACGATTTTATTTATTTATTTGTCAGGGAGAGTGACAGCAAGCAAGGGAACACAAGCAGGGGAAAAGAGAGAAGCAGGCTTCTCACTTAGCAGGGAGGCCCATGTGGGGCTCGATTCCAGGACCCTGGGATCCGGACCTGAGCTGAAGGCAGATGCATAACGACTGAGGCACCCAGGTGCCCGAAATTCAAACACTTTAAAATAAAAATAAACCCATTATATATGAAGTCTTTATAAAAAAATGACAAAAGTTACATATACATTTACATATATATACACACATATACATATAAAATAATATATATATATAGTATATTTTAGAATTAGAGGCTTTACAGAAAGTCTGTCTCCCATTTGGTTCTCTGTTCCATAAACTATTTTGATTAAATAGTATGTAGAAAACCTAGTTTCTCACAAGTATGTAGTTGGAAAAGAAAGGGGTATTATAATAGCCTTTCAGTATTCTTTGATACTACACCAAAAGTTGAAAGGTATTGTTTGCTTTTAAGTTGCAACATGGATCTAAAGCTGTATCAATACAATTTTGTTACATTAAAATTGGTGTATCTTGCACTTTGGATGGATTTTTTTTGTCCATGACTAATTTTGTAATATCCTAGATTAATAATTTGAAAATAACTTGAATTAGGCCTATTTCCCAAATGTTGACTCTTTTTGTTAAACAGTATATAGAGGTCATATTCGTTATTAATGTTACCATCCATCTCATCAGAAAAGTCTTGAAGTCCTGGGAAGCTGTCAAACTTAATACGGAAAATAATACGGAAAATACAAGTTTTCCAAAATTCAAAACAACACTCAAATTTTGTCATTAACACACACAGTCAACTGCCTTTCTTAATTTCTATTTTCTTAAGTCACCTCTACTCCTCATGTGGGGGTTCGAACTCACAACCCCAAGATCAGGAGTCATTTGCTCCACCTACTGGGCCAGCCAGGTGTCCCTGTCAACTGTATCATAAAGTGACTAACTTACCTTGTCTGTTTCAGAGAACGTATGGAAATACCACCCAAGTATAAACTCGTCAGTTCTTTTCCAAGTAAAATTGGTGTTAACACAGAAGAAACCAACCAGCTTAAGTCACAACTCAAGCAACTGCCCCAGTGCTTTCCCCCACAGACATACAATCGTACTTGAGTATAGAGCAAAGCTGCCTGATGCATGCTTTCCACTTTGTCACAGAAGAGCAAAAGCTTAATTATTCAGGGGTTGGCAATTCACAAAATTCATAATTTTTACTGCTTCAGTGAGGATTTTAAGGGAAACTTGCCCTTGGTTTTTTAAGCGCACTCTGAGTGCACTGCAGTAAAAACACCTGGACAAGAACAGTTCGATGCTAATGCCTTGATTCATGCAGAAGTGGGTAATAATATGTTTGCATCAGTGCAAATATCAATAAAATGAACAAGGTAAATAATGTCTCCCATTATTAGGGAAATAGTTCAACCTTTCTGAAACTCTGAAAGGTCCACAAATCATACTTTGAGAATGGCCAGCAGAGTCACACCAAGTATATGCATTTATATTTAAAGTACTACTGATATTATGAATCTGAGCTTAAATTCCTGAGTATGGAGAAAGGATATAAAAGACACGCCATCCATTCCCCTTTTAAATTATAAGCATTTATTTCTTAGGACACTAACTGTTAGCAATGCAAACCAAGTGGAAGATTTATGGGCAAATGCTCTACCTGTGGGTGTGTGAGACACACATCCAGACAACCAAATGGACACTTTCCAGAAACCACTGGGAAAAGTTTTTCAAGGTTATTCAGTACCGTGTGTTGCTCAAATTCATTCACAGTGTTCCTATTTGCCTTATTAAGAAAGCAATTAACTGTAATTAGAAAAGTCTGCACATGAGGTGACTACACCTCATTGTAAGATAACTTCTCTTTTCAGAGTTACAAACAAAAGGTAAGTGTAGAAATATAAACAATGAAAGTCAGAAGCACCTATTTGGCAGAGAACAATCTGCAGTTCTCAATGCTGACAGGGACAGGACATTGCCAGGTGTAGATGCCAAGGACAGCCCACCTTCTCAAGCTGCCGCCCAGCACTATTTGGGCACATTTGTAAAGGGAATGCCACATTCTTGGTAGGGTAAGCAACAAAGCAGACTGCTCAAGACTCAGGCAAAAAACTAGCTCTGATGACTGCTTACCACGTATGTATACAAAACAAATTCTCCCTATCAATCTGAAATCAGAGCTGTCTAAAGAGCTGGACGAGTAAGTGGATTGGGCAGTCTTCAGAGAGACACACAGAGAGAAGAGAAACAGTGTTTGAGGAGGTCATTACGAGGATGTGGCCACCAGATGGCCCATGACTTGGATCCCCCTGGTCCTTGGAATGTGTGTTCCCATCTGCCTTCTCCACTCCCAGAGGCTGTCTCACAGACACAAGCCTTGAGATAATGATGTGGTGCTGAGAGGACCTAGACCATTAATAGACATGACTAAATCCAGTTAAGGTCTCTGCATAAATTTTTAAGATTCTGGCAGGCTGGCGTGGAGATCGACTCACTTTATAGCCACGCAAGACAAGCCTCCTATGTAAGTTCCTTGCTTATTAAACCTGTCAACTACTGATCTGAAGCACGGGCTTCTTCCACCTCTCCCTGCCCTCCAAATACCGATGCAGCTTTCCAATTTGACCCAGGAGCTGCAGAGAAGCTTGGAAACCAGGCACATAGACAGGCAGGCAGATGGAGGTGAGAGACAGGGAAAAGAGACAAGCCATCGAAGAGTCAATATGAGCATTAGGCACCTCCAATTAAACCAGAGAATGGATTTTGCTAAGTTCCTTATAGATTTTGGATACTAGCCCTTTATCTGTTATGTCCTTTGCAAATATCTTCTCCCATTCTGTCAGTTGTCTTTTGGTTTTGTTAACTGTTTCCTTTGCTGTGCAAAAGCTTTTGATCTTGATGAAATCCCAATAGTTCATTTTTGCCCTTGCTTCCCTTGCCTTTGCCGTTGTTCCTAGGAAGATGTTGCTACGGCTGAGGTCGAAGAGGTTGCTGCCTGTATTCTCCTCAAGGATTTTGATGGATTCCTTTCTCACATTGAGGTCCTTCATCCATTTGGAGTCTATTTTCGTGTGTGGTGTAAGGAAGTGGTCCAAATTCATTTTTCTGCATGTGGCTGTCCAATTTTCCCAGCACCATTTATTGAAGAGGCTGTCTTTTTTCCATTGGACATTCCTTCCTGCTTTGTCGAAGATTAGTTGACCACACCCAAAGAACAAACAATCCAATCAAGAAATGGGCAGAGGACATGAACAGACATTTCTGCAAAGAAGACATCCAGATGGCCAACAGACACATGAAAAAGTGCTCCACATCACTCGGCATCAGGGAAATACAAATCAAAAACACAATGAGATATCACCTCACACCAGTCAGAATGGCTAAAATTAACAAGTCAGGAAATGACAGATGCTGGCGAGGATGCGGAGAAAGGGGAACCCTCCTCCACTGTTGGTGGGAATGCAAGCTGGTGCAACCACTCTGGAAAACAGCATGGAGGTTCCTCAAAATGTTGAAAATAGAACTACCCTATGACCCAGCAATTGCACTACTGGGTATTTACCCTAAATATACAAACATAGTGATCCGAAGGGGCACGTGTACCCGAATGTTTATAGCAGCAATGTCTACAATAGCCAAACTATGGAAAGAACCTAGATGTCCATCAACAGATGAATGGATACAGAAGATGTGGTATATATACACAATGGAATACTATGCAGCCATCAAAAGAAATGAAATCTTGCCATTTGCGACGACGTGGATGGAACTAGAGCTTATCATGCTTAGTGAAATAAGTCAATCGGAGAAAGACAACTATCATATGATCTCCCTGATATGAGGACATGGAGATGCAACATGGGTGGTTAGGGAGATAGGAGAAGAATAAATGAAACAAGATGGGATTGGGAGGGAGACAAACCATAAATGACTCTTAATCTCACAAAACAAACTGGGGGTTGCTGGGGGGAGGTGGGACTGGGAGAGGGGGAGGGGGCTATGGACATTGGGGAGGGTATGTGCTATCATGAGTGCTGTGAAGTGTGTAAACCTGGCGATTCACAGACCTGTACCCCTGGGGATAAAAATACATTATATGTTTATTAAAAAAAAAAATTTGGAAGGGGAGGTGAACCATAAGAGACTATGGACTCTGAAAAACAACCTGAGGGTTTTGAAGGGTCAGGGGTGGGAGGTTGGGGGAACAGGTGGTGGGTAATGGGGAGGGCACGTTTTGCATGGAGCACTGGGTGTTGTGCAAAAACAATGAATACTGTTACGCTGAAAAAATAAATAAAATGAAAAGAAAAAAAAAAAAAAACACCAGAGAATGGAAAGAACTAAGCTACGTATTTCAGGAACACAGCACAGGGCAAATTTGTGACAATCATTATTAGTTTTGATAGATCAAGGAGAGCCTAGTAATTGGTTTTCTTTTTAATTTTAATGTAAAAATCTCTTTCCTATGCAGAAACATGGAAAACCATCTTAAAGCACATGCCCCGATCTCATGACATGTTTATCACCTTTCCTCCAAGAATAGCCACGGCAAAAGGCAACACGCCAATGTACCCATTTACTAGTAGTTACTACTATTGGTTATGCCCTCAAAGGGTCCGGTCTAAGGATCAACTGTGCTATTGTTCACATGTGCTGCCTTAAGAGGCCTACCTGATCTGGCCACTCAAGTGTCAGTTTTAATGTGCTGTCTTGCCAAAGCAGCCATTTATAAGGATTACTTTTCAGAATGACAAACAGAAGATTTAAAGCTTGACCCAGTTTCCAGTTATTGAACATCTATCTCCTTTAGTAGTGTTAGGGTCCATGATCAAAGACTGATGCAAAGCCAGTCGAGAAAAGCTTTATTTCACGCCAAGCATCAAAAATCAAACCAACCAGTTGGGGCCCTCTCTTACAAAGAGGCAATGAGAACACCGAGCCCAATGCCGCTGCTCTGGACAACGCCGCTCCCAACTCCGCTACCCAACCACAACGCTCTGGACAATACTCCTAGCCAATGAGGACCCTACCCGGCGGTGCCGCTCCCCGATGGTGAGGCCGCTCCAGATGGCGACGACCCTACCCGATGGCCAGCGATGACCTTCCCAGGCATGGGACCAGGAGGCGTGGCCCCTTCCAGGCAGCGAGGCCTTTTTCCTGCAGTGAGGCCGCTTCCCAGCGGCGAGACCACTTCATGACGACGACCCTACAGGACTGCGAGTGAGGATCCTACCCAGCGAGGCCACTCCCAGGCGGTGAGACCCCCTTCCGGAGGGCGGG
Source organism: Meles meles (assembly GCF_922984935.1). Lineage (NCBI taxonomy): Eukaryota > Metazoa > Chordata > Mammalia > Carnivora > Mustelidae > Meles > Meles meles. The sequence goes on along the minus strand of NW_025721177.1, from coordinate 121,982 downwards.
TGATGACCCTACCTGAGGGCGAATGACGACCCTACCGGCGAGCCTGCTCCCTGGCGGAACGGCCCTTTCCCTGTGGTGTGGCCCCTTCAAGGCGGTGAAGCCCCTACAGGGCGGCGACGACCCTACCCAAAGGCGAGTGATGGCCCTCCCTGGCGGCAGCGACACTCCCCTGCGAGGCCGCTTACTGGCGGCGCTGCTGCTCGGTTGAGACGCCGCTTCCCAACTGAGAGGCCCCTTCTGGACAGCGATGACCCTACCCGACAGCGAGCAATAATCCTACCCAACAGAGGGCAAGGCCCTTCCCAGCGGCGAGGCCCCTTCCCAACTAGGAGCCATTACCCTACCTGGCGAAGCTGCTTCACGGCGGCGGGCGACGACCCTCCCCTGCGAGGCCGCTCCCTGAGGCGCCGCTCCCCTGCAGCGCCGCTGCTCCCCTGCAGCGCCACTTCCCAGCTGTGAGGCCCCTTCCTGACTGCGGGGGAGGCCCCTTCCCAACTACAAGCTATGACCCTACCCAGCGAGGCCACTCCCCGGAGGCGTGAAACCTTGCAGGCGGAGAGGCCCTTTGCCGGCAGTGAGGCCGCTTCCTGGCAGTGAGACCACTCCAGGACAGCGATGACCCTACACCAGTGAAGATGCTACCCAGCCAGGCGGCTCCCCTGCAGCGAGACCCCTTCCTGGTGGCAGGCGAGGCCTCTTCCCGACTACCAGCGAAGACCCTACCCAGAGAGCCCATTCCCGACGGTGGGCGAGGCCCGTTCCCCAGGGCGGGCGAGGTCCCTAAGCCGGGAGGCTGCTCCCAGGCAGGGCCCGCTCCCCAGCAGCGAGGCCCCTTCCCGAAGCCTGGTGAGGCCCCTTCCTGGTGGCGGGCGACCACCCTACATGGCGAGGCCACTCCCTGAGGACTCTGCTCCTTCCCCGCGGCGATGACCCTCCCCAGCTAGGCCTCTCCCTGGTGGCGCTGCTGCTCCCCTGTGGCGCCGCTTCCGGATGGCGAGGCCCCTTCCAGACAGCAGGCAAGGCCCCTACCCCAGGGCAGGCGAGGCCCCTTCCCGACTAGAAGCAACCACCCTACCAGACAAGGCCACTCCACCGCGGCGCGGCCCCATCCCGGAGACGGGCGGCGACCCTCCCCAGCGGCAAGCAATGATCCTACCCCGTGAGGCTGCTCCCCAGCAGCGTGGCCCCTTCCTGGCGAGGACCCTCCCCGGCGGCGACGACCTTCCCCTGCGAGGCCGCTCCCTGGAGGCGCTGCTGCTCCCCTGCGGCGCCGCTTCCTGACTGTGAGGCCCCTTCCAGACTGCGGGCAAAGCCCCTACTCCACGGCTACCAGCGACCACCCTACCCGGCGAGGACGCTCACTGGCAGAGCGGCCCCTTCCTGGCGGCGTGGTCGCTTCTCAACAGCAACGACCCTACCCGACAGAGAGCGACGATCCTACCCAGCGAGGCAGGTCCCCATGGCTAGACACATTCCAGACGGCGAGCGAGGCCCCTCCCTTCCCGACCACGGGAGAGGCCAATCCAGGCGCCACAGGCTCACCCGCGGGGAAGCTCTTTCCTGACACCAGGCACGGCCCCTTCCCGACCGCGAGGCATCTCGCCGGCGGCGACGACCCTCCCCCGCGGCGGGCATAGACCCTCCATGGCGGTGGGCGACAACCCTCCCTGCCCCGAGCAACGACCCTACCGGGGGAGCCCGCTCCCTGGGGGCGCCGCTCCTTCCCGGCAGCTACGACCCTCCCCCTGGTGGCCACCACCCTCCGCAGTGGCGAGGCTGCTCCTCGGGGCGAGACTGATCCCCAGCGGCAAGGCCCGTTCCCGACGACGACGCTGGCCCCGAAGACTACCCTACCTGACGAAGACCCTTCCCGGTGGCGCTGCTCTCTGACGCGGCCGCTCCCCAGCGACGCAACCGCTCCTGACCATGAGGCCGCTCTGGAGGAAGAGGCCGCTCCAGAGGAAGAAGCCGCTCCCGATGACGATGCCGCTCCCCAGCGACTAAGCAGCTCCGGACGATGATGCCGCTCCCGAGGACAACGCCACTCCCGAAGACAGGCTGCTCCCAGACGAGGAGGCTGCTGCCTGGCGACGCTGCCCTTCCAGACGACGAAGCTGCTCCCCGGCGACGCTGCCCCTCCGGTCGACGATGCTTCTCCCCAAGACCACCACGTGCCCGCCGCTCAGGACGCTCTGGACGCCGACTCCTCCCAGCCGCACAGACTAACCTTTATAGAGGCGGTCGAGCCCGCCCCACACACCGGCGGCCAATGAGATTGCAATACACAGGGAAAACTGCACAGTCATGCTAGATGGGCAATACGGCTGGCCAATTGAATTTCAATTTACCATAGTAAATATATGCACGTCCCACTGATTGGATGTCTCCATCCGCCTGTCCCACCACTGTATCCGGGTTTGCAAGTAAGTTTCTCTGGGAGGGGCACGGTCAATTCCAGTTTGCTACGAAATGGCTCCATCTGGCTAACCAGGCCCTTACAGTGAAGTATCAGAACAGGCTTTCAAAAACATGCATCCAAGCAAACACACTTTGCCACAGTTCCTGCTACTTCTGAATTACTGACTTCAGGTTGGTCTTCTTGAAGGCCTCCTAATGGGATTTGTGCTGATTCTCTGGAACTGCTTCACAAAGGCCATTCCTCTCCTACCCAAAGGGCTCTGGGGCAGACGGATGACAATGCCTGTCACTTTCATGCCCTTATGGAATTCATAGTTCTCAAATAGTTTACAAAAAGATGTACATAATGTGAGTAGTCATGACCTACAATTACCTTGTTCCTTTTGATAACTGTCTATATGTTTGTTTGTGGTTTTAGTTTTTGTTTTTTGTTTTTTTTGGGGGGGGGAGATTTATACAACAGTCCTACTCCTTGGTTGTTAAGAAAAAAGGAATGGATGCTTGTAAACAGACCCTTGCAGGCAGGCAATGAGAACACAAAGAGGAATAAAGATGAACACACGTGAGATGAAAGATCACATTTCTCTGTGGAGGCCACTGAAAGCTTCTGACCAAAGCAGAGCCATTAGAGAACTCAAGTTTAAACAAACAAACAAAAAACAAAACCCAGTACTCCTCATCCTGGCTGTACCCCCTGCTCTGGGTTGACTCATGGGTCATTGCTGGAGCAACATGGCCAGCAGGAGAGGGTGGACAGGGGCTTTCAACAGAATATGGCCTATATGACACTGTCTGTTTGCTCTTTGTTGAGTGATCAGGTGCACAGCTCTCTTTCAATCTTTTATCTCCCTGTTCATGTCTTTGCCTGTAATCCCTAAAGTCAAAGCCCTAGAGATATGAGAACATGAAATTTGCTGGATAGAGCATTTGTGATTCAGTGGGATAGAAACCCTCCACTGCTCGCCTTCCCTATGTTCTCTGTGTTCAGGGCAATTAGATCCAAAAACCACTGATGTGGTGATCCAACTTGGTTTTTTATATCGGGAAAAAAAAATCAGTCAAGATAGCAGGCTATAGAATCCATCTGCCTGGTTTAAGTACTAAGTGATGTTGAGAAAACTACTGTCAAGATTCTAATCCTTAATATCTCCATCAGTAAAATGGGAACAATAACACCTCAAGGGCAGAGGATTAAGTGGCATAATATATATAAAGTGCTTACCATTCAATAATTATTAGTAAAGAAAGGGAGTGGGTAGGAGTAAAGCCTTACAGGGAGTGGGAGAGAAGAGAGGAACAGGTGCTTTTAAATATAATTAATTCAATATCCCACTTATTCTATGACAAATTCAGATGATTTTGTGTGAAAAGAATCTACAGATTCAATATAAACACACTCGAGTTTAACTTAATAAAACCCTATAAAATAACTATGATAAAATATAAGAATTCACTATATATTTATATACTATGTATTCTAACCAGCAGCTGTGCCAGTAACAAAATAAAGGAATAAAATGTCTACAGGCTTCAAATGTGTGGTTTTCACAACTTTTTAAACAGTAGCCCACCAAAAATATACTTCATGACAGATAAGATTAAGACACAAAACTAAAGTTTCACAAAACAAACCTTACACTTATTACATGTTTTATTTTAAAAAATCCTATTTTATTCTCTTGATATTTTCTATAGTTTCATTTTAAAAAGGTAGTAATGACCCAGTGAATTAATATCATGATCACCCACTGCAATTTGAAAAATAAATAGATTTAAGCTATGATGTGTTTATTTCAATTAACTTTATTACACATTTTCAGGATAGTCACCATTTGATGTGGCCTGAACAGGAATAAACCCCAGGGTAGTAAAACTAAGGGCCTCAAATATGACTGTACTCTATACCAGAGAGGGTCAGGGGTCAAAAATCATATTTCACTGGTGAAATAAGAGGTGTTCCATATAAACAGTTGGTTAGAATGATCTGCCCTGCCATCAGTCTGGCAAACATCCACATAATAAATATTACGGCAGGTCAAGGTCTAGATCCCCATTAGTCCTGTGTCACTCTACTTCAACAATGACTTAGTCACCTGATCTAATGTAGTATAAGCCCTAATGGTTGGCTTTTTTTCTGTGTGGCATGAATGCCTGGCTTTGGCTTTGATTGCAAAGACATCCACTTCAGAGAGGACTATCCCCATTGAGCTCAATGCCGGCCACAGGACTGGATAAAGTGTTCAGAAGCACCCACATCTGGTCCAGTCTAAGACCTTGGCTGATTTTTTTTTCCTCTTCCATGCTCTAAAATCTTACCCTCCTATTTTAAATTCACCAATAAAGAGTGAACCTGCGAAAACTCTAGGCTCCCACCCTGACCCCTAGTGAAAGCAGAACCCCAGGCGGGTTTTCTCTCCCTACCCAGGATCCTGCTGTGAGTGCCCAGGGATGCCCCACCTCATTTCCAGACTCCCCCTCACCAAAGTTTCCTGACAGCTACCAGTGAGGGCATCTTGCAGTCATGGTAGGACTCCCAAGGGCAAGTCCAGTAACAGCACTGGTTACCGATAGGTGGACAGACAGGCAGACAACACGTAAGTAGAAGGCTGGTGAATCCGGGCTGGGAGACACCATGACAGCTGCTCCAGAGAAGGCCTTCCATGTGCAGGCTCACCAGATGCCTCAGGCTCTCATAGTTACTCCTGAGCTATGAGAATGGACTGTATGACAGTTTTGCAATGGCTTGACAATACATATTTGTACATTTAGCAGCATTTATTTTTATTATTATTATTTTTTTTCATTTAGCAGAATGTAACTCGAGTGTTGCTTTTGTTGTACAGACTCACTGTTTGCAACCCCATGGTTGTAGAAGTGGCTCGTGGCCGGGGCGGGGGGGCGGGGGGGGGGCTGTGTGTGCAATATAGTCCACTTATCTCTAACCAACACACACTATAGTAATAGATTCTTGTAAATTTCTCAACAGCCAAATTTCCGTAGGTCAGTTAACCACACTTCTTTCTCGGTGTCCTGCTGAAAAACCTAGAATGACTTCTGTTCATTTCAACTACGCATACCCCTCCCTCTGATAAAGGACTTCTTCCCCCCCCCCCTTTGGTGAGGGTGGAGGTCAGTCTTGCTCTCCTTTAGTCTATTTGATGGAGAAAATAAGTCCAGATCCTACCACCTTCACCTTCAAGTATGCATATATGACCATTGGAGCTCTACATCCAGCCAGGTCCAATTAGAGGCAACCTCTTCTGCCATGGCATGGGGGGGGTGGTGGCATTTGCTAGAACAGTTAGAAAGCAATAGCTGTGGGTTTATAAACAAAATGGCAAAAGTCTTCTGGGTTACAAAGGAAAGGGAATGCAATGAAGAAAGGGGAAAGAATTTGATTTCCAGTATTCTTAAGTACAGCTGTTTGAGTTTAGCAGGACCTAATGCCAATGTTCCCCTTAAACTTCTTAGTTATAGGAGCCAGTACAAATCCTCCCTCCCGCTTTGTATTTTAAGCTAGACTGGAGTTGTGCTTTTACCCTAGAAACCAGAAGCGTACTAACAAATCTTTCCCTCCTGTATTCCACTCCCTAAGGCTTACCATTTAGCACCATAGCCCCGTCTCCTACACCATCTAGATTAGCACCACTCAACAACTTTATCTCCCATAGATGCTGGGACTTCCGTCTCAGTCTGCTCACCACTGCTTGAAAGAGCCAGGTGAGTTTAAACCTTTCTCATGACATTGCTCTTCCCCTAGAAAATGTTCCTGGGTAAATTCTACTTTTGTTTTTTTTTTAAGACCCTGCAGAAAGTACACCTCCTTTCAAAAATCTTTTCAACCATCCCTCCTCTCAAGAATGTTTCAGGCTATTCTCAAATGCCATGAAGCTTTTACAGTAAACATATGGAATTATTTAAAGTAAATTCTACACAAACAGTAAAAGATGCCAGGGTTTTGAACCTTGCTGGACTGTTAAGGGTGAATGATCAGAGAAAGAAAAAGATGCAGAGGAACTGGCAGGAGTTCTTCTCACTGGGAATCCTGCAGTGAGATGACAAAAGCCTGTCTCCAAGAATGACAAAAAGAAGGAATAGTTCTAAGACTCAAGGGGACTGATGAGATTGGTGGCAGATTGCCCAGCTGGCTGAAATGACTTAATAAAGATATAGCACCAAAAGCCAGGTCTTCTGAATCTTATCCTGTTGTCACCCTGATATAACCATACCAGACAATCAGAACTAATTTTCTTCACATATTAATGGATAATAAATAGGTAATTTTCTTCAAGGAAACAAATGATTGGATTTTGCCAAGTGTGTAGGACAAAAGTTTTATTTTTGTTATTTAGATGACTATGCAAAATTGGCATTTTGCCAACATTGGTCCAGAAATAGATGAAAAGGGCAATGATATTTGGGACAATAAAATGAATATTAAGTTACAGTAGCAATAAATATTAGAAATGCAGAGGGTCAAATGAAAGCCCCGTGGATTTCCTCTGAATAAAGATGCAGCAGAGGAGTTTTTCTGCCCATACATCAGGCTGGTCCTAGACACACACTGACCTTTATAAGGCCCCTGCTCTATCTCCTGCAACAGCACCTTGGAATAGAGATGACAGGATCTCATTTTCATGAATAATGCAAGCACCAGGGCTGTTTTACCTTGATTGCTTGTTCCCCATTCTCCAAAGCTTATAGCTTTTCCCAAATGATGTAACCTTACCATTTGCATTAATTCACGGATTTGAAACTGACCCTCTACAAGTTCCCTCTGGTAGTTTAGTTTCATTTGTATGCATGTAATCGCATCAAGGCTGACATAAAAATTAATGAACTATTTAATTTACAAGCTGATGCTTAGCTCGGAACAACAACAAAAAGGCAAATGCTTAAGTTTATTAAAATAAAATTAAATCTATGAAGTTTTAAATAATGAAGACTATGTCAAAAACTGGTCATCTTTAGCGCTTAAAATTGTAAACTAAAAGCATACGGAACATAAACTGTGGAGCATTTGTGTCATCTTTTTAGATGCTATCACCCTCAGCAAAATGTAGTCTGATTCTGGTATCATCAGGGACTTCAGGAGGAAATCTAGTAAGATCTCAAACCAATCCAGCATGAGGGTTACTCAAAGCATGTCAGGTTTTTAGGCCAGGGATGACCGAATGTTTTCAAGGTTATTTTTTTTTAAGATTTTATTTATTTCTTAGAGAGAGGAAGAAAGCAGCGAGAGCTGCAGATAGAGGGAGAGGAGGAAGCAGGCTCCACAGTGAACAGGGAGCCCGACAAGGGGCTTGATCCCAGGACCATGAGATCATGACCGGAACTGAAGGCAGCCGCCTAACCTACTGAGCCACCCAGGTGCCCTTCAGACTATCTTTAATTCAGAACAATACCTGTTACCATTTTTATAGCCCTGACTATAAGATGTACTACAAACATTTTTAGGTAGTTTATGTAGATTTTACTATACATTCCTAAAAGATAAGAACTACCTAATTCGACTTTTTTTTTTTTTTAAATACCTTCCAGGGGCTCCTGGGTGGCTCTGTCATTAAGCGTCTGCTTTTGGCTCAGGTCATGATCCCAGGGTCCTGGGATGGAGCCCCACATCTGGTTCCTTGCTTAGCGAGAAGCCTACTTATTCTCTCACACTCCCCCTGCTTGTGTTGCTGCTCTCGCTGTCTCTCTGTCAAATAAATAACATCTTTAAAAATGAATAAAGAAATAATAAAGAAATAAAATACCTTCCAATAGAGGTCACTGCCAATACCCCATAAGAATTAAGCTTTCCTTTGCTAATTCTATCCATGATAATTCTGTGGAACTTCCCCCATTTGCTCCCTCAATGCTGCTTTTTTTTTTTCCATTTTATTTATTTTTTCAGCGTAACAGTATTCATTCTTTTTGCACAACACCCAGTGCTCCATGCAAAACGTGCCCTTCCCATTACCCACCACCTGTTCCCCCAACCTCCCACCCCTGACCCTTCAAAACCCTCAGGTTGTTTTTCAGAGTCCATAGTCTCTTATGGTTCGCCTCCCCTCCCCAATTTCCATAGCCCGCTCCCCCTCTCCCAATCCCACCTCCCTCCAGCAACCCCCAGTTTGTTTTGTGAGATTAAGAGTCATTTATGGTTTGTCTCCCTCCCAATCCCATCTTGTTTCATTTATTCTTCTCCTATCCCCCTACCCCCCCCATGTTGCTTCTCCATGTCCTCATATCAGGGAGATCATATGATAGTTGTTTTTCTCCGATTGACTTATTTCACTAAGCATGATACGCTCTAGTTCCATCCACGTCGTCGCAAATGGCAAGATTTCATTTCTTTTGATGGCTGCATAGTATTCCATTGTGTATATATACCACCTCTTCTTGATCCATTCATCTGTTGATGGACATCTAGGATCTTTCCATAGTCTGGCTATTGTAGACATTGCTGCTATAAACATTCGGGTACACGTGCCCCTTCGGATCACTATGTTTGTATCTTTAGGGTAAATACCCAGTAGTGCAATTGCTGGGTCATAGGGTAGTTCTATTTTCAACATTTTGAGGAACCTCCATGCTGTTTTCCAGAGTGGTTGCACCAGCTTGCATTCCCACCAACAGTGGAGGAGGGTTCCCCTTTCTCCACATCCTCTCCAGCATCTGTCATTTCCTGACTTGTTAATTTTAGCCATTCTGACTGGTGTGAGGTGATATCTCATTGTGGTTTTGATTTGTATTTCCCTGATGCCGAATGACGTGGAGCACTTTTTCATGTGTCTGTTGGCCATCTGGATGTCTTCTTTGCAGAAATGTCTGTTCATGTCCTCTGCCCATTTCTTGATTGGATTGTTTGTTCTTTGGGTGTTGAGTTTGCTAAGTTCCTTATAGATTTTGGATACTAGCCATTTATCTGATATGTCGTTTGCAAATATCTTCTCCCATTCTGTCAGTTGTCTTTTGGTTTTGTTAACTGTTTCCTTGGCTGTGCAAAAGCTTTTGATCTTGATGAAATCCCAATAGTTCATTTTTGCCCTGCTTCCCTTGCCTTTGCCGTTGTTCCTAGGAAGATGCTGCTATGGCTGAGGTCGAAGAGGTTGCTGCCTGCATTCTCCTCAAGGATTTTGATGGATTCCTTTCTCACATTGAGGTCCTTCATCCATTTGGAGTCTATTTTCTTGTGTGGTGGAAGGAAGTGGTCCAATTTCATTTTTCTGCATGTGGCTGTCCAACTTTCCCAGCACCATTTATTGAAGAGGCTGTCTTTTTTCCATTGGACATTCTCTCCTGCTTTTTCGAAGATTAGTTGACCATAGAGTTGAGGGTCGATTTCTGGGCTCTCTGTTCTGTTCCACTGATCTATGTGTCTGTTTTTGTGCCAGTACCATGCTGTCTTGATGATGACAGCTTTATAATAGAGCTTGAAGTCCGGAATTGTGATGCCACCAACTTTGGCTTTGTTTTTCAATATTCCTTTGGCTATTCGAGGTCTTTTCTGGTTCCATATAAATTTTAGGATCATTTGTTCCATTTTTTTTGAAAAAAATGAATGGGATTTTGATAGGGATTGCATTAAATGTGTAGATTGCTTTAGGTAGCATAGACATTTTCACAATATTTATTCTTCCAATCCAGGAGCATGGAACATTTTTCCATTTTTTGGTGTCTTCCTCAATTTCTTTCATGAGTACTTTATAATTTTCTGTGTATAGATTCTTAGCCTCTTTGGTTAGGTTTATTCCTAGGTATCTTATAGTTTTGGGTGCAATTGTAAATGGGATTGACTCCTTAATTTCTCTTTCTTCAGTCTTGTTGTTGGTGTACAGAAATGCAACTGATTTCTGTGCATTGATTTTATATCCTGACACTTTACTGAATTCCTGTACAAGTTCTAGCAGTTTTGGAGTGGAGTCTTTTGGGTTTTCCACATATAGTATCATATCATCTGCGAAGAGTGATAGTTTTACTTCTTCTTTACCAATTTGGATGCCTTTAATTTCTTTTTGTTGTCTGATTGCTGAGGCTAGGACTTCTAGTACTATGTTGAACAGCAGTGGTGATAATGGACATCCCTGCCGTGTTCCTGACCTTAATGGAAAAGCTTTCAGTTTTTCTCCATTGAGAATGATATTTGCGGTGGGTTTTTCATAGATGGCTTTGATAATATTGAGGTATGTGCCCTCTATCCCTACACTTTGAAGAGTTTTGATCAGGAAGGGATGCTGCACTTTGTCAAATGCTTTTTCAGCATCTATTGAGAGGATCATATGGTTCTTTGTCTTTCTTTTATTAATGTGTTGTATCACATTGATTGATTTGTGGATGTTGAACCAACCCTGCAGCCCTGGAATAAATCCCCCTTGATCGTGGTGAACAATCCTTTTAATGTACTGTTGAATCCTATTGGCTAGTATTTTGGCGAGAATTTTTGCGTCTGTGTTCATCAAGGATATTGGTCTGTAGTTCTCTTTTGGTGGGATCCGTGTCTGGTTTTGGGATCAAGGTGATGCTGGCCTCATAAAATGAGTTTGGAAGTTTTCCTTCCATTTCTATTTTTTGGAACAGTTTCGGGAGAATAGAAATTATTTCTTCTTTAAATGTTTGGTAGAATTCCCCTGGGAAGCCGTCTGGCCCTGGGCTTTTGTTTGTTTGGAGATTTTTGATGACTGTTTTGATCTCCTTACTGGTTATGGGCCTGTTCAGGTTTTCTATTTCTTCCTGGTTCAGTTGTGGTAGTTTATATGTCTCTAGGAATGCATCCATTTCTTCCAGATTATCCAATTTGTTGGCGTAGATTTGCTCATAGTATGTTCTTATAATTGTCTGTATTTCTTTGGTGTTAGTTGTGATCTCTCCTCTTTCATTCATGATTTTATTGATTTGGGTCCTTTCTCTTTTCTTTTTGATGAGTCTGGCCAGGGGTCTATCAATCTTGTTGATTCTTTCAAAGAACCAGCTCCTAGTTTCATTGATTTTTTTCTATTGTTTTTTTTGGTTTCTATTTCATTGATTTCTGCTCTGATCTTTATGATTTCTCTTCTCCTGCTGGGTTTAGGGTTTCTTTCTTGTTCTTTCTCCAGCTCCTTTACGGGTAGGGTTAGGTTGTGTACTTGAGACCTTTCTTGTTTCTTGAGAAAGTCTTGTACCACTATATATTTTCCTCTCAGGACTGCCTTTGCTGTGTCCCACAGATTTTGAACTGTTGTGTTTTCATTATCATTTGTTTCCATGAATTTTTTCAGTTCTTCTTTAGTTTCCTGGTTGACCCATTCATTCTTTAGAAGGATGCTGTTTAGTTTCCATGTATTTGGGTTCTTTCCAGCTTTCCTCTTGTGATTGAGTTCTAGCTTCAGAGCATTGTGGTCTGAAAATATGCAGGGAATGATCCTAATCTTTCGATACCGGTTGAGACCTGATTTGTGACCCAGGATGTGATCTATTCTGGAGAAGGTTCCATGTGCACTAGAGAAGAATGTGTATTCTGTTGCTTTGGGATGCAATGTTCTGAATATATCTGTGATGTCCATCTGGTCCAGTGTGTCATTTAAGGCCTTTATTTCCTTGTTGATCTTTGGCTTGGATGATCTGTCCATTTAAGTGAGGGGAGTGTTCAAGTCCCCTACTATTATTTTATTAATATTGATGTGTTTCTTTGATTTTGTTATTAATTGGTTGATATAGTTGGCTGCTCCCACGTTAGGGGCATAGATATTTAAAATGGTTAGATCTTCTTGTTGGACAGACCCTTTGAGTAGGATATAGTGTCCTTCCTCATCTCTTATTATAGTCTTTGGCTTAAAATCTAATTGATCTGATATAAGGATTGCCACCCCAGCTTTCTTCTGATGCCCATTAGCATGGTAAATTGTTTTCCACCCCCTCACTTTAAATCTGGAAGTGTCTTCGCATCTAAAATGAGTTTCTTGTAGGCAACATACTGATGGGTTTTGTTTTTTTATCCATTCTGATACCCTGTGTCTTTTGATTGGGGTATTTAGCCCATTAACATTCAGGGTAACTATTGAGAGATATGAATTTAGTGCCATTATTAGTCTGTAAGGTGACTGTTACTGTATATTGTCTCTGTACCTTTCTGATCTACTACTTTTAGGCTCTCTCTTTGCTTAGAGGACCCCTTTCAATATTTCCTGTAGAGCTGGTTTGGTGTTTGCAAATTCTTTCAGTTTTTGTTTGTCCTGGAAGCTTTTTATCTCTCCTTCTATTTTCAATGATAGCCTAGCTGGATAGAGTATTCTTGGCTGCATGTTTTTCTCGTTGAGTGCTCTGAATATATCATGCCAGGTCTTTCTGGCCTGCCAGGTCTCTGTGGATAAGTCTGCTGCCAATCTAATATTTTTACCCTTGTATGTTACAGCCTTCTTTTCTCGGGCTGCTTTCAGGATTTTCTCTTTGTCACTAAGACTTGTAAACTTTACTATTAGGTGACGGGGTGTGGACCTATTCTTGTTGACTTTGAGGGGGGTTCTCTGTATCTCCTGGATTTTGATGCTTGTTCCCTTTGCCATATTAGGGAAATTCTCTCCAATAATTCTCTCCAGTAGACCTTCTGCTCCCCTCTCTGTTTCTTCTTCTTCTGGAATCCCAATTATTCTAATGTTGTTTCGTCTTATGGTGTCACTTATCTCTCGAATTCTCCCCTCATGGTCCAGTAGCTGTTTGTCCCTCTTTTGTTCGGCTTCTTTATTCTCTGTCGTTTGGTCTTCTATATCACTAATTCTTTCTTCTGCCTCATTTATCCTAGCAGTGAGAGTCTCCATTTTTGATTGCACCTCATTAATAGCTTTTTTGATTTCAAGTTGGTTAGATTTTAGTTCTTTAATTTCTCCAGAAAGGGCTTTAGTATCTCCAGAGAGCGTTTCTCTAATATCTTCCATGCCTTTTTCGAGCCCAGCTAGAATGTTCAGAATCGTCATTCTGAACTCTTGATCTGACATATTACCAACGTCTGTGTTGATTAGGTCCCTAGCCTTCGGTACTGTCTCTTGTTCTTTTGTTTGTGGTGATTTTTTCCGCCTTGTCATTTTGTCCAGATAAGAGGATATGAAGGAGCAAATAAACTACTAAAAGGGTGGCAAAGACTCCAGAAAAATGCGCTGTAACCAAATCTGAAGAGACCCCTAATTGTTGGGGGAGAAAGGTGATAAAAACAGGTTCTTTCAGAAAGTGGTTGATATTCTTTCTAGAGTTGCTGTTCTTCTCTTCGCTCTCCCGTTGGATTTGTAGGTGTTTGCAATGTTTAGATAAGGTATCGAGCTGATCTCCTGCTACCTGATGTAGTCTCAGGCTGCTACTTCTCTGCCATCTTGACTCTCCAGACCTCAACTTTTTAAAAAAGATTGAGATCATGCCATACATATTTTCAGACCACAATTCTATGAAACTTGAAATCTAACATATGAAAACATAGAAGGACCACAAATGCATGGAGGTTAAAAGGAATCCTATTTCAGAATGAATAGGTCAACCAGAAAATTAAAGAAGAACTTTAAAAATTCATGGAAGCAAACGAAACTGAATACACGACAGTTGTGAACCACTGGGAAGCAGCAATGGCAGTTCTAAGAGGTAAGTATATAGCAATACAAGCCCTCCCCCACCAAGAGAGAAGAAAAGTATCAAATGCACAACCTAATCTTATACATAAACATACTGGAGATAAAAAGGACATAAACCATAAATCCAGTGGGAGATAAGAAATAATAAAGATTAGAGCAGAGGGGCACCTGGATGGCTCAGTGGATTAAAGCCTCTGCCTTCAGCTCAGGTCATGATCCCAGGGTCTTGGTACTGAGTCCTACATCAGGCTCTCTGCTCAGCAGGGAGTCTGCTTCCCTTCCTCTCTCTCTGCCTGGCTCTCTGCCTACATGTGATCTCTGTCAAATAAATAAATAAAACCTAAAAAAAAGATTAGAGCAGAAAGCAAAGAAACAGAAATTAAATAAAAGAACAGAGAAATGTGACTAGGAACTGGTTCTTTGAAAGAATTAATAAGATTGCTAAACCTCTAATCAGGTTTACCAAAAATAAGAGAAAGGACCCATATAAATAAAAGCATAAATGAGAGAGGAGAAAACACAGCAAAACCCAAGAAATGCAAACAATCATATGGAAATATTATGAGTAAATACATGCCAAAAAGATGGGCAAGCTGAAATAAATGGATACAATCCTTGAAACATAATCTACCAAAATTCAATGAGGAAGAAACAGAAAACCTAAACAGACCCAAAACCAGCAAAAAGGGGAAAAAAACTGAATTACCAAAAATTTCCCAAAAAGTATCCAGAGACAAATGGCTTCACGGGGGAATTCTGCCAAGTAATAAAATAAGAATTAATGCCCATATTTCTGAAAGTATAAAAAAATAGAAAAAAGAAAACAGCAAACTCCTTCTATGAGACCAGCATTGCCTTGAGGCCAAAACCACAGAAGAATGCCCCCTGAAAAGAATTACAGACCAGTATCCCTGATGAACAAGGATGCATATAGTCTCACCAAGATACTAGCCAACAGGATCCAATGGTACATTTAAAGGATTATTCAATATGACCATGAGGGATTTATTCCTGCACTGAAAAGTGACTCAACCTCAGCAAGTCAATCAATGGGATAGACCACATTAAAAAATGGACAAAAAATAAAATAAAAAACAAACACAAGAACCATATGACATTCTCCATAGATGCAGAAATGCTTTGTGAAGCATTTCACAAAATACTGCTTCTTCTTTGAAAAAACTCTCTACCATGTAGAAAGAGAGGGAATATAACTCAACATCATAAACACCATATAGGAAAGACCCACAATAGATATAATCCTCAACAGAGAAAGACTGATTTTCCCCTACGTTCAGGAACACACCAGGTTTGTCCACTCTCACCACCGATGTCCAAATGTTCATGGAAATGTGTGGTTCCTCTCATAGCAGATCTCCTGTGCTTCTGCCTTTTGCCTCCCTATCCCTGGAAAACAATCCTACAACCATGCAGTAGCAAGTAGTTTATATCAACACAGAGCAGAAAACTGACATCTAGACACTCTCTTCTCAGGCAGGTTTCCTGCTCCTAAAGTTCGGTGGAAAGATAGGTTTTTTTTGGTTTGTTTGTTTTTTGTTTGTATGTTTGTTTTGCTGTTTTGTTTTTGTTTGTTTGTTTTTAACTTTCTGAAGTCTGGGAACTCTGCCATACTCAGCACCACCCATTTTCATGTCACCCCAGGGATCCTGAGACCAATCTTGCCACTCAGGATTGACAAGGATTCCACCTGGCTTCCCTACCTGAGCATTTTTAAGCCAGGGACACCCCCACAGTAGCAGACTTCTAAATGTTACCATTTTCTGATCTGCTGCTAAGAAGACTTTGTGGTAGCTTCCCCAGGCAGGTTCCCACCCCTAAGCTATATAACACCAGATTCAAATCTGAATACCACCTCCCTTCCAAATGGTGGGTCCTTTTCTACTTGTAGACCTGCAGCATTTGTTTTCTCAGATCTCTGATTCAATTATTGTGTGTTCTGAATGATCTGATAAATATTGACTTGTATTTGAGGGAGGAGACAAACTTAAGTTCTCCTCCCACTGCTTTGTGTTGGAAGCTAGACATGAAGACAGTGAACCTGCTGACAGGCTGGATTTTGTTCTCCCCGTCTATGAGAGCTGAATATTGTTTTGGCAAAAGGTAATGACTTGGGACACAGCATCATCCTTTCTTGGTTTAAGTTTATTTTGGGAAGACATAGCAAACATAATAGCTACCATTTTCTACATTGATATTTAAGCTTTAATAGAGGAGTGGAAAGTAGCGTTTACTTGAATGTCATATTATGAACTTACCCATGAAGTGTGACAGTTCATGGGGTTTAATGGTCCATGTCTTCATAAATACTGGCGATAGCATTTCAGGGAATGGTGACGCTGAGTGACACATTTTGCTTTATACTGGTCGAGTCTTTCAGCCTCACCATGAACTTCACTATAAATACATCCCAAAGATGAATTTTTCATCCTGAAGAAAGTTAACCTGTTTTCCATTCGATGATGTCAGAAGGGTCACTGAAAAAGCCCTTGGTTATTGGCCAGCTGAGCTACCTGGTGACTGGCCACCTGAATGAGAACAATTTGTGAGTGCCTGGGTGATTCACCAGAGCATGGTGGTGACATCACAAGAAGGCATTGTGATGCCCTAGGGTGAGGCCAGCAAGACAGGATAGGCTGTGCCGCTGATGGGGAGGCCAACTGAGCCGCCTCCTCGAAGTCTCCCCAGAAGGCTCACCTTCTTGGGGCTCACCCAGCAGTAAGACACCAAGAAATTGGAAGGAGTGCTTTTCCTTCCAGAAGTCTTTCTAGGGGAGCAGCTTCTCCTTCAGGCAGAGCAGGAAGACCGCGGGAAAGCGGGGTGGTGGGGGGGGTGCCACTGGCGAGGCCAGAGCTTCTGAGGACCTCCAGGGGCACCGCTCCAGCCTCCACAGAGATGGGCACTGCCTCTGGGAGCAGGTGGCAGCAGGTCGGGGAGGCCGTGGTGTGGACCTGACTTCCAGAGGCGCTGCTCCATCTGCTTCAGAGATGGGCCTGGCCTGGGGGAGCTGGCGTTGGTGCTGGGCATGGAGTGGGCTGTGCAGAAAGAGGGGCTGTGGGGGCGACCCACAGGAGGCCCAGCCCCAAAAGGCGGGGAGAGTCAGGTGATCCTGGTCAGCCTGCACAGACCCCACACAGGAGGCCCAGCCAAGTGCAGTCCAGAAGCCCCCTGGTGGATGCAGAAAGGAAAAGGGCCCAATTGTTGAGATAATCCAAGAACTTGTCTCAAGTTTGTTGCAGGGGTGCCAGATACCGGTTTTGGAGAACTTGTCTACAATCAGGGGTTGATTTCAAGGATGTCTTTTTTTTTTCTTTTTTCTTTTTTAATCGACAAATTTGGTTCCCCCTCCTTCCCCACAGATCCCATCCTAAATCCCACTGTTACCCCATTCCAACAGGTCCAGCAGATCATAAACACCTTCCTCTGCCGTGATTCTCTTTTGTTTTTAAATTTTGAATCATTATTAATTTTTTGCATACTTTGCATCTTTGTTCTAAAATATAAACTTTGTCAATCTATGGGCATGCCTATATATGAAGGAGATTGGTGTGCCCAAAGTGATAGGATGATTTCTTAACAGAAAATTTACCTAGTTGTACTACTTTCTGTACTTAGCTAGGATATTTTTTAAAAAATGTCCTTGGGGCCCTGGGTGGCTAAGTTGGTTAAACTTCTGCCTTAGGCTCAGCTCATGATCCCAGGGTCCTGATAGTTAGCCCTGCATCTGGCTTCCTGGTTGGTGTGGTGCCTGCTTACCCCTCTCCTTCTCCCTTTGCTTGTGCTTTCTGTGACACAAAGACAATTTTTTTAAGTTAATTTAAAAAAATAAGTAAAAATAAGAAAATGAAATATAATTTTCTTTGCCTGTCACTAATTTTCCAGTGCAGTAATAGTGACAGTAATAGTAATAGAGCAAAGTTGGATACTTTATTAAAACCAATGAGTGTACTGAAACTTTTCGGGAACAAAGTCCCTGAGAAATGCAAGGATGACATGTGTATGGATAAAAAATGTATGATGGTTACTCTGCTGATTTTAGTGGCAATGGTGAAGATGGTAAAAAATATCACAGCTACTGTGCATGGGTCACTCATGCCACTCAGATTTGACACATCCAGTATAAACTATCCCATTTAGTCTTGTCATTTTTTTTTTGCTTTTTCTTCTAATTTATTTAGGTATAATTGACAAAAATTTCATATATCTAAGGGACACAGTTTCATTTAAGTATTACGCTTCCTAATAACTACAAAGTGCATATCCACCAATTCACTTAGCTTGTGTATGTGGTGTGTGTGTGTGTGTGTGTGTATGTGTGCGTGTGTGTGTGTAAGAATACTACCAACTGGGGAGATCTCCAGTAACAGGAAATTTCCAATATACCGTGTTGTTAACTATATATAAATTGCTGTAAATATAACTTATTCAACATGTATACTGGAAACTTAGCATTTGACCCACATCTTCCCAATTTTCCCTGCCTTTAGTCACTGACAATTGCCATTCTACTCTTCTAAAGATTGACTTTTAGATTTCATTTACAATTGTAATTATAAAGTGTTTGTCTTTCTATGTCTGGCTTATTTCACTTCTCTCAATGTCCTCCTGGTTCATCCATGATACTTTTATTTCATTTTTCCATTCATTTGTCAATGAATATGTCAAATTAATTTCCACATTTTAGCTATTGTAAGTCACACTGCAATAATGATTACACGAGTAAAGTATAGCTTCAAATTTGATTTCATATCATTTTATTTCCTTTGCATAGATATTCAGAAGTGGGATTGTTGGAACTTAAGATAGTTTTACTTTCAACTGTTTGAAAAACTTCTATACTATTTTCCATAATGGCTGTACTAATTTATATTCCCATCAATAGTGCTCAAGTGTTGTTTTTTATCCGCATCCACTCCAACAGACATCATTTTGTTCAATTATTGATAATAACCATTCCAAGAAGTGTGAAATCATATCTCATGATTCTAATCTGCTCTCCTGATGAGTTAAAGGCTCAAAGAGTTGGATTCACTAATCCATGTTTACATTTCTAGCAAGTGACAGCTAGCATTAGATCTAAAATTGGCTCCAAAAATCTGCAGCATGTTTTACAAAAAAGCAAAAATAAACTTCTCTTCAGTCTGAATCTAAAGACAAAGTATATACTGATAAATCAGATATCTCTCCATGTATCTCTCTACCTACTTACCTATTTATCAGTACTGATTCTCTGATGTGATATTTCATGACAATATATATACAGAAACACACAGATATAGGCACATACGAATACTATACATTTTAGATCTCTGTGTACAATGAAATCCTTAGGATCAAAAGCTTTATAACCATCTAAACAAATAAAAAATACACATTGGTTAACTATTTTAAATGAGTCTTAATCCCTAAGTCATGAAAGCTTTCTGAACTCTGTGCTGTTTATCTTTTTTTTTTTTTCACTTTTTAAAATTTCTTTTCAGTGTAACAGTTCATTGCTTTTGCACCAAACCCAGTGCTCCATGCAAGACATGCCCTTCCTATTACCAAACATCTGGTTCCCCAACCTCCCACCAACCGCCCCTTCAAAACCCTCAGGTTGTTTTTCAGAGTCCATAGTCTCTCATGGTTCATCTCTCCTTCCAATTTCCCTCAACTCCCTTCTCCTCTCCATCTCCCCATGTCCTCCATGTTATTTGTTCTGCTTCATAAATAAGTTGTCTTCTTTAACAGACACTGTTGTGGAAACATTAGAAGGCATGAAAAATTTCATGTATGACTCATTGCAGAGATACTGTAGGGAAATGTGCTTGGCTGGACTCCAGAGGATTGTCCTCTTGGCAACCTGATACATTCTAGGGAAGTCATTTCATAATATGTTAAAATCTAGATAATGGATAGCAATACAAAATCATTATCTATGACCATGCAGATACAAGTATGAACAAATTTTTCAAAGAACTGAGGTATGCTTTGTGCAGCCAGTAGGTTCATGGTAGTCCTGTGGAAAAAGGTCTGCTAGGTCTTTTAGAGATCTCTTCCCCCATAGGTGGGTAAAGAAGTTTATTTTGATAAAATTCACACAAAAGTATGACAGAGTTCTTGAAAAGAGAAGAAAAAAAAACAAATTTTTTTTTTTAAATTTTTTATTTCTTTGACAGAGAGAAATCACAACTAGGCAGAGAGGCACGCAGAGAGAGAGGAGGAAGCAGGCTCCCCGCCAAGCAGAGAGCCCGATGCGGGGCTCGATCCCAGGACCCTGGGACCATGACCTGAGCTGAAGGCAGAGGCTTTAACCCACTGAGCCACCCAGGCGCCCCGAAAAAAAAACAAATTTATATGAAAATTGGTGATTTTTGTTTTTTACATTCAGATGCTTATTAAAGTTTAGTCTGAGATTTCTTATAAAAATTTTAGGGAAAATGATAGAAATTTCTTTGTTAAAGGCGCATTCTGGTTGCAACTATGCAATAATCAGACAAAATGGATTGTGACTAGACTTATTTAGTGATCTGAATGATCTTTTTTTGAGATTCGTTTGCTTCTGAAGAAAATTCTACATTGTCTGGTATCTAGAGAACATATTTCTAGATTTGCCAATGGATCATATATAGTTTTAACTAAATTACTTCTCATCACATGGGATCCACATTTAATCTTTATGATAATGATCCTATATTTGAAAAATCACTTTATTCTGTAAATATGTGAATCAATAAGGTGAGAGGTTTTCCAAGTCTTATTTGTAATTGAATAAGAACATTGGAAGCCTAGGAAAAAGAATATCTGTAATATTGATAATGCTTATTAAATTATATTAAGCTAAATTCAAAATGGTAATATGCAAATTAAGTATAACTTACATTATATTGAGGACTTTTCTCATTATGATGTAGGAATAAACTGAATATATACATTTACAAAGCAAATTATAGGGGAGAAAATAAAGAGGACGTTGATTTTGTAAGCAAAACCATGTAGAGCAACTTTGGTATTGGGTCAGGACATGAATCAGAGTTCATTGAGAGGATCTGGAAGTGATGTGTGTATTCTCTACACTATTGATCAAAGCTGTATTATTGCAGGGAACAAGAGAAAACAAGATTAAGACTGAAATAGATAGGAAACAAGAAATATCTTGAAATGACAATATAGAAGAAACAAAGCAATTTACTGAGGCATAAATAACTTGTATAAATTCTTGACTCTGTTTCATCTCTGGTACATTTTTAATTAATAGGTTTAATAATTTTCTTTTAATTTCTATTTAGTTTTGAGCGTTAAAAATGACCAATTTTATTTCATAATTGTTGCCTAAAATATTTAGTGCTATGATAGGATTCTTTTAAAATACAAATTAAATATATAAATACCTGAATCTATTTACTATCTGTGTTAAGACAGGAAATCCAATGAATTCCCTTAAATTTCTGAAACTTGATTTATCATCAGCAACTCTCCGTATTCATATTGATGGTAGTCTCAACCTCAGGAGACTTTGGTCAGGAATAAATAAAATAAATTCCTGGCATCAGTCTCACATATGGTAGGTTCCACCCTGGGGAGATGGTCAATAGAAGTGTATAGTCCTATCCTCTCTGCCATGTATGGACCTTCTTCAGATTCAACCCTTCGTTCTCCAACTGACTAAGAAACCATCTCTTTCCCTTTTACTGCACTCCCTATTGACAGTAATGTTGATGCCAGACCCAAAAGTTTGAGTGCAGTTTAAATGATTGAAGCAGGTGCAAATCTTTTACAAAGTGAATAGACTGGCTTCCATAATGCCATTGGGTAAAATTAAAATAAGGGAGAAATAATCTAATTATTTTACATGAAAATATAATTATTCATATTAGAGTTTGGAACCAGATATTCAATATCTAAAGTGGCTTCCGTGTCAGGTGCAGTAGCTCTTTAACTATAAACACAACCAGCTTTCCCAGTTTTTCCTCTGCGAGTTGACAGTGACCACCCAATAATTGAAAATCAACTGCTTCACATAGACCCAGAACCCTGATGTAGGTATTTCAAAGTAGATTAGGAGATGAACATCTGCAATAATTTGAGTACATGTAAATTACTAAGTGAAATAACTTTTTTATGACTTTACTATATTATTCCAAGAATGCATGGACACTGCATCAACAGACCATAGGATAAATTGATGGTCCCACAACCTATGCCTCTTGACACCAGAGGCAGATACTTCAAATCCATTTACAATTTTTACCAGTG
This sequence comes from Meles meles, assembly GCF_922984935.1. NCBI lineage: Eukaryota > Metazoa > Chordata > Mammalia > Carnivora > Mustelidae > Meles > Meles meles. The sequence goes on along the minus strand of NW_025721177.1, from coordinate 99,738 downwards.
CTTCATTTTTTTAAAAGATTTGATTTATTTGACAGACAGAGATCACAAGTATGCAGAGAGGCAGGCAGAGAGAGGAGGAGGAAGCAGGCCCCCTGCTGAGCAGAGAACCTGATGCAGGGCTCCAACCCAGGACCCTGAGATCATGACCTGAGCCAAAGGCAGAGGCTTTAACCCACTGAGCCACCCAGGGCCCTCCTTCCTCAGTTTTTTAAAATAATACACTCATCTCTCATCTTGATTCCTAAATCCTAATTACCATGCCATGATTTATAACTCAACCAATGCCAAGTTAAACGTGTCTAGAAATCGCAATGCACAGATTTGAGGCCTCAGGACCACAGAGGGGCACAGACATAGGTGCTGATATGAAGGTGGTGTGTAGAGTATTGGAGAGAGGCCCAGGACAGGAGGAATGAGCAGGGGCTTGCTATGGGCAGGGGCAGGGAACAGGACAGAGAAGTCAAGGAAGAGCAGGAAGAGCAGTGACTGAACTGCCATCTCTCTCCACACTGCAGCCTGTGCTGTTGCCAAGCTTCTATAACTGCCCCAGGACATCACAATGCCTTCTTCCTGTGATGTCACCACCATGCAAAGTAATCACTATGCCCTGGCCAATCATCAGGGATTTCTCAGATTAGCCTCATTCTGGTGACCAATCACCAGACAGGTCAGCTGACCAGTTATTGTTGGCTTTCTCAGTGACACCCCTGACTGATATTATCACCTGGAAACCATGTTTTAAAGGAAAACAAGTAAACTGTCCTTCAAGAGGAAAAGTTAATATTTGAGCTGTATTTATACTGAAAGTCATGGTGAGGCTGAAAGTCTCAACCAATGCAAAGCTAAATGTGTCACTTAGAGGCACCGTTAATTAAAACACTTACCTGGATATTAATGAAGACATTGGCCATTAGACCACATGAAGGTCACAGTTGTGGGTAACTCAGACCACGTGGCAATAGAGCAAATGCTACTCTCAACTCATCCATCACGGCTTAAATATAAGTGTAGAAAATAACAGGCATTATGTTTGTTTCATAGTAATAATAAAAGGGAGAGATCATGACCAATGTAAAAAAAAAAAACAGGGAATTCTTAGAACATATTATCAGCAACTATACAGCAATGAGTTAGGCCATTTGGAAGAAATAGATGCATTCATGGAAACTTGCAATCTACCAAGTCCAAAACAGGAAAAAATAGATAATCTGAGCAGACCCAAAACCAGCCCAAAAATTGAAGCAGGTATCACAAAGCTCAAAACAACAACAACAACAACAAAACTAGATTCCAGGGCGAGATAGCTTCCCAGGGGGATTCTACCAAACATTGAAAGAATAAATCATACCTCTTCTACTGAAGCTGTTTCAAAAGAAAGAAAGAAAAAGAATTGGATGGATAATGTCCAAACTCATTTTATGAGGCGACCATTAGCTTGATCCAAAAACAGACACCCTACTGGAAAGGAGAATTACAGACCAATAACCTTGATGAACAGGAATGCCAAAATACTCAGCAAGATACTAGCCAATAAGATCCCATGGAATGTTAAAAGAGCTATTCATGATGAAGGGAGATCAATTCCTGAGATGCAAGGAAGGTTCAACATAGATGAGTGCATCGATGTGATATTAACAAAAGAATGACAAGAACCATATCATCCTCTCAACTGATGCAGAAAAATCATTTGGCAAAATACAACATCCTTTCCAGATGAAAACTCCTCAAAATATAGGGTTAGAAGGCACATGTTTCATCAAAGCCATCTCTGAACAACCCACAGCAAATGTCATTCTCAATGGGAAAAATCTGAGAGCTTTTCCCTTTGGGTCAGGAACATGACAGGGATTCCCATTCTCACCACGTTTGTTCAACAGAGCATTAGAAGTCCTAACCTCAGCATTTGTACAACAAAAAGATAATGGATTCAAACTGGCAAAGAAGTCAAACTCTCTCTTTGCATATGACAATATACTTTATGAGAAAATCCCAAAAGACTCCACCCCTTAATTACTTGAACTGTAGCAGCAATTCAGCAACATGAAGGACTCAAAACGAATGAACAGAAATCAGTTGCTTTTCTATATACTAACCATCTGAATGGAGAAAGAGTAAGGTTTCAGTTCCATTTACTATAGCATTCAAAACCATAAGATACCTATGAATAAGCCTAATCTAGGAGGTCAAGGATCTGTACCATAGAAACTACAGAAGACTTATGAAGGAAACCGAGGAAGACACAAAGAGATGGAAAAACCTCTATGCTCATATATTGGAAGAAAAACATTGTGAAAACATCTAAGCTGCCCAGATCAATCTACACATTCAATGCAATCCCTATCAAAATAACCTTGATATTCTTCCCAGAGCTAAAACAAGCAATCCTAAAATTTGCATGTAGCCAGAAAAACCCCTAATTGCCCGGGGATTGTTGAAAAAGAATACCAAAGCTTGGGGCATCACAATTTCTGTTTGCAAGCAAGTTTACAAAGCTGTGATCATCGAGACAGCATGGTAGTGACACAAAAACAGACGTATCACTCAATGGAATAGAACAGAGAGCCCAGAAAAAAACCCCTTGACTCTAAGGCCAACTGATCTTTAATAAAACAGGGAAGAATATCCAATGGAAAAAAAGGCAATGTCTTTGATAAATGATGCTGGGAAAATTGGACAGTCACATGCAGAAGGACAACACTGGCCCATTCTCTTCTACCACATGTAACAAAAAATCCAAAATGGATGAAATACCCAAGTGGGAGAGAGGAATCCTTCAGAATCCTAGAGGAGAACCCCAGGCAGCAACCTCTTCAACCTCAGCCACAGTAACTTCCTGCAACACAGGTCTCTAAAGGCAAGGGAATCAAAAGAAAAATGAACTGCTGTTTCTCAAGATAAAAAGCTTCTGCACAGCCAAGGGAACAATCAACATAACTTCTGACTGGGAGAAGATTTTTGCAAATGATATATTCAATAAGGAATTAATAGCCACAATAAAGAAAGAAGTTATACATGAGAGACATAATATTCAAAATCTGAATAAATATATTTGTTTACCCACTGAATAAACTTGAACTCAACTATTAAAACAGCTACACAAATTATCAGAACTTGTTTCTAAATTTTGTCCTAGAGATATGATGAGCAATTGCTATTTTAATGTTACTCATATCTCAGTGAATGAGACATGAGAATTGTATTCACTTCTCACACTGAGTGAGTTTATGAGTGAATACACTCATAAAACATCAAGTATTCTCCTTATTCTCCAAAGATGTCCCCAGATCATGAGTCTTTATGGAGTTATCTAAAATGGCAAGAGCAGGGATGAGAGCAAAGTATACACAGTGGTTTGAAAAATACTCTATTCAGAAAAATGACTTCATTGATAGGATGATGGGAAGACCGATATCAGCTTGAGAAACCAGTACGTTTGTAACTATGCATGATAACAAAGGATACATGTCTTATGCGTATTTTTATTGTTACTTATCATTTAAATGCTTAAGATAATTTTGATTAGAATTAATAAAGAAACTATTTAATAAAATATTAGAATTAACAATTGATAGATTTTTTAAAGATTTTTTTTTTTAGTTGACAGAGAGAGATCACAAATAGGCAGAGAGACAGGCATAGAGAGAGGGAGAAGCAGGCTCTACGCTGAGCAGAGAGCCCAATTCAGGGCTCTATCTCAGGACCCTGAGATTATGACCCAAGCTGAAGGCAGAGGCCTAACCCACTGAGCCACCCAGGGACCCCAACAATGGATAGATTTAAACATTTAATTAACAATGGCCGGGGCGCCTGGGTGGCTCAGTGGTTTAAGCCGCTGCCTTCGGCTCGGGTCATGATCTCAGGGTCCTGGGATCGAGTCCCGCATCGGGCTCTCTGCTCAGCAAGGAACCTGCTTCCCTCTCACTCTCTCTGCCTGCCTCTCTGCCTACTTGTGATCTCTGTCTTTCAAATAAATAAAAAAAAAAATCTTTAATTAACAATGGCCATTCAAAGGAAAATCTTATTTTGCTAAAGTCTATTAAAATATCCATATTTTACAGATTTTATATATTTTATATTTTCATATAGATATATAATTAAATGTTAAAAAGTAAATAAAAAAAAGTAAATAAATTTTGACATACTTGTGTGTTTAAAAAAAATGAAGCTCTCTTTAAGCCTTAGACATACCATTATAGAATTCTTGAAAGAATTGTTGTTGTACCTTGTATTCTACTGTAAAATGGTAGTAAATATAGTGGAATTGATGTTTTAATCAATGGCTGACATCTACCATCATCAATGCACTTCTTTTCTCTATTTATGGTAAATTAAGGTCTACACTTAATACTATATTCACGTAAATACGGTCACTAAATAATTATAATTCTCTGACAAAATACACAGCACATGTATGAATGGTAATGGACCTGCAAATGTGAGAATTTGTCCAAACCAAGGTCTTTTTAGTAAAATAATTGAATTTGAAAGAGGCATATTATCACTGACTGGTATAGCTAAGATGAGATAAGTGAAAAGTTCCTGTGGTTTAAATTAACTCCTAAGACTATGATCTTTTAGAAAATGTGGGTATTGGTTTTTCTGTGTGTTTTTTCCCCCTTTCCTTCTTAATCAAGACTGTAGTGTTGTAAATCTGCCTCACAAAATACATCCTAAGAATGTTTATTAAAAAAACAAAAACAAAAACAAAACAAAAGAACAACAACAACAACAACAAAAAACCCACTAAGCCTCCCCCTGTTATTTCCAGTGTCCCATTATTCCTGGCACTGTCATGCACCCCTTCCATTTCCCCACCAGTCCCATCACCCGCAGGTAAAGGCGCCACCTCTCCCACTCCCGGCCTAGCCAGGCTCCAAAGGATGAGCTGCAGGCAAAGGGCAGTGCTGGAGCCCAGACCTGGAGGAGCCGGTGGCTGCTGGGAGCAGGGCGGGGTCCCACCCGTGGCCCAGAAGGAAGAGCTTCCATGGTTACCCCTGAAGTCAGGTTACCTCGCCAAGAAAGAGGCGCCCTGGGAGGGGGGAGGCCGCCAAGACGGGCTAGGCTGCACCCTCTGACAGGGAGGCCGCCTTGGTCCCCTGCTGGATGTCTCCCCCAAAGGCCAGGGACCAGCCCTGCACTAACCCAGCAGCGAGAGACCCCCAGAAATAAGAAGAAGCACTTTTCCTTTCAGAAGTCTTTCTGGTGGAGGGGCTTCTCCTTCAGGAAGAGCAGCGAGTCCACAGGAGAGCGGGAGAGGCCTCGGGGGCCAGGAGACCCTCCACTGAAGGCCAGAAGGACCAGGCCTCCAGGGGCAGGGGCACAGCTTCAGCTGCCACAGAGATGGGGCTGGCCTCTGGGTGGAGCAGGTGGCAGGCCAGGCGGGAGGGGGCAGCGGGGTAGGAGGGGGCAGCTGGGGCAACCCACTGGAGCCCAACATCAGGAAGGGAGCAGACTGGTCAGCTTGGTCAGCCTGCCCAGCCACTGCACTGGCGACCCAACGGAGTACAGTCCAGAAACCCCCCAGTACCGTCAGCAGAGGAAAGGACCTGAGTGTTGAGATAATCCAGGAAATTTTCTCCCCCTTTGTTTGTTGCAGGGGTGCCAGCTACTGGTTTTGGAGAACTTGTCTACAACCAGGGATCGATTTTAAAGCTTTGTTTTGTTTTGGTTTGGTTTGGTTTGTTTTTTTTTTTTTACTTTTTATTAAGTGGAGAATTTGTTTGCCCTCCTTCCCTACAGATTCCCTCATAAAGCTCTCTGTTACCACCATTCCAACAAGTCAAGGAAAGTTTAAACATCTTCCTCTGCCTTGGTTCTCCTCTGTTTTTGTTTTTGTTTGCATCAGTTTAAAGTTTTTTACATACTTTGCATCTTTATTCAAAAATGTAAACTTTTTCTATGTGCAGGCCCATATATGAAGGAAATGGGTGGGCCCAAAGGGATAGGATTATTTTTTTAACACAAATTTTACTGCTTTCTGTATTTAACTATGGTATTAAAAAAATTGTCTTTGGGGCGCCTGGGTGGCTAAGGGAGTTAAACTTCTGCCTTAGGCTCTGCTCATGATCCCAGGCCCCTGATAGTGAGCCCTGCATCTGGCTCCCTGGTTGGAGGGGTGCCTGCTTATCCCTCTCCTGCTCCCTTTGCTTGTGCTTTCTTTCAAATAAATAAATACAATCTTTTTTTAAAGTTAACTTAAAAAATAAGTAATAATAAAAACATAAAATAAAAATTTATTTGCCTATCACTAAGTCTCCAGTGGAGGAATAGTTACATCTGTGATAGCAAAGTAGGATGCTTTGTGAAAATCAATGAGTGTTTTGAAACTTTTTGGGAACAATGTCCCTGAGAAATCCAAAGATGATATGTGTTTGGATAAAAATGTATGATGGTAACTATGTTGATTTTAGTGGCAATAGTGAAGATAGTAAAAAAGGTCACATTTAGTGTGCATGGGTCACTCATGCCACTCAGATTTGACATATCCAGTATAAATTATATAATTCAGTCTTGTCATTTTTTTGTTTTTTTTTTCTTCAGATTTGTTTAGGAATAATTGACATATATATATATATATATATATATATATATATATATATACACACACATACATATGGTGCACAGCTTTATTTAAGATACTTACACTTTCCAATAATCACTACAAAGCGCATATCCACCAATTCACTTAGCGTGTGTGTGTGTGTGTGTGTGTGTGTGTGTGTGTGTATGAATACTACCAACTGGTGAGATACATAGTAACAGAAAATTTCCAATATACAATTTTGTTAAGTACACATAAATTTCTCTAAATAGAACTTATTCAACATGTACACTGGAAACTTAGCATTTCACCCACATCTTCCCATTTCTCCCTGCCTTCAGTCACTGACAATGGCCATTCTACTCTTTACTTTTAAAGATGGACTACTAGATTTCATATACAATTGTAATTATTGTAAGTGTCTGTCTTTCTGTGTTTGGCTTATTTCACTTCTCTTAACATCCTCCAGGTTCATAAATGTTGCTCTTATTTCATTTTTCCATTTATTTGTCAATGAACATGTAAAATTAATTTCCATATTTTATCCTTTATGAGTCACACCGCAATAATGATTACAAGAGTAAAGTATAGCTTCAAATTTGATTTCATATCATTTTACTTCCTTTGGGTATATAGCCAGAGGTGGGACTATGGGAGTTTTACTTTTAACTTTTTGAAGAACTTCTATACAAATTTCCATAAAGGCTGTAGTAATATAAAGTCCAATCAATAGTGCTCAAGTGTTGTGTTTTCGCCACATTCTCTCCAAAACTCATTATTTTTTCAATTATTAATTACAGGCATTCTAGGAAGTGTGAGATCATATCTCATGATTTTGATCTGCTATACTGATGAGGTAAAGGTCAGAGAGTTGGATTCACTAATCCGTGTTTACATTTCTAGTAAGTGACAGCTAGCATTAGATTTAGCATTGGCTCCAAAAATCTGCAGCTTGTTTTGCAATAAAGCAAAATAAACTTCTTTTCGATCTGAATCCAAAGTCAAAGTATATACTGGTGAATCAGATATAACTCCATACATCTGTCTACCTAACTACCTATTTTTCAGTGCTGATTTGCTATTGTGATATTTCATGAAGGTATATATAGAAGAACACAGATGTATGCACATACAAATACTGTGCATTTTAGATCTCTGTGTACAATAAAATTCTTAAGATTACAAGCTCTATATCTATCTAAACAAATGAAAATACACATTACTTAAATATTTAAGAAGCACATTAATTCCTAAGTCACTAAAGCATTTTGAACTCTGTACTGTTTGTCCATTTTAATAGAAACTGTTGTGAAAATATTAGAAGGCATGAAAAAGTCCATATATGAAATTGCAGAGATACTGTAGGGACCTGTGCTGGGCTAGATTCCAGTGGATTCTCCTCTCAGTAATCTGATTCATTCTAGGAAAGTCATTTCACGATACTGTAAAATCTGGATAACTAATAGCAATGCAAAATAATTATCTATGGACATACACATACAAGTATGAACATATTTTCCAAACAACCAAGGTGGACTTCATGCAGCCAGTACTTTTAAGGAAGTCCTGGGGAAAAAGATCTGATGGGTCTTTTAGAGAACTCTTCCCCTATAGGTCCATAAAGAACCTTAATTTGGTAAAGTTCACATAAAAGTATGACAGGGTTCTTGAAATGAGAAGAAGCAATCCAAATTTATACGAAAACTGCTGGCGATTTTTTTTTTTTTTTACATTCAGATGATTATAAAAGATTAGTCTGAGAATTCTTAAAACATTTTGGGCAAAAACTAGAAATTTCTTTGTTAAATGCACATTCTTTTTCCAACTATGCAATAATTGACAAAAATGATTGCGACCAGACTTATTTAGTGATCCCAATGATCCTTCTTTGAGATTTGTCTGCTTCAGAAGAAAATTCCTCATTGTCTGGTATCTAGAGGACACATTTCCAGATCTGACACTGGATCACTATACAGTTTTAACTAAATTACGTCTCATCACCTGGAATCCACATTTAATCTTTATCATAATGATCTTATATTTGAAAAATCGCTTTATTCTGTAAATATGTGCATCAATAAAGTGAGAGGTTTTTCAAATTTTATTTGCAATCGAATACAAACATGGAAAACAAGGAAAATACCATATGTAATATAGATAATGCTTATTAAATATTCTTAAACTAAGAATTACTATGGTAATACGCAAATTATTTATAAATACCATTATTTTTTTTAAAGATTTTATTTATTTATTTGACAGAGAGAGATCACAAGTAGGCAGAGAGTCAGGCAGAGAGAGAGGAGGAAGCAGGCTCCCCGCAGAGCAGAGAGCCCGATGCGGGGCTCGATCCCAGGACCCTGAGATCATGACCCGAGCCAAAGGCAGCGGCTTAATCCACTGAGCCACCCAGACGCCCCAATATAAATACCATTATTTAGAGGAACTTTCTCATTATGATGGAGGAATAAAATGAATATATACATTTACAAAGCAATTTACAGAGGAGGTAATAAAGAGAAGGTTGATCTTTGTAAGCAAAACCACCTAGGGCAACTTTGATATGGGAGCAGGACATGGGTCAGAGTTCACTGAGAGGATCTGGAAGTGATGTGCATATTTTCTACACTGTTGATTAAAGTTTTATGGTTGCCAAGAACAAGAGAAAATATGATTCAGACTGAAAATGAGAGGAAACAAGAAATTTCTTGAAATGACAATATAGAAGCACTAAATGGAGGAATAAACTGAATATATACATTTACAAAGCAATTTACAGAGGAGGTAATAAAGAGAAGTTTGATCTTTGTAAGCAAAACCACCTAGGGCAACTTTGATATGGGAGCAGGACATGGGTCAGAGTTCACTGAGAGGATCTGGAAGTGATGTGCGTATTTTCTACACTGTTGATTAAAGTTTTATGGTTGCCAAGAACAAGAGAAAATATGATTCAGACTGAAAATGAGAGGAAACAAGAAATTTCTTGAAATGACAATATAGAAGCACTAAACCAAGCTACTTAGGCTTATATAACGTGTATGTATTCTTCATGCTGTTTCATCAATAGTGCATTTTTAATTAATAGCTTTTAAATTTTCTTTTAATTTCTATTTAGTACTGAGTAGTTAAAAATAACCATTTGTTATTTCCTAATTGTTGCCTAAAATATTTAGTGTTATGATAGTATTCTTTTTAAATAGAAATTTCATAGCCCGCTCCCCCTCTCCCAGGGGTGGGAGGTTGGGGGAACAGGTGGTGGGTGATGGGGAGGGCACGTTTTGCATGGAGCACTGGGTGTTGTGCAAAAAGAATGAATACTGTTACGCTGAAAAAATAAATAAAAAAATAACTTAAAAAAAATAGAAATTTCACATATAAATATCTGCATCTATTTACCACCTATGTTAATACAAGAAATCCAAAGAATTCCCTTTAAATCTCTGAAATCTGCCTTTGCCGATGTTCCTAGGAAGATGTTGCTGTGGCTGAGGTCGAAGAGGTTGCTGCCTGCGTTCTCCTCAAGGATTTTGATGGATTCCTTTCTCACATTGAGGTCCTTCATCCATTTTGAGTCTATTTTTTTTGTGTGGGGTAAGGAAGTGGTCCAATTTCATTTTTCTGCATGTGGCTGTCCAATTTCCCCAGCACCATTTATTGAAGAGGCTGTCTTTTTTCCATTGGACATTCTTTCCTGCTTTGTCGAAGATTAGTTGACCATAGAGTTGAGGGTCGATTTCTGGGCTCTCTGTTCTGTTCCATTGATCTATGTGTCTGTTTTTGTGCCAGTACCATGCTGTTTTGATGATGACAGCTTTGTAATAGAGCTTGAAGTCCAGAATTGTGATGCCACCCACTTTGGCTTTCTTTTTCAATATTCCTTTGCTATTCGATGTCTTTTCTGGTTCCATATAAATTTTAGGATCATTTGTTCCATTTCTTTGAAAAAAATGGATGGTATTTTGATAGGGATTGCATTAAATGTGTAGATTGCTTTAGGTAGCATAGACATTTTCACAATATTTATTCTTCCAATCCAGGAGCATGGAACATTTTTCCATTTCTTTGTGTCTTCCTCAATTTCTTTCATGAGTACTTTATAATTTTCTGTGTATAGATTCTTAGCCTCTTTGGTTAGGTTTATTCCTAGGTATCTTATAGTTTTGGGTGCAATTGTAAATGGGATTGACTCCTTAATTTCTCTTTCTTCAGTCTTGTTGTTGGTGTACAGAAATGCAACTGATTTCTGTGCATTGATTTTATATCCTGACACTTTACTGAATTCCTGTACAAGTTCTAGCACTGTTGGAGTGGAGTCTTTTCGGTTTTCCACATATAGTATCATATCATCTGCGAGGAGTGATAGTTTGACTTCTTCTTTGCCAATTTGGATGCCTTTAATTTCTTTTTGTTGTCTGATTGCTGAGGCTAGGACTTCCAGTACTATGTTGAATAGCAGTGGTGATAATGGACATCCCTGCTGTGTTCCTGACCTTAGTGGAAAAGCTTTCAGTTTTTCTCCATTGAGAATGATATTTGCAGTGGGTTTTTCATAGATGGCTTTGATAATATTGAGGTATGTGCCCTCTATCCCTACACTTTGAAGAGTTTTGATCAGGAAGGGATGCTGCACTTTGTCAAATGCTTTTTCAGCATCTATTGAGAGTATCATATGGTTCTTGTTCTTTCTTTTATTAATGTGTTGTATCACATTGATTGATTTGTGGATGTTGAACCAACCCTGCAGCCCTGGAATAAATCCCACTTGATCGTGGTGAATAATCCTTTTAATGTACTTTTGAATCCTATTGGTTAGTATTTTGGTGAGAATTTTTGCATCTGTGTTCATCAAGGATATTGGTCTGTAGTTCTCTTTTTTGGTGGGATCCTTGTCTGGTTTTGGGATCAAGGTGATGCTGGCCTCATAAAATGAGTTTGGAAGTTTTCCTTCCATTTCTATTTTTTGGAACAGTTTCAGGAGAATAGAAATTAGTTCTTCTTTAAACAAGAAATTTCTTGAAATGACAATATAGAAGCACTAAACCAAGCTACTTAGGCTTAAATAACGTGTATGTATTCTTCACACTCTTTCATCAATAGTGCATTTTTAATTAATAGCTTTTAAATTTTCTTTTAATTTCTATTTAGTACTGAGTAGTTAAAAATAACCATTTGTTATTTCCTAATTGTTGCCTAAAATATTTAGTGTTATGATAGTATTCTTTTTAAATAGAAATTTCACATATAAATATCTGCATCTATGTACCACCTATGTTAATACAAGAAATCCAAAGAATTCCCTTTAAATCTCTGAAACTTGATTTATCAACAGCAACTATCTGCATTCATATTGATGTAGTCTCAACCCCGAGAGACTTTGGTCAGGATTAAATAAAATTAACTCCTGGCACCAATCTTGACATGGTCAATGGAAGCGTATAGTCCTATTTTCTCTGCCATGTATGAACCTCCTTCAGGTTCAAGCTTTAGTTCTCCAACTCATTAAGAAACCATCTCTTTCCCTTTTTCTCCACTGTCTATTGTCAGTAATGCCATGCTAGACCCAAAAGTTCTAGTGAAGTTTAAAAGATTAAAGCAGGTGCAAATCTTTTGCAAAGTAAATAGAATGGTTTTCTTTACATTGTTGAGTAAAATTAAAGTAATGAGGAAATAATCTAAGTATTTTAATATAAAAATATAATTCTACAGATCAGAATTTATAAACAGATATTCAATATCTAATGCGGCGTCCATGTCAAATTCAATATCTATTTAACTTATGAACACAACCAGCTCTCCCAGTTTTTCCTCTACAAGTTGACCATGACCACCCAATAACTGAAAATCAGTTGCTTCACATAGACCCAGAACCATGATGTAGGTATTTCAAGGTAGTTTAGGAAATGAACATCTGCAATAATTTGAGTACGTGGAAATTACTAACAAATAACTTTTTTATCACTTTAGCATATTATCCCAAGAATGTATGGAATGGCATCAACAAACCACAGGATAAAATTATGATCCCATAACCTGTGCCTCTTGACACCCAGGGAAAATACTTCAAATTCATTTATAATTTTCCCCAATACTTTCTCAGTTTTTAAAACAATATGCTCATCTCTAATACTTGATTTCTAAATATCCAAAATACCAGGCCATGATTTGTAACTCAGGCCACTGTGAACGATGAGTCATCCCATTCCTACATCATTGTTTTTGCCTCCCCTTCCCATTCTGTCAACGTGGCTACATACCATGTTATGTTTGAGGATATGCATCTAGAGCTTTATTCCATCTCCTAGAATTTATTGTTCACATATAAAATATATAACAGTATTTGAAACGTGATGTTATTTTATATGCATAGCTGTATAGATTTCTTCTCATATTATCATAATTTCTCTCAAGGGGAATTTAGAATACCAGTCTACCTCATTTTGAGGATTATCAAGAAATTGTTTTCAAGACAATATTGAGTATTTTCTTTTTTTTAAGATTTTTATGTATTTATTTGACAGAGATCACAAGTAGGCAGAGACAGGCAGAGAGAGAGGAGGAAGCAGGCTCCCTGCTGAGCAGAGAGCCTGATGCTGGGCTCCATCCAAGGACCCTGAGACCATGACCTGAGCTGAAGGCTGAGGCTTAATCCACTGAACCACCCAAGCACCCCAATATTGAGTATTTTCAAGAAAATACCATTTAATGATTATTTATGCTAATTTTCTGTGTTCTTTATATCATCATTCAATATTGTAAATCATATATTGGTTTAGAAAAAATTTCTTTTATACAGATGTAGTGAAAAGAAGAGCCATCTGTACCCCAATGTTTATTGCAGCAATGACACGGTCGTCAAACTGTGGAAAGAACCAAGATGCCCTTCAACAGATAAATGGATAAGGAAGATGTGGTCCATATACATGATGGAGTATTATGCCTCCATCAGAAAGGATGAATACCCAACTTTTGTAGCAACATGGACAGGACTGGAAGAGATTATGCTGAGTGAAATAAATCAAGCAGAGAGAGTCAAGTATCATATGGTTTCACTTATTTTTGGAGCATAACAAAAAACATGAAGGACATGGGAAGATGGAGAGGAGAAGGAAGTTGAGGGAAATTGGAAGGGGAGGTGAACCATGAGAGACTATGGACTCTGAAAAAGAACCTGAGGGTTTTGAAGGGGTGGGGGTTGGGTTGTTGGGGGAACCAGGTGGGGGGTAATAGGGAGGGCACATATTGCATGGAACACTGGGTGTGGTGCAAAAACAATAAATACTGTTATGCTGAAAAAAAATTTAAAAAATTTGAAAAAATAAAAAAAAACCGCAAAAAACAAAAACAACACCAAATAACAGAATAGGGAGCCTGATGTATGTCTTTATTGTTCATGAAACTATATTTGTAATGTTTCTTGACCTATAGAAAAATAAAAAAACTTTCCAGAAATGATTAGATTATAGATAGTGTACTTCAAAAGATACAGAAAATAACATGTAAAGTGACCTTTAGCCCAATTTTAAGACTCCCATTCACTTTGAAAGAAATAAGCAAACCAGGCATATATAGATGGTTATATTTTTTTTTCTGTAATTTCTTTCTTCCCATTTGACAATTGTTAAATTGTGTTAATTTTAAATAAACATGATTCTTTCATAGATACAAAAAAAGAAAGAAAAAAGGTCTTTTTGTAATATTAAATTAAAAATAAATAAATATTGTGTCAAAAAAAATGAATGTCATACACATTTACAGAAATGCCCATAAGTATATGTTGGGTCATCTTTTATTATTCCTCTCACTCTATTTTCTGTCCTAAGTGTCAAATTTTGTGTTTTACTGTGCTTTCTGGTCGATTTTCATCAATTTATCTTTTCAAACTTTCATTACATTTATTACATTAATTATTATCATTTATTTTTAAAAAGGTTATTATTTGACCCTTCATTTTAAATAACACATGACATTTTTAGTATGGATTTAACAAATTCTCATTTTCGTTGTAAAAGGGTCTTGCATTTATCTTTTTTTAAATTTAATTTTATTTTTTCTGTGTTCCAAGATTCATTGTTTATGCACCACACCCAGTGCTCCATGCAATACGTACCTCCTTAATATTCACAACCAGGCATTTATGTAGGTCATTTTTAATTCAGTATAACTATATGGATGTGTGTCTATCTTTCATTCAAAGAATTCCTCAATATTCTGATGGCTTTGATCCTAGAAAAGTATGAGAGAGTGAAGTACTACAATCCTTTGTAGGCACAGCATGCTGGGCTTTACTCACTGATAGTATTCCTTCTGGAGAAGATTCTCTCCACTCCTTCCTACTTAGAATATTCTCAAAATGCCATTTCTCCTACTCTTTTTAAGTGTCTGTTCCTTAAAATGTCTTCACCCAATGTGTTCTTCACCTTTCTATCTCTGATTCCACCCTCTACTCTGTTTCCCACTTCATTTAAAGTTATGTAGATTTACTTCTGTATTATGTTAGTTGATTTCTATGACAGAGATTGATACATATAGGAGCTAAACTCACACTTATCAAAAAATTGAAAGTTTTAAATACACAAAATCAAAAGGTCAAACAGAATAAGAAGAGGTGTCATAAAGCAATGCTAACTGTTATATAATTGTGACAAGCAGAAGAATAATACAGATATTTTCAGAGAGCATAAGCAGAACCAAGGAGCTAAAATAAAATTTTAGAGAAAACTGTCAGGAAAGGAGTTTCTTTAAAGCATTTGACTATAGAGTGAGGAGGACCAAATCGGCTTCTTATAAGGTATAGTTGTCAACAACTCTTCATTGTAGACTTCTGGGGGAAAATGAAGTAGATAATATGTCTTGGCACCAAAACAAACAAATGAACAAACCAAAAGGATATATATCTACACCGTGTCCTGATAGACTACTATAATTTCAGAAATCTTAGGGCTTACTTAGAGAAAAAAATCACTGCCTGTGTGTCATAAAATATATTTATGTACGGGTCTATAATTTATGCATTTACACTGCCTTACAATGCATATATAACAAGTACTAAGACTGCCATTGATCATAACTAAACTTATACAGAAAAATAAAATATGGGTATCTTAATAAAGTCACAGAAATATATTATCCTTATAAAGTTACACATTTCTATGAAATATTTTGGAGTTTGATATTTGTATGACATCAAGATTTTTAACTATGAGGAGATTTTTTTCAAGATATGTGCTAATTTTTTTAAGAGAGGCAATGTGTCCTGAATAAGTCAGAGTGGAACTAAAATAATGAATTAATAAGAGATTGTTTTTTCTGTACTTATTATGTGTCTCCCTTTAGGGGAAACTAAATTAATGACACACAGAAAATATTAACCAAACATCAACTGATTTATTCTTCTTGGGGTTATTCTCACCATGAAGAATTATCCTGTTTTTCTTCATTCTCAGTTTTCTCCTTTTCCTAATGGCTATGTTTGGTAACATGTCCATGATCATCCTGGACACCCATCTCCACACACCCATGTATTTTCTACTTAGTCAACTCCCTCATGGACCTGAACTATATCTCCAGGAATGTCCCCAAGATGGTTTCTGATTATCTCTCTGGAAACATATGTGCAACTCAGAGTTTCTTTTTCATTAATTTATCTGATGCAGATGGATTTTTATTGACGTCTGTGGCCTATGATCATTATGCAGCAAATTTGCTTTCCTCTCCACTATGCTGTTTGTATGAGCAAAAGAGTTTGTGTGGTGACCATAAGAGGATCTTTGATCTTGTGCTCAATCAACTCCTATGCCCACACTGCATATGACTTCCAAATCCCTTAGAATAGATCCAAAGCCATCAACCATTTCTTTTGTGATGTTCCAGTCATGTTGACTCTGGCCTGCATGGATCCTTGTTTACACTTACTCATGCCCAAGATCCTTCCAAACTCCAGAGAGGTTAAGGTCCTTGTTGTCTCCTACACTATCCTGATCCCAGTAGTCAACCCCATCATTTACAGCCTGAGAAACAAGATGATGGGGACCATAATAAGAGTAATTCAGAGGATCTGCTCTGTAGAAATGTAACAAAGTTCCCACTAGTCCTGCTTCTTAGAAGTCCATTAATTTCACCTTGTGAACTCTTTAAGAACAATGCCATTCCATCCTATTTCAGGATTTAAGACAGATTCCATTAATTCAGAAAAATAAATAATAGGGATTTGACAAAATAATTATATAGTACCAGTCACTCTATTTTTGTGGTAATTTTTCTTTTTTTTTTTTCTTATAAGTAATTTATAAAATGTAAGTTGATGTCTAAAAGCCACAGACATTCTCAATAGTTTGCATACATAAGCAATAC
Source organism: Meles meles (assembly GCF_922984935.1). Taxonomy (NCBI): domain Eukaryota; kingdom Metazoa; phylum Chordata; class Mammalia; order Carnivora; family Mustelidae; genus Meles; species Meles meles. The sequence goes on along the minus strand of NW_025721177.1, from coordinate 82,847 downwards.
TGTATATTTGACCACAGTACCCAAAATATGGAAGGAGTCCAGTTGTCCATCAACAGCTAAATAACTAAAGAAGAAAAGGTGTTTATACCATTATATAAATCTATACAGATGTATAAATATATATATGTATAAATAGATATATAAATTATATCTATACATGTGTATAGATATTTATATAGATAGATAGACAATCTATAGATATATAATATATGTCATATATAGAGATATGTATAGATATATAGATATGTAATACATATTAGACATCAGATATAGGTATATAATATAATATTGCTAAGCCATAAATACAATGAATTCTTGCCATTTGCAGTGACATGAATGAATCTAGAGAGTATTATGACAAGTGAAATAAACCACAGAAAGACAAACACCATTAAGTTTTTACTCGTATGTGAATTCAAAAAAGAAAGGAGCAAAGGGGAAAAAAGAGAGAGAGGCAAACCAATAAACAGACCCATAACTCCAAAGAAGGAGGAGATGATCACCTAGGGGAGGGTGTTGGGAAGGTATTAAATAGGGGATAGGGATTAACAAGTACACTTGTGATGAGTACCAGGTGTTGTATGGAAGTGTTGAATCACCATATTATATATCTTCAACTAGCATTATGTTGTGTATTATCTAACTGGAATTAAAATAAAATCTTAAAAAAATGTCAGGTGGTGGGTAATAGGGAGGGCACGTACTGCATGGAGCACTGGGTGTGGTGCAAAAACTATGAACACTGGTATGCTGAAAATAAACAAATAAAAAAAACATGTTAAGTGGTGACAAATGACAAAACCTTAGCTACAATGGACAATTTGTTTAGCAAGCATAGAATGTTTCCAAAATAACCCCCTTCAATGACACTGAAGTATATAATGCAGTTCATTTTGCATTTAATTGCTGCAAATGGTTCTCACTGTTCATGCTTGGAAACAGGGGTTTAAGAAAAAAGTTCTAGATCAATGACCAATCCTACTATTGATCAATTAATAAAGAAATATGGCTTAACTTTCCTTTGAAAAATGAACATATATAGCCATAAAAATCACACACACACACACAAACATAAAACATATGAACATAAAATACAAAACACTGAATCATATTGAAATGAATTAATTTAGCACTCTTAAAAGTGGAGCATTCCTGGATTATAGCCAATCCCTATCATAGCTATGGTTTTGTGAGTTTCCATTTCCACCTACAGTAGACGGACATGTTATAGATCTGTGGTGGTTCTGTTCTATTTTGATGACCTTCAGAAAGGGGTTATTCTCTGTTCTTCATGCCACCAGTGGTTCCTATCCTAATAATAACCATCCTTATTTGTCTGGACAACATCAACATTGCTGCTTAGAGTTTGTTAATTCAGTAGAATTATAAATAGAAAATAACTAGTAGCCATCAGAATTCTAAAGCCCATTGCTCTTAATATACCAATGGTCACCTTATGATACTCACCAATGTGGCTAAGTCATTGTCATCTGCAGCCATACACATAAAAGGGATTTAGTACAACAGCATTTCCAACATTTTTTTAATATAAGTCTACCAATGATTGGTTTCCCTGGGTGACTCAGTGGGTAAAGCATCCAACTCTTGATTTCATCTCAGGTCTTGTGAGATGTGACTGCAATATTGAGCTCCAAGGTTTGTGTGGTATGAGATTAAGATACTCCCTCTCCCTCTTTCCTTCTCCCTAGTCCCCTCAAAGTAAATAAATAAATAAATAAAACTAACATGTGTACATATTTTTATATTCTTTATATAATAAAGAAAACCTGTATCATTTTAAAGGGATGCCAGCTTTGCATATAACCCTATGTTGATTTCAGTGCTAGCAAGCCATAGATGTCCATTTCAGTAATTCAGGATGAGGTTACCCAGCCTGGTCACCGGTTTTATTGGAACATCTCCTTTATTTAGACCTAGCCCAGGAAAACACTGTTCCCATTTTCATAAATGTAAGCCAAATATATTCAATAAAAATATTATAACAATTTCATATATAAAAGGATGAAAAGGTCATATAAATTACTCTATATGGCTTTCTGCCCAGAAATTTGAGTTAGAGTCTTATTAATAGTGATTTTTCTAAGGACCCGCTGAAACCAGAAATGCCCTTCACTCTTTCCACGCTGAGAACACTTTTAAATTTAGATCCCTGAGAATGAGAAGTTTTCATGATGATCACCAGTAGGAAAGACTGGGGTTACAGGGCAGTAACTGAAGCACTTGCTCTTCACGAGAAATGCAGCCTGTACTCAGAGAAGAACAGAAATGGGAGTTCTCATCAACCCACTGGGTCCCACTTGAGTTTCCTACATTTGGGATGGACAGGTATGCCAAGGGGTCCCTTGAATGTGCTGTTGTCACAGAAACACACCACAAGTCTGTAAAGTTTTGAGCATAAACATGTGAAAAGGGGATGGTACTAAGTGCACCTTTTCCTTAGATGTGTTTTAATGTCTCCTCTATGCAGATACCTCTTGCTTCCCTTCCTTTTTCCCTTTGCCCCATATCACTGTTCCTATCTGATTGGAGCATCTGACACAGATTGTGTTTGTGCTGGTCTTATATTTTCGTGTGGTCATGGAACCTAACTGAAAAACTGCTTTAACAAAGTGTTTTGTATTTCTCACTCAGATGGTAACATCAAAATAAGTTTCTACCAAAGACACAGTGTAACCTAATAAACAAAACTAAGTCATTTCCTAGTTTATGTTATTCAATAGCAAACCAAAAGATCATTTTGGAAGTGATAATTGCTAACCATGTTTAATTATTGAATTTCTTCCTGGAAACAACACATTGATATTTTGTACCTTCCAGGTATTCTTTGCAGACTTGAATTTATACAAAAACCACCTCCAAGAAATTAATATTAATTAAAAAAATAAAATATATTGCCTTCAATTACCAGCTATTTGTAATTGTAAACCAAAGTAAGTGACTTCATAAGTGGTTCTGTAATGTGGGAACCAAGTTTTGTGAAAGTCGAGCATGAATCAGGAAGCCTGGGAGATTCAGGAGAGCAGGAGCTCAACGGCTGCTGCTTCCCAATCGATATCCAGTAGGTAGAGCAGGTCAGTAGATACTAGTTCTCCCAGCTGGGAAAGAATGTGTATGCATCATATATATGTATTTTATGTATTTATTTTTCTTTATTGAACTTGTCCCCAAAGATGTGCAAGGAGCAAAGTCAAGAGCCAGAAAAGGTCACCACAGGGGGGTTGCAGAACCAGAAGGAAGCAGGACAGAGAGGAGTGCAGAGAGAGAAAAGCAGTTGGAAGGTCGCCCCTCAGCTCGGACAGCAGTGTGGGAGTGGGAAAGGGTCTGGCAGGAAGCTGACAAGACTCCTGGGATTCCTTCCCATAGAACAAATAGAGAGAGAACACTTAGAAAAAGAGCAACAGCCATGTCCCTCCCATATGCAAGCTCAACAGTCCTGCTGGCAAGTAGCAAAGTAAGTCCAGCTGAGCAAGAGCTCTGGGGCGGGAGGAGAGCAGCAGGTGCCACAGGGACACGAGCCCTGGGAGAGTCATGGAGGCCCCTGAGAACCCATTATAGGGGACCCTAAGCCCCCCAGAAGGGACCATGACCAGTGGCTCCCCAGGATGGGCCTCTGAGCTGCCGTGGCCAGGTCTCACACTGCTAGGCCTGTGGCCTTGAGTGGCTTTGCTGGAGTGAGGAGGACAACGTGGCTGGTGACATGAATGTGCACTGGACTAAGCATTCACGAATGATGTCAGAGACTGGGACACTGCTGGACAAGGGTTCTGGACATAGCCTTAAGGGGCCCCCAGGGCAAGGGGATGGTGGGAATGGGGTCATCACCCATTCCTTCTCTCTCTTTCCTACTGGTGCACCAGGTTCACTATGCCTTTGCTGCCCAAATTGTTGCCTCCTTAGGTATGGTGGGTGTCCCCTGCTGATAGGAGTCCAGTCAGCCCAGGTACAGGTCAGGGATCAGGTAGGAACTCTGAGGGGTCTCAAATGAACCTCAGGAAAGAATGGCTTGCAGTGGACATTTGGATTTGTTTCATATCAGGGCAGGTATCTCCCATCTTCCTCTTCTCCCCATGGAGACAAACTTCATGCACAGCAGGACAGGGATCCTACCTACTCCCAGGAGCAATTCATTATCCCACCCACAAGTTTCTCCATGATCCAACCCCCAAGTTCTTATCAGTGCCCAAACCTGATCAGAGGAAAAGCTCAAAGGGAAAGTGGATTTCCCTAGTAACTGAGGGCTTAAAATAGCTCACACCCCACACCAGAATCTGCACCAGGGATGCACTAGCAAAAACATCAAATCCTGTCCTCTGTGGAGATGGGATGAGCAAGAAGAGAAAGCAACTCAGTACACCTGGGCCAGCACCACAGTTACCTGTCTGATTGGTGCAAGCATTTTCTAGGGGTGGGAGAACTATCTTAGGGTTGTCCTCTATCTTTTACAGCCCCTAGTCACTGATTAAAGTTCATGGAATGTGCTTTCCCTCATCTATGCCTTTATCGACTTGAAGACATTATAATTCTATATATAACTTCAGGTGAAAAAATGAATAAATCGAAGGTCTGGTCATTATTACTGCTGAGACTACTGCCTGTCATAACCAGATGCAGTCAGTCTGGTGAGTGGAGGAGACAGAGCCACTTCCATGCGCAGGACTCATACTTCAGAGTTTTTTGGTCGCCGATAGGTTTGCCACTATCTTCTGGTTGGAGCTATTGTAGAAAGTGCTGGGGACAAGCTCCAGTTTCAGTCCTTATCTGAAATAAGTGGAGCGGGGCATCTGTTGGAGTTCTCTAGATCCCGATCTTAACTTAAAAAAAGGGTAAAGTGGCAAACAGGGTGTAGTGATTGGAGTCTGTTCCTGGGTCTTGGTAATAGAGACTATGAATACGTTGGACCCTTCACCAGATGCTAAAAATGCAAACGTCACTTGGTCCTCCTGGAACCCTATAATCAGGAGAAAGGGTTGAAAGTGGAAAGATCTCTGTGGCATCCAAATGGATTGGATTCTGCTGTACTAAGTGGAATGTAATTTATCAGTAGAAAAGATGAGCTTAAAATGCTATTAAATGTATATACAACACCATTGTTCTCCATTCCTGTGATTATGGACATCAGAGTTCTTTACATACTTAGATAATTGTGGACATTTCTCCTATAAACATTGGGGAAACAAGTGCCCCTTTGAATCACTATCCTTCTATCCTTTGGATAAATACATATTAGAGCAGTTGATGGGCCATAGGGTAGTTATATTTTTTATCTTTTACTTTATTTATTTGATAAAGACACCATGAGCGGGAAGAGGATGAAGCATAGTCACTGCTGAGCATGAAATCCATGGCATTGTTCAATCTGGGATCATGACCTGAGCCAAAGGCAGGTTTTTTAACTAACTGAGTCACTGAGTACTTGTTAGGATTACTTCTTGGGAGCCCTGAGTAGTTCTATTTTTGACATTTAGAGGAATCTCCATACCATTTCCAGAGTGTCTGTACCAACTGGCATTCAGACCAACACTGTAAGAAGGTTCTCCTTTCTCTTAATCCTCACCATCATGTGTTGTTTCCAATCTTACTAATTTTAGCCAATCTGACCAGTGTGAGGTGCTATTTCATTGAGGTTTGATCTGTATTTCCGTGATGCTGAGTGATGTTGAACATTTTCTCATGTGTCTGTTGGCTATTTGTTCATACACAATAGAATATTACTATACCATAAAAAAGAATGACACATTGCCATTAGCAACAACATGGATGAAAGTAGAGGTGTTGTTAGGTGAAATAAGTCCATAAGGGAAAGTGAAATATCTTATTATTTCACTCATATGGTATTTTGAAACACTATTTAGAAAAAAAAAGGGGGGGGGAAACCTAGGGGAAGGAAAGGAAAAAATAATACAAAAGGAAGTCACAGAGGAAGGCAAACCATAAGAGACTCTTAACATTAGGGAAGAAACGGAGGGTTGCTGGCGGGGGAGAGGTCATTGGGGAAAAGGTAACTGTGTGATGGGCATTAAGGAGGGAGCTTGATATAATGAGCACTGGGTGTTATTTGCAAATTTTGATTCACTGAATTCTACCTCTGAAAGTCATAATATGTTATATTAGAAATTAAATAAATTAAATTTACAAAAAAAGCTCTGCTATTGTGTTTTCTTTCACATTTAAGGTACATTGGGGAGCTTATGTTGCTAATAGTTATTGAGGGTTGTGATGTTAACTAGATGTTGCTAGAAAATATTGCTATACCTTGACAATGAGCTCTCAATCTGTTTTCTAAGGAAGGATACTGGTGAGAAGGTGATCTTGTCAAGATACAATGAAGGAAAATTGAAGAATTGCCTTAATTTTCACCTTAAGGAGAAATAAGTGTATTTTTAAGTTCATGGAATGAATCCAAGGTGAGCCCTACCACCTATGTATTTCATTGCAATACTTGTGTGAATTATGGTTTAAGTTACACTTAAATTTATCTTTACTTTTCCTAAGAAAATTGTCGATTGTGTAACAAATGATCTACTATGTATGCTCATACCTTCCTAGACCAACCACTAAAAACATGAGGTATCACTGCTTTCAGGACATAAAGCATGCAAAGCAAACCAACAGAATTATGTGACAAGGAACTAATAAGTGGGATTGGAGACTATGACAATCTTTGCTAAAATGCCAGCAGGTGAAGGAGTCAGTGCTCAGGGGTTTGTGGACTGACCAGAAGAGGACACAGAGTTGGTTGTGGGCTGAGTCTTGAGGAGTGGACATTGAACAGATTCCCTGGGAGAATTAAGAACAGGCAGGGGAGCCTAGGACAGAGGAGGAAGCTTCATGCCTCTCAGGGAAGGATATGATTCATTTAGAGTGAAGGAAGATTATTTACAGTGTCTGGATTAAGACATGCAGTTATACATACTCTCTCACCAGGCCTTAATGTACTGTTGAATTCTATTGGCTAGTATTTTGGTGAGAATTTTTGCATCTGTGTTCACCAAGGATATTGATCTGTAGTTCTCTTTTTTGGTGGGATCCTTGTCTGGTTTTGGGATCAAGGTGATGCTGACCTCATAAAATGAGTTTGGAAGTTTTCCTTCCATTTCTATTTTTTGGGACAGTTTCAGGAGAATAGGAATTAGTTTTTCTTTAACTGTTTGGTATAATTCCCCTGGAAAGCCATCTGGCCCTGGGCTTTTGTTTGTTTGGAGATTTTTGATGACTCTTTCAATCTCCTTACTGGTTATGGGTCTGTTCAGGTTTTCTATTTCTTCCTGGTTCAGTTGTGGTAGTTTACATGTCTCTAGGAATGCATCCATTTCTTCCAGATTGTCAAATTTGTTGACATAGAGTTGCTCATAGTATGTTCTTATAATTGTCTCTATTTTTTGGTGTTAGTTGTGATCTCTCCTCTATCATTCATGAATTTATTTATTTGGGTCCTTTCTCTTTTCTTTTGGATAAGTCTGGCCAGGGGTTTTTCAATCTTATTAATTCTTTCAAAGAACCAGCTCCTAGTTTTGTTGATTTGTTCTATTTTTTTTTTCAGTTCTATTTCATTGGTTTCTGCTCTGATCTTTATGACTTCTCTTCTCCTGCTGGGTTAGGGTTTATTTCTTGTTCTTTCTCCAGCTCCTTTAGCTGTAGGGTTAGGTTGTGTATTTGGGACCTTTCTTGAGAAAGGCTTGTACCACTATATATTTTCCTCTCAGGACTCCCTTTGCTGTGTCCCGCAGATTTTGAACCATTGTGTTTTCAATATCATTTGTTTCCATGAATTTTTTCAATTCTTCTTTAATTTCCTGGTTGACCCATTCATTCTTTAGAAGGATGCTTTTTAGTCTCCATGTGTTTGGGTTCTTTCCAAATTTCCTCTTGTGATTGAGTTCTAGCTTCAGAACATTGTGGTTCGAAAATATGCAGGGAATGATCCCAATCTTTTGATACTGGTTGAGACCTTTTTTATGACCCAGGATGTGATCTATTTTGGAGAAGGTTCCATGTGCACTAGAGAAGAATGTGTATTCTGTTGCTTTGGGATGAAATGTTCTGAATATATCTGTGATGTCCATCTGGTCCAGTGTGTCATTTAAGTCTTTATTTCCTTGTTGGTCTTTTGCTTGGATGATCTGTCCATTTAAGTGAGGGGAGTGTTCAAGTCCCCTACTATTATTGTATTATTATTGATGTGTTTCTTTGATTTTCTTATTAATTGGTTTATAGAGGTGGCTGCTCCCACGTGAGAGGCATAGATATTTATAATTGTTAGATTTTCTTGTTGGACAGACCCTTTGAGTATCATATAGTGTCCTTCCTCTTCTCTTATTATAGTCTTTGGCTTAAAATCTAATTGATCTGATATAAAGATTTCCACCCCAGCTTTCTTCTGATGTCCATTAGCATGGTAAATTGTTTTCCACCCCCTCACATTAAATCTGGAGGTGTCTTCGGGTCTAAAATGAGTTTCTTGTAGGCAACATATAGATGGGTTTTGTTTTTTTATCCATTCTGATACCCTGTGTCTTTTGATTGGGGCATTTAGCCCATTAACATTCAGGGTAACTATTGACAGATATGAATTTAGTGCCATTGTATTGCCTGTAAGGTGACTATAACTATATATTGTTTCTGTTCGTTTCTGATCTACTACTTTTAGGCTCTCTCTTTGCTTAGAGCACCCCTTTCAATATTTCCTGTAGAGCTGGTCTGGTGTTTGCAAATTCTCTCAGTTTTTGTTTGTCCTGAAAGCTTTTTATCTCTCCTTCTATTTTCAATGATAGCCTAGCTGGATATAGTATTCTTGGCTGTATGTTTTTCTCATTTAGTGCTCTGAACATATCATGCCAGCTCTTTCTGGCCTGCCAGGTCTCTGTGGGTAAGTCTGCTGCCAATCTAATATTTTTACCATTGTATGTTATAGACTTCTTTTCCCAGGCTGCATTCAGAATTTTCTCTTTGTCACTAAGACTTGTAAATTTTACTATTAGGTGACGGGGTGTGCACCTATTCTTGTTGACTTTGAGGGGGGTTCTCTGTACCCCTGGATTCTGATGCTTGTTCCCTTTGCCATATTTGGGAAATTCTCTCTAATAATTCTCTCCAATAGATTTTCTGCTCCCCTCTCTCTTTCTTCTTCTTCTGGAATCCCAGTTATTCTAATGTTGTTTCGTTTTATGGTGTCACTTATCTCTTGAATTCTCCCCTCGTGGTCCAGTTGCTGTTTGTCCCTCTTTTGCTCAGCATCTTTATTCTCTGTCATTTGGTCTTCTATATAACTAATTCTTTCTTCTGCCTCATTTATCCTAACAGTGAGAGCCTCCATTTTTTATTGCATCTCATTGATAAATTTTTTGATTTCAATTTGGTTAGATTTTACTTCTTTCATTTCTCCAGAAAGGCATTTTATATCTCCACAGAGGGTTTCTCTACTATCTTCCATGCCTTTTTTTGAGCCTGGCTAGAACCTTGAGAAATGTCATTCTGAACTCTAGATCTGACATATTACCAATGTCTGTATTGATTAGGTCCCAAGCCTTCGGTACTGCCTCTTGTTCTTTTTTTTGTGGTGAATTTTTCCACCTTGTCATTTTGTCCAGATAAGAGTATATGAAGGAGCAAGTAAAATAGTAAAAGGGTAGCAAAGACTCCAGGAAAATGCACTTTAACCAAATCAGAAGCGATCCCAAATCGTGGGCTGGAGAAAGGGGATAAAAAGAGGTTCAGAAATAAAGAAAGGAAAAATTAAAAAAAGAAAACAAACGAATAAAAAATATAAAAAAGAAAACATATATATATATATATTTATATAATATATTAGATAAACTAATTAAAACGTTAAAAAAGAGAAGGGTAAAAGTTAAAAAAATTTAGTAGAAGAAGAAAAAAATTGAAAAAAAAATTAACCACAAGACTAAAGAATCATGGGGAGAAAGCCATGAGTTCCGTGCTTTGCATTCTCCTCCTCTGGAATTCCGCTGCTGTCCTTGGTATTGCACCTACTCTCCTTGGTGAACTTGGTCCTGGCTGGATTTCTTGTTGATCTTCAGGGGGAGGGGCCTGTTGTAGTGATTCTCAAGTGTCTTTTACCAAGGTGGAATTGAACCGCACTTACCAGAGGCCGGGCTAAATAATCCGCTTGGGTTCGCTTTGGGAGCTGTTGTTCCCTGAACGCTTTCTGTAGAGTTCCAGAGGATGGGATTGAAAATGGCATCCTCCCATCTCCGGCCTGGAGGGGGCAAGAGCCCAGGGCCCCACTCCTCAGTGCACCCCCAGAGAACAGTGCCTAATCACTCCCATATCCCCAGCCTCCAGCCGCACTCCATGCTCAAACAACCTGTGACCAGTTCAAGGTAACCCCGAGCTGAGAGCTCACTCCTCGCCTCTGTCTCTGTGGCCGGCTTCCCTGTTTTAATACCTGCAAGCTCTGCAACACTCCAACACCCCTGATCCTTCTGTGACCCTGCGGGACCTGAGGCCACATTGACCCTGCGTGGGCTTCACCCTGATTTAGCCTCTGGAGCAATGTCCCTCAGTGGAACAGACTTTTAAAAGTCCCAATTTTGTGCTCCATTGCTCTGCCATTTGCCGGGAGCCAGACCCTCACCCCGCTGTCTATCTTCCTGTCGCTTTGGATTCACTTCGCCAGTCCTACCTTTCAGAAAGTGGTTTATTTTCTATTTCTAGAATTGCTATTCTTCTTCTCTTCGATCTCCTGTTGGATTTTTACTTGTTTGAAATGTTTGATCTCCTGCTACCTGATGTAGTCTCAGCCTGCTAATTCTCTGCCATCCTGACTGGATCCTGGTATTTTAATTTAAGAACACACACTTGCAAAGAAAGAGTGAGTAATAACTTTTGGATATTTTCTTCTGGTGTTTAATTCCTTGTCATGCTGGTGCTCATACTCAGGACTGGTTCTTTATGTCAGGCAGTGGTGGAAAACTGACACTTTGTATCAGAGGACACTTGCTCTTTATCTTATATTTTTTCCTGATTCGGCTGCTTTGCTTAGATCTTTTCCTTCAGCAGCATAATGGTCTGCCCTCTAAATCTGGCATTCACTCTGCAAAAGACATGATGTTCTCTTTTGTGGGCAGAAGTTCAGCTTCCAAGGAACTCATAAGAGACGTTAAAAAATGCAAAACTATCAGTAATGTTAAATTAAAGGTAAGACGTGCAACACTATGCTGGAAGGCCAAAGAACTCTCCATGGGGTGTTGGTGAGTAATCTTAAAGAGTGGTCAAGATTTCATCCAAAGAGATGCACAGTGGATATGTGAGGACTGCAGAACACTAACTGGTGGAGACAGAAATGCCTGATGACTGTGGAAGAGTTCAATTTGAATAATGCCAAGGGAATGTGAGGAGTAGTTATGGGAGAGTAGATCAGAAAATTAAGGCAGGTGTACATTGTTTTCCTGGAGCAAGTCTTTCTTAACTGAGCTTCCACAAGACAATAAAGCCTTACATAAATTAAATTGAGCAATTATTTTCTCAACTCTCTGAAAATTACTGCATAGCTACCATCAATTTAGAGGCATAGGAGAGAAGTTAATTCATTACATATAATGGGTGCCTGGGGCGGTTAGATTTAATTTAATTCCTTCTGAGAACCTCAAGTGAGAAAGTCTAGTCTAGATTCTAGGTAATGAGGAGCCGTGGAAAACATGTGATTTTAAGTGTGACGTGATAAAGCTATGTTTGGGGTAAATTTAACTGTCCATCAGCAGAGTTTAGGACGATTTGAGGAATGTGAAACTAAAGATTACTGGAGCTTTTGTAACATGAAAAATTATGAAGGAAATCAAAATGGTAACTGAAAGAAGGTGGTGAAAACACAAGATTTATTAATTCACTGATTTCTTTTAAATATACATGAGGTACCTACTAAAAATCAGGTATTGTGGCTACTACGATGGGCAAAAAAATAGATGTAGCTATTACTGCCTATTGGTGAGTCAGATATTGAGTAAAAGAAGCACAAACCCATATAAGTTCTTAATAAAGATAATTGATATGATGGGAGGTTTCTCGGTGCATGTCACAGTAACATAAAGTTGGCTACAGCAAGATTAATGTATTTGGAGGAACAGATATGCCTATGATAGAATGAGGCTTTTTTATATATAGTGAGTTTGGAATTTGTTGTATCATTAGTGAGAAACTAGTGGAATTCAAAATCAAGCTCCAATTATGATAGCAATCTCCTATCTCCTTTTCCTGATCACAGGATTGTTATTTTAGTGATGGTGGGGTTTTATGTGATTCATTATAAATTATAACCTTGAGACCAATGATCCTTAAAAGCCACTGTTTCATTCTTCCATTCGGATACTTACTAAAGGATACTTTTGCAAAAAGTGTAATGACTCTTGCATAAGGTTATAAACACAAACACAAATGAGATTTTCCCTCCTTGTAAGTTATAGATGCATAATCACTGCATTTTATATACTGTGTGTTCTGTTGTTGAAAAACTGGCTCTACTAAAGCATATCCATAGATTTTTTGAGCCGACAGAGAAACAAAACTGTTGGAACTCAAATAAAAAGTAAGTGAACAGAAGTTAAAATAAAGAAACATAATTTTTAAAATTTAAATGTTTTTGAACCTCAACTCTATGGTCAACTAATCTTCGACAAAGCAGGAAAGAATGTCCAATGGAAAAAAGACAGCCTCTTCAATAAACGGTGCTGGGAAAATTGGACAGCCACATGCAGAAAAATGAAATTGTACCACTTCCTTACACCACACACGAAAATAGACTCCAAATGGATGAAGGACCTCAATGTGAGAAAGGAATCCATCAAAATCCTTGAGGAGAACACAGGCAGCAACCTCTTTGACCTCAGCCACAGTAACATCTTCCTAGGAACATCGGTAAAGGCAAGGGAAGCAAGGGCAAAAATGAACTATTGGGATTTCATCAAGATCAAAAGCTTTTGCACAGCAAGGAAACAGTTAACAAAACCAAGAGACAACTGACAGAATGGGAGAAGATATTTGCAAACGACATATCAGATAAAGGGCTAGTATCCAAACTCTATAATGAACTTAGCAAACTCAACACCCAAAGAATAAACAATCCAATCAAGAAATGGGCAGAGGACATGAGCAGACATTTCTGCAAAGAAGACATCCAGATGGCCAACAGACACATGAAAAAGTGCTCCACGTCACTCGGCATCAGGGAAATACAAATCAAAACCACAATGAGATATCACCTCACACCAGTCAGAATGGCTAAAATTAACAAGTCAGGAAATGACAGATGCTGGCGAGGATGTGGAGAAAGGGGAACCCTCTTCCACTGTTGGTGGGAATGCAAACTGGTGCAACCACTCTGGAAAACAGCATGGAGGTTCCTCAAAATGTTGAAAATAGAACTACCCTATGACCCAGCAATTGCACTACTGGGTATTTACCCTAAAGATACAAACGTAGTGATCTGAAGGGGCACGTGCACCCGAATGTTTATAGCAGCAATGTCTACAATAGCCAAACTATGGAAAGAACCTAGATGTCCATCAACAGATGAATGGGTAAAGAAGATGTGGTATATATACACAATGGAATACTATGCAGCCATCAAAAGAAATGAAATCTTGCCATTTGCGACGATGTGGATGGAACTAGAGCGTATCATGCTTAGTGAAATAAGTCAATCAGAGAAATACAACTATCATATGATCTCCCTGATATGAGGACATGGAGAAGCAACATGGGGGCTTAGGGGGATAGGAGAAGAATAAATGAAACAAGATGGGATTGGGAGGGAGACAAACCATAAATGACTCTTAATCTCACAAAATAAACTGGGGGTTGCTGGGGGGAAGTGGGATTGGGAGAGGGGGAGGGGGCTATGGACATTGGGGAAGGTATGTGCAATCGTGAGTGCTGTGAAGTGTGCAAACCTGGTGATTCACAGACTTGTACCCCTGGGGATAAAAATACATTATATGTTTATTAAAAAAAAAAAATTGGAAGGGGAGGCGAACCATAAGAGACTATGAACTCCGGAAAACAACCTGAGTGTTTTGAAGGGTCAGGGGTGGGAGGTTGGGGAACAGGTGGTGGGTAATGGGGAGGGCAGGTTTTGCATGGAGCACTGGGTGTTGTGCAAAAACAATGAATACTGTTACGCTGAAAAAATAAATAAAATGGGGGAAAAAAGATGTGGTATATATAAACAATGGAATACTATGCAGCCATCAAAAGAAATGAAATCTTGCCATTTGCGATGACGTGGATGGAACTAGAGGGTATCATGCTTAGTGAAATAAGTCAATCAGAGAAAGACAACTATCATATGATCTCCCTGATATGAGGACATGGAGATGCAACATGGGGGGGTTAGGGGAATAGGAGAAGAATAAATGAAACAAGATGGGATTGGGAGGGAGACAAACCATAAATGACTCTTAATCTCCCAAAATAAATTGAGGGTTGCTGGGGGGAGGTGGGGTTGGGAGAGGGGGAGGGGTTTATGGACATTGGGGAAGGTATGTGCAATCGTGAGTGCTGTGAAGTGTGCAAACCTGGTGATTCACAGACCTGTACACTAGGGGATAAAAATACATTATATGTTTATTAAAAAAAAAAAAGAAAGGATGAATACCCAACTTTTGTAGCAACATGGACGGGACTGGAAGAGATTATGCTGAGTGAAATAAGTCAAGCAGAGAGAGTCAAATATCATATGGTTTCACTTATTTGTGGAGCATAATAAATGACATGGAGGACATTGGGAGATGGAGAGGAGAAGGAAGTTGAGGGAAATTGGAAGGGGAGGCGAACCATAAGAGACTATGGACTCTGAAAAACATCCTGAGGGCTTTGAAGGGGTGGGGGTGGGAAGTTGGGGGAACCAGGTGGTGGGTAATAAGGAGGACACATATTGCATGGAGCACTGGGTTTTGTGCAAAACAATGAATATTGTTACCCTGAAAAAATAAATAAATAAATTTTAAAAATTTAAATGTTTTTTATAGATCTGCCATTGAAGATATTGTCAGGAGCGTTAATTGTTCTCCAATACCTTTAGGTCCTAGAAGAACATTTCCAATAAAATTTAGAACCAAGATAAAGGTCTCAGTAAGGAGTTTTTGGCTTCTTAGTATTGAAATTAAGAATTATTCTAACTTCAAAGAAGGAGCGATTTTGATAGTAAAGCATAATTAGTAGACTTGCTTCCTTGAATTAGAAGTCCTAATTTTGTTCTAGTTTATTGATTATACTGTATCCATGTCCCATTCAGTTTGCTACTTCACATAGAGAACTTTTATGTATTTTTTTATTGTGTTTTAATTAATTAATTAATTAATCAATGAGAGGGAGAGTGTAAGATGAGGGGAGAGGGAGAGAGAATATAAGCAGGTCTAGTGTGGAGCCTGGCATGGGGCTCAATCTCACAACGCTGAAATTATGAGTCAGATGCTGAAATCAAGAGTCATATGCTTAATAGACTGAGCTACCCAGGTGTCCCCACGTAGAAAATTTCTAAGTTAACAAGTCATTATGAATATTCTGATTTCCCATTTCTTAGCATCTAATTACTAGAGTCTCATGATACTCAGTTCTGACACAGCATGAGTTAAGAAAAGATGATAGCCTTGACTTGCCTTTACTGAGAGGACACAGCATGAACAAGCTCTATGATAATGAAACTCATTATGAAGAACAATGAGCATTCCATTCTCATTCTTGCTGTTTGTATTTTCTACTAAAACACAAGTGTCTTGTGTCTTGTGGGAAGAATCAACAAAGCAGACTTGGAATTTTTGAAAATGTGAAAGAAAAGATACTATGGAGCATTATGCCTCCATCAGAAAGGATGAATACCCAACTTTTGTAGCAACATGGATGGGACTGGAAGATATTATGCTGACTGAAATCAGCATATTATATATGATATTATGCTTGACTGAAAGTCAAGCAGAGAGAGTCAAGTATCCTATGGTTTCACTTATTTGTGGAGCATAACAAATAACATGGAGGACATGGGGAGATGGAGAGGAGAAGGGAGGTCAGGGAAATTGGAAGGGGAAGTGAACCATGAGAGACTATGGACACTGAAAAACCACCTGACGGTTTTGAAGGGGCGGGGGTTGGGAGGTTGGGGAACCAGGTGGTGGGTATTGGGGAGGGCATGTATTGCATGGAGCACTGTGTGTGGTGCAAAAGCAATGAATTCTGTTACTCTGAAAAGAAATTTTAAAAATGTAGGTAAATTCATTTCTTGAGATGGGGAATAAACCATAATTTTAGCTTTTATGGTTGTGTTATGAATGTCCACAAAAGTCTAGACTAACACAAAGGGATTTAGAGAAACAAATGAGTGAGCTGCTTTTAGGAAATCCAATTGAGGGGCGCCTGGGTGGCTCAGAGGGTTAAGCCTCTGCCTTCAGCTCAAGTCATGATCTCAGGGTCCTGGGATCGAGCCCTGCACTGGGCTCTCTACAGAAAGCCCACTTCCCCCTCTTTCTCTCTGCCTGCCTTCTTGACTACTTGTGATCTCTCTCTCTCTCTCTGTCAAATAAATAAAAATATTTTTTTAAAAAGGAAATCCTATTGAAAGTGCTAAAAGTGCTGAAGAAAGTGTAAACAGAAGTCTATAAAAGATTAAGTTTCAAATGGGACTATGAGATTTAATGAGATCCAAACACCAATATATGGTAACTAGTAGCCAGCTATATTTGTCGTTCACATTTTCTCTGAGACTATAATCTTTTCGTTTAGGAACATTGTGTTATACCAGTCTTGCCTTTATGTTATACCTTCTGTCTGAGCTGCCTCCCTGACTAGATGCTGGGAGAGAGTAAGACATAGAATCAGAATCTCAGGAAGAGAAAGACACTAGTACCTCATCTGGTTCTGTACCTTCCATTAAAGAAAATCCTTGAGTTCTAGAATCACTCATTACATTCTTAGGTGAATCCAAGTTTTCTTTTTACTGAGTTAGAAATCAGGTTGGTGACTGTCAGCAAGATTCCTAATTCTACCCAACATAGCCATCATAGGACATGTCTAATCTTCCTTCTGCCCAACATTTCTTTAAATAAAAGTGAAAATACCATAAAACTGAAATAAACTATAATCAGTTGTTACCTCGATGAGATGACATTATTAGGTATCACCCCATAGCTGTACAGTCATGACCTAATAATAATAAAAGTAACCACCATGTATTGAGTCAGTGAGCAACCACAAAATCCTGGACTAGGGATTTTACTTAGATTTTTTTTCCCCTAATGTGTACATGAAACCAACAATGTGAAGCATTTGTGCAACCAACAGGGGAATTACTGTTATTCTCTAAGTTTGCCAGTTGACAGAGGTGCTGTCACTTACTTTAGGGGCCCAACCTGACCCAGGTTCAGGTCTGACCATAAATCCTGGTTCCTTTACTATCTATGCTCCTTTATACAAATTGCAAGCACATGCCTTATTATTAACTGTATTATTCCTGGTAAAGTGCATTATGTAAATTCTGGGTCCTTTTAAAACAGTTGATCTTTGGGTTGTAGAAATAATCCAAATGATCCTCGCTTAGATAGTATAATTTTGGGGAAACTGTTTTAAATCAAGATCAAGAGGCAGATCACTAGAAGAGGCAGTTTTGTTAAGTCTCATCTCGCATGGGACAGAGTGGGAAGTTGTCTTGTCAGCAGTCAAGAAAGGATACATCAAGGCATCTTCATACTTCCCAAATCTTTAGTTGAGTCCAAGGAACATTTTATTGTAAGTTTTTGTGACTGTTTATTTCAGTGATTAAGAAGTATAATTAATAAATAAATGACAGAGATTTAGCACAAAGTTCATGTATAATATGCATGGTATATACAATATATTTATATGATATAGAGATATATATGACTTATCCAAGATATACTTATGTTTAGGTTTATATATATAATACTTTTTCATCACAAAGAAAAAAGTACAAATTCATAGTGGTAAATAGAAATGTTTACAGAAAAAAGTAGAAGTGTTTAAAAATAAATGTAATAATCACCTTTGCAGTATTCCCTTACACTCCCCCAGGTCTCTTGATAATTTGAGGAATATGCAAGTATTCTTTTCTTTGTCCTCACATGTTTTTCTTTTTTCTATTTTTTATTCTTTCATTTTTATTTTTTTAGACTTTTTAAAAATGATTTTGTTTATTCATGAGTGACAGAGGAGGGAATTAACATCCAAAGTATAGGATAACTTGTTTAAATAAGAGGTGCCTTTTAAATTTACAGAGATTGATTATTTTTCAAAAACAGTTTTGCAATTCATACTTGCAAATCAATGGTGGACATGCCTTTTCTCCTCAAAATCACGGGATAGCATAAAGTTTTTAAACTTTGGCTAATCTGTTGAGTGAAAAACTGTATGTCATTTAGGATGCAAATATTTTTAAAAATTTTATTTATTTATTTGACAGAGAGTGACACAGTGAGAGAGGGCACACAGGCAGGGGCAGAGGAAGGGGGAGAATCAGGCTCCCCACCAAGCTATGACCCTCAGGCAGGGCTTGATCCCAGGACTCTGGAATCATGACTTGAGCCAAAGGCAGACACTTAACAATTAAAGCACCCAGGTGCCCTCATGATGCATAATTTGGATGTCTAGTGATGCTGAAAATCTTTCTCTGTTTAAACATATGTTTATATGTTGAATTATAAAACTATATAATGTAATTATAAGGACCATTATATGTCCTTTGTGGCTTGTCTGTTAATATCCTTCACTAAATTTTCTATTGCTTTTTATTTTTTAGTTTACTCTTATTAATTAGAAGAACTTGTATATATTAAAAATATTATTTTGGGGGGCAACTAGATGGCTCATTCAGTTAAGTGCCGTGTCATGATGTCATGGTTGTGGGATCAAGCCCATTGTGGGGCACACAGTTCAGTGGTGAGTCTGTTTGAGATTCTTTCTCTCCATCTCTCTCTGCCCCTCCTCATATCTAAAATCAATACATATAATCTTTAAAAATTACTACCTTTTTGTTGGTCATATTCATTCAGAATAAATACTTTTCCCAATCTATTATCTTTTACATTTTTCATAAAAGTTTTGGCAAATGATTATTTTCTGTCATAAAATAGGGTTAGCTTAGGAAGATCCCTTCAGTATGTGTGATGGTTAATTTTATGTGTCATCATGACAAGGCTAAAGGATGTCCAGACACTAGTACAATATTATTTCTGCATGAGGTTTTGAGGATTTCTCCAGAAGACATTTCTGGTAGGAGGAGTAAAGAAGATTACAGGTGGTCATCATCCAATCTGTTGAGGGCCTGAACAGAACAAAAAGGCAGGGGAAGGGCAACTTCTTTCTGTGCTTGAACTGAGACATCCATCTTCTCCTGCTCTTGGACTCCCTTGGGCATTCAGATTCAGCCCAGGGCTTAGAACATCAGCCTGAATCTTTGGCCTTTGGACTCGGACTGAATTATACCACCACCTTTCCTGATTTTCCAGCTTACAGATGCAGATTGTGGGCCTCCTTGCCTCCATAACTGCCTGAACATATTCCTATAACAAATCTCTTATAGATATTACTGTCTATACTTCTGGCTCTAGTTTTGTGGGGGAATACTGACTAATACAGTCTGTTACAAATTTTTTCTCTAAAACAATTGTCATACTTTTTTATTGTGAAGTTTATTTTTATACTTTGAGACCAGGGCTAAGTTTCCTTTAATATCATTAGCACAAAGGTTAGCTTTATAGGACAAACTGAAATTCTTTCCATATTTTCCTATGACCTAGAAAGAAAGGGTAAAATATTTAAAATTTGGTAGAATCAGCTATAAAACCCACTGGAGTGAGGTCATTTGAAAGGTAGATTTTTAATTAATGGCCCATTCTGTGATTGTGTGTCCATGAAGATTATTCATCTCCTGGATCAAATTTCATAGTTATCCTCAAGATTTCATTTGGTGTCTCACAGTTGCTCTTATATCTTAAATCCTTCTGATACCTTGTTTTTTATAAACCCAACTTTATGTACCTTCAGTTTATCTCTTTTTTAAAGTCATATGACAGATGATCTGTGCATTCCTAAACCTACTCATGGTTGTATATCCCTTTAATTATATCCCTTGACATACACATTCTCTTCTACTGTGGCAAATTAGCAGGTGATGGAATGCCTGGCAGTTTCTTGCAGCTCTGAGTAAGCTGTAGACTCTAACCATTCTTTTATGGTTGGGGAGGATCCCACTCTGCTTTTTTTTTCTAAGGGGTTGCTACTGAAAGACCCGCGGATCCCCATACCCAAGAATTCAACACTGCCACAGGATGCAAACAGCAAGAGGATCTTTATTGTAACGCGGGCGCCTGCGGGTGGTCAGCAGCTCCTGCTAGCTGAGCACACCAGGCTGGGGTGGTGCAGGGTTTTTATAGACAGGTACAAACAAGTTTTGGGTGGGGCGGAGCTGATTGGCTGACAGTTTGAACATTTGAAAAAGGCATACTTGGTGTTAGCGGATTGGCTTTGGAGGACCCACGCGCGCGAAGACGAAGGCGGGAAGGGGGGGTAGAGCGGGGAAGCGGGAAGCGGACTTACAGAAGCAGATGCTTAGTTACAGGAACCTGATTGGTCTATTTAAATTAAGCATAGTCAGGCGTTGGGTTCAAGACAAAGACATAGCTGTTTGTTCTGGCGTGGCGGCCTTGTTTCAGCACTCTGGAAAAAGCCCTCAGCAAGGAGGAAGGGAGTCTTTCATTCCCTCCTTTTTCTTTATCATGGATAGAATCTTATATCCATTTGTCCTGTACTTATATTATGTCAGTTTGGGATTCGGCTTGTTTGAGCAGTTGATATTGCTGTGTCAGTACCATTGTCTGGATTACTGACAAGCGGTCTTTGATGAACTGAACAAGCTTATTTAGGATGTAAGGGCCAATTGCTAAAATCAGTAATAGAATAATAAGGGGTCCCAAAAGGGTGGATAATAAAGTGGCGAACCAAGGTGACCGATTGTACCAGCCTTCAAACCAGCCTTGCTGGGATTCAAAATCTCTTCTTCTCTGGGCCAATCTTTCTCTGAGTTTATCCATTGTCTCCCTAACTACCCCTGTTTGATCAGCATAAAAACAGCATTCCTCTTTGAGGGCTGCACATAACCCTCCTTCTTTTAGGAATAACAAGTCTAACCCCCTTCTGTTTTGTAGAACAACCTCGGAAAGGGAGGTTAAGGATTTTTCTAAGGCAGTGATTGACTTCTCTATAGCCTCCAAATCAGCGGTCATGGCAACTTGTAATTGCATAAGCTGGGTGCTTTGAAGTAGGGCAGAAGTTCCTGTCCCAATTCCTGCCGCTATTCCCCCGACTCCTAACAATAGGGCTATGGTTAGGGTTATGGGTTCTCTCCGATATCGGAATCTCTCTGATCTGGCAGGACCGGGTTAGGTCCTATGGCTGCAGAGGGGGATTTAATTGAGAGTTTTATAGTAAATATGAGTCCTTCGTCATAATTTTCCTTATAGAGTCTAAGGCCCCAGCTATATCCTTTTGTCCAGTGGACTGCTTTCTTTCCAGACTCTGTGAAGGTAATCTTAAGGGGGTGACATCATGCATTTTTACAATGTTTTCCATCATTTTCCCTTCCCCAAAATGTTCCCAGCTGATGGGAACAATTAGCTATTACAGTGATAAAATCCCAATTTGAGGTGGGTTTCCAATAGACATCACCTGTAGTTTCACATCCCCAGGCCGCACAGTAGAAGTCATTAGGGCCTCCACATTTATAGGCCCGTCCTCTAGTATTACTATTCTTTGGCGCGGGGCAGACATAAAAGGGGAATACACTAAGTTTGTAACGTCGTGGTCCGTCTCCACATCCCCGGTTAGGGGGCGACATTCCATTGCTTGTAGGGGATGTTGGTGGCTTATGGGGATCATCGTGTTGACCTATGTCCCAAGATCCCATAGCCAGTTTACAGAGATCCGGATACAGGGTAGGCCACCATGTATTAGGGGCGTGTTGGGCCGTACTGGACCAGATAACTTCCCCCGTTTGAGAGAGAACCTGCCAGGTTAATTGCTTGGGGAGATGTGGGCTGGTGCCATTTATAGGGGAAAGGAAAGAGAATAAGCAAAAGAGTAAGATCAACGGCGAATGAGTCTTATCTTTAGTGGGTTTGGGGAGCGTTGGACGGTCCATTCCGAGTTCTGAGGGTGTCCTGTTTGTTCTTCCGGGTGTGCCGTTTTCACATGGGAGGCGTGGATCCAGGCTGCAATCCCGTCAACTTTTAGCACCGTGGGCATTGTCAGGAGTACCGTGTGGGGTCCTTTCCAACGGGGTTCAAGGTTTGTGGCTCGATGTCTGCGGACCCAAACGATGTCTCCGATTTTGTAGGGATGAGGCCGCAATGAGGCGTTAAGATTTTCCTCGTAGGCGGCTGCCAGGGGTTTCCAGACCTCTTGTTGCACCAGCTGCAAGGCTTGCAGATGGGCCTGTATGGAGGGGGAGGGGGAATGAGCAGAGATATCTGGCGCAAAGAACGTGACAGCGGGGGGCGGAGCACCATAGAGAATTTCGAAGGGGGTTAATCCATGGGGGCCTGGAGTATTTCTGGCCCAATAGAATGCTAGAGGTAGGAGCAATACCCAATCTTTAGAGCCAGTTTCAAGCAGTAATTTAGTTAGAGTCTCCTTAATGGTCCTATTCATTCTTTCTACCTGTCCTGAACTCTGGGGTCTGTAAGCACAATGTAGTCTCCAATCAATCCCCAGCAGCTTGGCCACCGACTGACTTACCTGGGAGACAAAGGCGGACCCGTTGTCGGACCCTAGTACCTCGGGCATTCCATACCTTGGAAAAATTTCTTCCAGTAGCTTCTTGGCGACTATATTGGCGGTTTCCTTTTTGGTAGGAAAGGCTTCTGCCCATCCTGAAAAGGTGTCTAGAAAAACTAAGAGGTATTTATATCCATACATGCCAGGTTTAATTTCGGTAAAGTCAATTTCCCAATGTGTGCCAGGTCGATGACCACGTACCTGGACACCTGGTCCAATAATAGTCTTCCCAGGATTGACTTGGGCGCAGGCTTTACAATTAGCGGCCGCTTGACGAAGAAGGAAGTTTTGTTTGGGGAAGTAGTTTTTTAAATTGGCCCTATCCATAAGAGATCTCATCTTGTTCGCGCTCAGATGAGTCAGCTGATGGAGGTGATTTATTAGTTCCTGCGCCATCTTTATAGGTACTATGGCCTTTCCTCGGTATTCCCATCGGTTTAGGGCTGAGTTGTAATTGGCCCCTATCTTCTGTATGAAATCCAAGTCGGCCTCCTCATAATTCCAAATGGGGGTCTCATCTGGCTCTCCTATCTCAGTGAGTATAGTAACAGTTAATAGTTGGGGCCCCAAAGCTGCCTGTTTGGCTGTCGCATCAGCTAGGCGGTTTCCTCTCGCCTCGGGGGTATCCCCTTTTTGATGGCCAGGGCAGTGCATTATGCTCAGCTTCTTGGGGAGAAATAAGGCTCTTAATAGGGCCAATATTTCGGTCTTATTTTTAATCTCCTTACC
The DNA here is from genome assembly GCF_922984935.1 of Meles meles. NCBI lineage: Eukaryota > Metazoa > Chordata > Mammalia > Carnivora > Mustelidae > Meles > Meles meles. Next base: position 59,306 of record NW_025721177.1, on the reverse strand, counting down.
GTCAGAGGTTAGTAGTCCCCTCCGCCGATAAATTTCTCCGTGAATATGGGCAGTGGCAAAAGCATATCTGCTGTCTGTATAGACATTAAGATTCTTACCTTCTGCCAGTTGGAGGGCCTGGGTTAAGGCGATCAATTCTGCCCGCTGCGCCGAGGTGCCTTCTGGTAGCGCGCTTGCCCATACAATTTGAGAGTCGGTCGTGATGGCCGCTCCTGCTCGTCGTTTTCCATCCTGCAGGTAGCTACTGCCATCAGTATACCAGGTCAGGTCTGCATCCTTCATGGGCTGGTCAGTTAGGTCGGGCCGTGTCCCATGTGTTTCAGCAAGGATCTGGTGACAGTCATGCAATGGTGCCTCCCTAGGAGTGGGCAATAAGGTTGCGGGGTTAAGAGTCACTATAGGTCCGAACTGGATCCTGTCTGAGTCCAGGAGGAGGGACTGATAATGAGTCAGGCGGGCATTAGACAGCCAGCGGTCTGGTGGTTGGCGGATTAAAGACTCCACTGTATGTGGAGCCAGGATGGTTAGGGGCTGTCCCAAAGTTAGTTTGGTTGCGTCCTTGATGAGGACCGCGATTGCTGCTATCATTTTTAGACATGGTGGCCAGCCTGCCACCATGGGGTCTAACTTTTTGGACAGGTAGGCAATAGGGCGTCTCCAAGGCCCGAGCCTTTGAGTTAGGACCCCCTTAGCAAATCCTTGTTTTTCATCAACAAAGAGGTCGAAGGGTTTTGTTATGTCTGGCAGGCCTAACGCCGGAGATGTAAGGAGTGCTTGTTTGATATGGTCAAATGCCTGCTGTTGTTGCTCAGTCCAAACAAAAGGAGTATCTTGTTTTGTTAAGGGGTACAGAGAAGCCGCTATCTCCTCAAACCCCGGAATCCATAGTCTACAGAAGCCTGCGGTCCCTAAGAATTCCTGCAATTGCCTGTGGTTTTGAGGTGCGGGAATGCCAGAGATAGTCTCTTTTCTCGCGGCTGTTAGCCATCGTTGGCCATTATATAGCTCATAACCCAGGTAAGTGACTTTAGTCTGGCAGATCTGGGCCTTCTTTGCGGATGCCCTATATCCCAGTTGGCCTAGGGTTAATAGGAGGTTCCCAGTACCTGTTCGGCAGTCCTCTTCATTGGTAGCCGCTAATAGAATGTCATCGACATATTGGAGCAGGATCAGAGAGGGATGTCTTACCCGTAAGTCGGCCAGGTCCTGGTGAAGGGCTTCGTCGAACAGCGTTGGGCTATTCTTAAACCCTTGTGGTAGCCATGTCCAGGTTAACTGACCTGATATTCCCAAGTCTGGATCCTTCCATTCAAAGGCGAAGAGGGGCTGACTCTGAGGACTTAGTCTCAAACAGAAGAAAGCATCTTTGAGATCTAGGACCGTATACCAGAAGTGGGTTGGAGGCAGGGAACTAAGTAAGTTGTAAGGGTTGGGCACCGTAGGCTGGATGTCTTCTACCCTCTTATTGACCTCCCTCAGGTCTTGGACCGGCCGGTAATCATTGGTGCCAGGTTTCTTGACAGGTAACAGAGGAGTGTTCCAGGAGGACCGGCATGGGGCCAAAATGCCCTGGTCTAGTGACCGCCTTATGTGCGGTTTGATGCCCTGGTAGGCCTCATTGGACATAGGATATTGCTTAACATTGACAGGAACGGCCGTTGCCTTTAATTGTATGTGAATGGGGGGCTGCTGGATAGCTAGTCCCATTCCTCCTGTTTCCGCCCAGGCATCCGGGTAAGACGCAAGCCAGGACTCTATGTTTCTCTGAGGTTGGGAGGGCTCCTCATGTAGTCTATATTTTTCTTCTAACTGTAGGGTAAGGATGTGTAAAGGAGTCCCGTTGGGGCCGGTCACAGTGGCCCCCTGTGGCTCAAAATGGATTTGAGCCTTGAGCTTGGTTAATAAATCTCTCCCCAGGAGTGGGTAGGGGCAGTCAGGCACATGAAGGAATGAGTGAGAAACTTTACCTGAAGCCAGATGTACTTTTCTCTCCGTAGTCCATTTATATTGTTTTCCTCCTGTTGCTCCTTGAACCCATGCCACCCGGTCACTTAATGGTCCAGGGCTCTTGGTTAAAACGGAGTGTTGAGCCCCTGTATCTACTAAGAAGGTGACTGGTTGCCCCCCCAACGGTTAGGGATACCCGGGGTTTGGGGGGGGGCTCCTGACCCTGACGGCCCTAGTCTTCGTCTAAAGCCATAAGTCTTGTGACTTGCTTAGCATTTTCCTTAGGGTGTCTGAATTTCTTTGGGCATTCTTTGGCCCAATGTCCCCTTTCTTTACAGTAGGCACATTGGTTTCGGTCTACTCGGGGCCTCCTTATGTCTCCCTCCCTGTCTGACTTTCCTGCCTCTGGTCCTTGGCTGCCTTGCACTACGGCGGCCAAGATTTTGCTAAGTTCCTTACTTCGTTTACGTTCTCGTTTCTCTTCCCTTTCTTCAGCTTCCTTCTTTAGTTTCTCCTCTTTCTCTTCCTGCAACTTCCTAAGTCGTTCCTCCTTTTCTTCCTGCAACTTCCTAAGTCGTTCCTCCTTTTCTTCCTGAGTCTCTCTTTTATTAAAAATCTTTTCTGCCTCCTTTAATAAATCTTGTAAAGAGAAATCTTGTAGGTTCTCTAAACGCTGTAGTTTATTCCTTATATCTGGTGCTGACTGCCAAATAAATGTCATTGAAACGTTTCCTCTCTGCTCATTGCTATCTGGGTCAAAAGGCGTATACCTGCGATAAGCCTCCTTAAGCCTTTCCAGGAAAGCGGTTGGAGATTCCTCTGGCCCCTGAGTTATCTGTCTTACCTGAGCCAAATTGATGGGGCAACTCCCCGCATTATGGAGACCTGCTATGAGTAACTGGCGGTAAAGATTTAGGTGGGTCCTACCTTCCGCCGTGTTGAAATCCCAGACGGGACGGGTCAAAGGGAAGGCGGCATCTATCACATTAGGGAGTTGTGTGGGCCTTCCGTCTTCCCCTAAAACGTTTTTTTCTGGCCTCCAGGAAAACCTTTTGTCTCTCCTCAGTGGTGAGGAGAGCCTGCAAGAGTTGTTGACAATCATCCCAGGTGGGTTGGTGTGTGATTAGAATGGATTCAATTAAGGCAGTTAGGGCTACGGGGTCCTGTGAAAAGGAAGGGTTATGGGACTTCCAATTATATAGGTCGGAGGCCGAAAAGGGCCAATATTGGAGCTGATTGCCTGGCCCTCCTCCTTGGTGCAGGGGAAAGAGTTTGGAAGTTCCTTCTTGTGTTGGCTCCCTGCGACCCCTAAGTCTTCCCACCATTGGGGATGGCAAGGGGTCGCGTTCTTCAAGTGGGTGCTCTGGCTCCCTTGTGGAATTTAGTGCCTGCGCAGGAGGGGGAGGAGGATAAGGGGGAGGTTCTTCAGATAGAAGGTCTATTAAGGGGGAGTCCTCCAGAGGAAGGATCTTCTGTGGTTTAGGACGCCGTGGAGAAGAGGGATCGCTGACTATAGGATATAGGTTAGAGGAAGAAGGAGGTTTGGGAGGGTCGGTGGGATCTGGGATGGGGTGAGGGACGGGGGGAGCGGAGGGTCCTGGGGGAGAAGTGGTGTATGGAAGGGTTTTGGGCTTTGGGTGAACGAAGGGAGAGACCCAAGGAGGAGGCTCATCAACCAGGCTTTCCCACACTACAACATAGGGTACTTGGTCCGGATGGTCTTGGGGTCCCTGGTTGAAGACTCGTTCTTTGACCTGTAAAATAACATGGATGTTAAAGGTTCCATCTTTGGGCCACCCAACGTTAAAGGTAGGCCATTCTGAAGTACAAAGTGTCTGCCATTTCCTTCTTCTGACTTCCACCGACAGGTTATTGGCTCGGATTTGGACGTCTCTCCAATGTCCTAAAGTGAGACTCATAAGTGTCTGTCCCATTTTGGAATCAAGGGAAATCCAAAGGGCAACGAGAAAGACACACAAAACACACAAGACACTTAACGCACACAAGACACTTAACGAGCCAGCAAAAAGAAACGCTGCGCGATTTTGGTGCAAAACCGAAAGTACAGATTCAGACGGCCGTGAGGAAATATGAGTTTCCTCTGTGGCCCACTGATGGACGTATCCCTCGGATACGTGTGGGGGCCCGAAAAAACGGGCCCCTCTAATCCCTGGGGCGTCCCCCAGGGTGGCACGGGAGAAGTCCGAGTTCGTCAACTCCTTCTCAAGCTGCCCAGAATACAGATCTACTATGCGTAGTAGTACAGTCCTATACAGGCGTATAGGCAGAACAAACGGGAGACGAGAACACGAGCACGAGACAGAAAATGAGAACACAGTTATTAAGGCTTAAATGCTGGCCAGCTTACCTCCCGGTGGGAGTCGGTTGGATCCTTGGGCAGGAGTCCGATGATCTCGGTGGGACCTCCAAATGAAAGACCCGCGGATCCCCGTACCCAAGAATTCAACACTTCCACAGGATGCAAACAGCAAGAGGATCTTTATTGTAACGCGGGCGCCTGCGGGTGGTCAGCAGCTCCTGCTAGCTGAGCACACCAGGCTCGGGTGGTGCAGGGTTTTTATAGACAGGTACAAACAAGTTTTGGGTGGGGCGGAGCTGATTGGCTGACAGTTTGAACATTTGAAAAAGGCATACTTGGTGTTAGCGGATTGGCTTTGGAGGACCCGCGCGCGTGAAGACGAAGGCGGGAAGGGGGGGGTAGAGCGGGGGAGCGGGAAGCGGACTTACAGAAGCAGATGCTTAGTTACAGGAACCTGATTGGTCTATTTAAATTAAGCATAGTCAGGCGTTGGGTTCAAGACAAAGACATAGCTGTTTGTTCTGGCGTGGCGGCCTTGTTTCAGCACTCTGGAAAAAGCCCTCAGCAAGGAGGAAGGGGGTCTTTCACTACCATGTCCCAGATGAAAGCCCTGACCCTCAGCACTGCTTCCAGCAGAGCTCACAAAGTTTTACACAGTTGAGTAGCCGTTCTAATGATCACAAGAAATAGACATGTGCTGCCTCTTATCCCAAGATCCAGTCATCTGAGACCACTCATGAAGTGTTCTCCTCAGACTGAAGAGAGACAAACCTTGTCTTTTGTTTCAAATCCCTTGGAGAAGGAAATCATGCCTTAAATTCCTTCCTCAGAAATCCCAGCAGGGTGGGAGCCTGCTTCCTCCTCTCTCTCTCTCTGCCTGCCTCTCTGCCTACTTGTAATCTCTATCTGTCAAATAAATAAATCTTAAAAAAAAAAAAAAAGAAAAGAAAAGAAATCCCAGCAGGACTTGTGTCCTTGGACCCTCATGATTAACCAATAACATGCTTATCTGAGTCTATCACCTTCTCTAGAAAGAGGATATTGACAATGAAGTTGGAGTAGTGCTATGTGACCAGCATGCCGTTGCCCTAGAATCCTGGAGGAATGACTTCAGTGTTTAGACATATCTTTGTAAGATAAAGAAGTCTTTTATGCTGTGTTTTTTTTTTTTTTTTTATCCCTTTAACACACGTTGGAATTAAATGCAACCAGATTTTAAGTGTTTGCCTCTTACAAGCATGGTATAATAAGAACTGAAAAAAAAAAGTGGATATTGTTCTTCAAGGAATTTTTTAAAGATTTTTATTTTATTTATTTGACAGTCAGAGATCACAAGTAGGCAGAGAGGCAGGCAGAGAGAGAGGGAGAAGCAGGCTCCCCACTGAGCAGAGAGCCTGATGTGGGGCTTAATTCCAGGACCCTGAGATCATGATCTGAGCCAAAGGCAGAGGTTTAACCCACAGAGTCACCCAGGTGCCCCTGCAAGGAATTTTAGAACTTCAAGGCTGACCCACTTGAATTTCAGTTTCTTCATAAGCTAAATTGTGTTTTGCTTTCCTGCTACATGTCTAATCATAATCATATGAGTATTTTTCTGCTCTTCTCCATGCAGATCGCCCCGTATGTAACATCTTTCCATCTGAAGCTCCCCATGGGTTCAATCACCCTCTTGCAGAAGTGCCTCTCAACTTTTCCTAAGCATTGCTGGTGTGGTCGCAGCTGTCATTTCCTCAGCACCATTTGTAGACTGCTATTTTGTGGGAATTCGTATGGATTCTAAGTAAGAATTGAGCTCAAAAGACCAGCATATTTAGTTTTTAAGAGAAAAGGAAGTAATCGATCACTTCCTATTCTAATTCACTCTCTTTATGCCTCCCCCCACACTTCTCCCCATTCTACCCTCACAGGAGGATGTTTTTACAGCTTGGAAATGGAATCAGATTTCCCGGCTGCACAATTAAATTGCAGTCAAAAATGCAACTTACCAGAATGCGTACAATACTAATAGTGCTGTAAGAAATAAGACACTTGATTTAAAAATGGCACACTTGTCTGTATCTTTAATGTGCATTCCTAATGAGTCCTATGGGGAGGCTGATTCACAGGAAAATGCACATTAGCTCCTCCAAGTTTAATATACCACTGTATGCACTCAGGCCCTCTCTTCATTACCATTCGAATGCACTGTTTTCTTTGAGGTTTTGTGCAGGAAACAAATCCCTGTATATGGCACTCAGTTCTAGAATCTGATTGGTCTGCATTTGCCCTTTAGACAAAGGGTCAAAACAACGTGCTCTGTGGTGCATTGATTTTCAATCTCTGGCTATTTTTGAAATTGTAATGCAGCCCATTTCCTTTTCCAAGGGACTTTAGGCAGTATACAGCATAGAGGTGGGTATAGCCAGGGTATTTGTTTGTTATTCTGAGCAGTGGCAGGCTATCTTTCTCACATGGATTCCAGATAAAAGAGTTTACTTTAACGTCCAGTGAAATAAAATATTACTTGGAATCTGGTTTCATTATATTGAGTCTACATCACTATCTGGACTTTGAAGTCTGAGACAGCCAGTTGCCTGAAATAAAAACCGAGAAAACAGAAGTTTTATGTAATTCCTATCAAGAAATTCATAATTTTTGGTGTTTCTGGCATGCCGTACCCCCACAGTCCTACAAACTTCCTGGTTTGATCTGGAGCAAATGAAATCAATAACATTAAAGATTCTGTGAACATTTTAAATGATTTCTTTCATCTTTTTTTCCCTCATTTTCAAGCATAATGTAATTTTAGCCTTTCAAAGAGGCTTAAATTATTTTAAAACAAATGTCTTTCTTATGACATAGCAGGTAGTTTTTACTCTTGAGTAATGAATCACAATAGGATATGTTACTAAGGATGAAGTCATTTTAGAAAATACAAATGGTTATCATTTTGCAGATTTACAGAGTGAAACAGAAAGATAAGGCATACTTGAGGTGCACAGATAGGCAAAATGATTATTTGTTCATAAGGTGGTGTTAAGAATAAATTACTAAGGTTAAGGAGAGCCAGGGTCACTGGAGGGCACGTGGCATATTAGAAAGCATTTGATATTAGAGTTCATTTCACATGTCGATTTGTTTATAGTCTTTACAATGTATTATTTTTTGTCAAAATTTATTCTTAATTTCTATTAGTCTCATAATTCTTCTTTCCTATTCTTAGCAACATCTGTAAAACATAATAATAACATCCTTTATATATCATTGTTGTGAGGGTTAGAGATAAAATCACATAGACTCAGGACACCTGGGTGTCTCTGTCAGTTGGGCATCTGCCTTAAGCTCTGGTTGTGATCCCCCAGGTCCTGGGATTAAGTCCTGCATCAGGCTTCTTGCTGGGCGGGAAGCCTGCTTTCCCTTGCCTGGTTTTCTCCTGCTTGTCTTTGCTCTTTCTCTCTCCTTCCAAATAAATAGAATCATTAAAAATGAATTACTTAGGGGTGCCTGGGTGACTCAGTGGGTTAAAGCCTCTGCCTTCAGCTTGGGTCATGGTCCCAGGGTGATGGGATCAGGCCCTGCATTAGGCTCTCAGTTCAGCTTGGCACCTGCTTCCTCTGCTCTCTCAAATTCTTTGTGATCTCTGTCTGTCAAATAATTAAATTTAAAAAAAATATATTACTTAGAATCTAGGTATAAATTCATAAAGTTTATAGGATTTAAAATCTCTAAAGAACTAATGGTATTTCTGTACACTAGCAATGAATAATTTGAACTCTAAGTTAAGAAAAATTCTTATCTGGAATAGTATCAAAAAGAGTAAATACTCAGGAATAAATTTTAAAAATGAAGTACAAGAAGTCTTGTATACTAAAAAGTATAAAATGTTGATGAAAGAATCTTAGGACCTAAATAAATAGAAAGATATTCCATATTCATGGCTCAGAGATTTAATATTAGGAATATGATAATACTATCCAAATTGATCTACAGATTCAACACAGCACCTTTCAGAATCCTAGCTGTGTTTGTTTGTTTGTTTGTTGCAGAAACTGACAGCCAAATCCTATAATTCATTTGGAAATGGAAGGGATCCTGATAGCCTAAACAGTCTTTTTTTTATTTATTTTTTATTTTTTAATTTGTTTATTTACAGCATAACAGTGATCATTGTTTTGGCATTACCCTCAGTGCTCCATGCAGTATGTGCCCTCCCTATTACCCACCACCTGGTTCCTCAACCTCCCACACCCCCGCCCCTTCAAAACCCTCTGGTTGTTTTTCAGAGTCCATAGTCTCTCATGGTTCATCTCCCCTTCCAGTTTCCCTCAACTCCCTCTCCTCTCCATCTCCCCATGTCCTCCATGTTCTTTGTTATGCTCCACAAATAAGTGAGACCATATGATACTTGACTCTCTCTGATTGACTTATTTCACTCAGTATAATTTCTTCCAGTCCCGTCCATGTTGCTACAAAAGTTGGGTATTCATCCTTTCTGATGGAGGCATAATACTCCATTGTGTATATGGACCACATCTTCCTTATCCATTCATCCGTTGAAGGGCATCTTGGTTCTTTCCACAGTTTGGTGACCGTGGCCATTGCTGCAATAAACATTGGGGTACAGATGGCCCTTCTTTTCACTACATCTGTATCTTAGGGGTAAATACCCAGCAGTGCAATTGCAGGGTCATAGGGAAGCTCTATTTGTAATTTCTTGAGGAATCTCCACACTGTTCTCCAAAGTGGCTGCATTAGCTTGCATTCCCACCAACAGTGTAAGAGGGTTCCCCTTTCTCCACATCCTCTCCAACACACGTTGTTTCCTGTCTTGCTAATTTTGGCCATTCTAACTGGTGTCAGGTGGTGTCTCAATGTGGTTTTAATTTGAATCTCCCTGATGGCTAGTGATGATGAACATTTTTTCATGTGCCTGATAGCCATTTGTATGTCTTTGTTGGAGAAGTGTCTTTTCATATCTTCTGCCCATTTCTTGATATGATTATCTGTTTTATGTGTGTTGAGTTTGAGATGTTCTTTATAGAAATCAACCTTTTGTCTGTCCTGTCATTTGCAAGTATCTTCTCCCATTCCGTGGGTTGCCTTTTTGTTTTGTTGACTGTTTCCTTTGCTGTGCAGAAGCTTTTGATCTTGATGAAGTCCCAAAAGTTCATTTTCACTTTTGTTTCCATGGCCTTTGGAGACATATCTTGAAAGAAGTTGCTGTGGCTGATATCGAAGAGGTTACTGCCTATGTTCTCCTCTAGGATTCTGACAGATTCCTGTCTCATGTTGGGGTCTTTTATCCATTTCGAGTTTATCTTTGTGTACAGTGTAAGATAATGGTCGAGTTTCATTCTTCTACATAACGCTGTCCAGTTTTCCCAGCACCATTTATTGAAGAGACTGTCTTTTTTCTATTGTATATTTTCCTGCTTTGTCAAAGATTATTTGAACGGGTTTTGAAGGGGCGGGGGTGGGAGGTTGGGGGAACCAGGTGTGGGTAGTAGGGAGGGCACGTATTGCATGGAGCACTGTGTGTTGTGCAAAAACAATGAATACTGTTTTGCTGAAAAAATAAATTAATTAATTAAAAATAATAAATGAAACTGATTCATCCATAGACTGATCTAGGAAGAAAAAAGAATTCAGAAATTACTGATATCCAAAATAAAAGAATAAATGAAAGAAATAACTAAAATGACAGTTCATATATATACTAAATTCATAAAAATATTATGATTAACTTTGTGGTGATTACGTTTACAACTGAGATGAAGTGTGCACATTCCTTGAAATAAACTAATTAGCAACACTAACTCAAGAAGGAGTGTTTTATTCTTGTTAAGGAATTAAAATCATATTTTAAAACCATTCCAGAAAAGAAACCCCTCAAATCTTAGATCACTTTTCTAGTGAATTCAACAAAGCATTTTAGGAGAAAATACTGGCATTCCCTCATGCCCTTCTGGAAGGAAGAGGGAACACCCCCCAGCTCAATATATGAGTCCACCATTATCCTGGTTCCAAGACCAAACATAGACAGGACAGGAAAACTGCAAACCTATCCCTAATGTGTATGGACTGAAAATACTTAATAAACCCACACATAACACTACTCTAACTGTAAGGAAACATCAGACAAACCCAAATGAAGGTCATTCTACTAAATGCCTCAAAATTGTCATGGTCATCAAAAATAGGAAAGGTCTGAACAGCTGTCATACTGTAGAGGAGCTTAAGGAAGATATAATGACTGAATCTAATATTGTACTTGGGATAAGATCTAGAGATAGAAAAAGGACATTAGGTAAAAATCTGGTAATTACAGTCTTCAGTCAATAACAATGTATTAATGCTGGTTCATTAGTTGTGACAATTGTGTTACAGTATTTTAAGATGTTTATAAGGTATACTGGTAGATGGTACTCAGAAACTCTACAAACATTTTGCAACTTTCCTGTATATCTGAATCTATTCTAAAATAAACATTTAAAAAATAAATGTTCATTTTTAAAAATTTTATTTATTTGTTTGACAGAGAGAGATCACAAGTAGGTAGAGAGGCCAGCAAAGAGAGAGGGGGAAGAAGACACACCCCTGAGCAGAGAACCCGAGATGGGGCTCAATCCCAGGATCCTGGGATCATGACCTGAGCCAAAGGGAGAGGCTTTAACCCACTGAGCCACCCAGGTGCCCCTAAAAGTTTATTTAAAAAAAAATCACTCTAGTTACTATATTAATACTAAAAAAAGGAAGCAGCAAGAACATATGATAATTCCAAAGTTGCAAGAGACGTATTTGTCAAACTTCAACACCCATACCAGACAAAACCCTACAAAACTAAAAAGACAATTGTTCAATTTAATACTGGACATCTACAGAAAAACTCTATAGCCAGCTAACATTATACATTATGGTGGAAGATTATTTTCCTGTCTAAACTAAGGAACTAAAAAAGTTAAGTCTCTTCACACTGATTCTATTAAACAATATAGTGGAGGTTCTAGCTAGTACATTAAAGTAAGAAAAGAAAAGGAAAATTGAACAGGTCAGAATGGAAGAAGTAAAACTGACTTTATTCATAAAGGAAATGAATGTGTACATAGAATACTCTGAGAAATCTACATGAAACTAAAAGCGCTTTTTAAAGAAAACTAACAAGTGAATTTAGAAAGATCAAAGATTAAAGGTCAATAAAAAAGTCAGTTGTATTTCTACATATTAGCAATTATCAAATGGAACATGCAATAAAAAGTTTCAATATCAACAAAAAAACATGAACAGCTTATTAGAAAGTTCAGTAAGGAAATATGAAGTTATTGGCAAGAATAGACATATAGAGTGATGGAAGAGAATGGAGTTCAGAAGTAGACCTATACAAATATGGTGAGCTGGTTTTGGACAAAGTTTCCAGAAGGAAGACAGACCCTATTTATCCAATTGGCAAAAGAAACTCTACACAGTCATTGGTATTGCAACAACTGGATATCTGTAAGGATAAACAATAAACTTCTACCTTTACTTTATGCCATACACAAAAATGAAATCCAATCTATCATAGTCTTAGCACAAAAGAAAACATAGGATACTATATGTGGAACTTTCAAATACTCAAATATTTATTACTTAAAGCACAGACATGTAAGCTATGAAAGAGAAATCTTGTCCAATTGGACTTTATCATAACTAAAAATTTTTATTCCTCAAAAACGAGTACTAAAGAAAATGAAAAGACAGATTTAGAGGAAATATTTTCCCTATATACATCTGACAAAGGACCTATATATTCAGAATATGGAATGAACTCCTATAATTCCCTAGGTTGGCATGTAAAGAAATGCACAAATTTCACTTCACGAAGGAAATGGGCAATGATTTCATGAGATGATGTCCAATATCTTAGTCTTCAGGAAAATGGCAATGAAAACTGCACTGAGATACCACTATGTACCCAATAGAAAGCATATATATTTTTTTAAATTGTCATTCATTTACTAAGTTTTGGCCAAGATGGGGAACAACTGGAGATCTCATGCATTGTTGGTGGGTATGCAAAAATAGTATGAACACCTTAGAATGTTGTCTGACAGTTTATTTTAAAGGTACAGAAACACTTACTATATGATCCGGTAATTTAACTCTGTTGCATTTACCCAAAAGAGTGAAAACAGAAAAGACTTGGATACAAACATTCACTGCAGTTTCCTTCATAATAGCCCTAAAGTGCAAACAACTGAAATGTCTATTGACAGGTGAATGAAGAAGCTAACTGTGGTATATCCACAAATGGCTGCCTGGAAATAAAAAAGAACAAACTTCTGATGCATGTAACATGGAAGAATCTCAGACACATTCTACTGAGCCAAGGGAGACAGAGACGAAAAAGAAAAATTGGACAAAAGAAGGATATTTACACTTGATAAAAAGTAGAACTATCCTGAGCTTTATGGACATCACAATATAGGTTTCAAACTAATCAATTAACAAGAAGAAATTGATATGCCCACAACTGAAGTGGAAAACAACACACAGCTCTCTTAGTGAGGGACAGAAGAAGAGGACAAAATATTAGGAAGGGACTGATGATTCACATAACTGGTAATATCCTTTTCAAAACACGTGCCATACTTCTCAATATCTGAGTTTGCAACAAGTCACAAAGAAAGTTATAAATCATATACCATGCAATCATATTCTCTGACATAGGCCAGAAACTTAGATGGTAACATTAAAAATTACAGTAAAAAGTGAAAATAAACCCAAGAACTATAAATGCAAAATACACATTTCAACTTCCCTACTTTATACTAGAGAATACTGAGAGCTAAGTAACTAATTCCATTACACAATGTAATTTTTAGGCTCTTTAAGTTGGAGATAAATGTCACTGAATCATTTCAAAGCCATTCTATAATTTCATTTAAGTGATGGTCTCTCATCTGTCATGTGCAACTACATCGGACAGAATCTAATGGCCACAAAGAGATTATAATAGTAATAATGCAGTTTCATAAATCTAGATTCTAAAAATGTTCTTTATCATATGAGATAGGAAATTCTCAAAATTGAAATGATTATATTGAGGTAATATAAAGTACATTGGGTAAGGTCAAAAAATGTAAGATCATAGAGAAACTGAGGTTTCTGGAGGTGAGGGGGTGGGGGAGTGGAGGGGGTTAGGGGAGTTGGGCGAGCCTGGAGGTGGGTATTAAGGAGGGCACAAATTGCATGGAGCACTGGGTGTGGTGCATAAACAATGAATATACAATGAACATTGGAAACATGAAAAAATAAAATTAAATTAAAATGTTTATATATACATATACATATATACCTACACACACACACACACACACACACACACACACACACACACACACACACAAATACTTAACTGGGAACCTGGTAAATGGTTAGCATTCAATTTAAATTGTAACTTTCATTGTATTGCTAATACTAACACTTTATCCTATACCATTAAAATTCACCATGTTAAAAATGTGCTCAACTGGCCAATCTGTTAATGTCACCATAATTATCCAGGCTTCGAAAGCTAGAAACTTCATTCTTAATTCCTTCTTTCTTTCATCCACATCTAATTCTCACTCTCTAAATTTTCCCCTTCAACATGCAAGCTGTTCATTAACATTTGATTGAATATTTTTCAACTGTCTCCTACCTGTCTGGACCATCTCTCTTCCCATCAGTTCTTTGAGAGAACTGTCTTTCTAAAAACAAAAATTAAATAACATGATTAACTCTGATTTTCTTAGATTATAGCTCTAGTATCAAGAAATCCTGAGTTCTGAGCTGACAAAGGCGATTCCCCATCTGGACTTTGTTTTGCTATCCTCATCACCTGTCATTCCTTCCTATGAATGTTGAGCATTCTAATAGTACACTATGTCACCTGTTCCCTCTGCTAAAAGTCTCCTACTTATCCATCAAACCCTAGCATAGACTATATCACCTCTAGGAGAATTTCCCTCAAGGCCTAAGGCATTTGCTTTGTTGTTGTTTTTTCTACCTGCATGATAGCACTTATAGTCTATTAAAGTAATTTATTTCTGACCTTTTTTTTTTTTCTTAACTACTTGAAGGCTAGTATTGAGAAACTCTTATCTAGTAAGAGTGCTTTCCTCATGGTGGGCAGTCTTTGAATAAATAAATGACATTTTTGGGGGGAAAATGCTGAGCTGTCAGAAATAAAACATATACATTGTTACAACATCCAAAAGCTTAGTATATGTATTACTTGAACATCTAAGCACACCTGAGAGTCTGACCACTACCTAGGGGCCCCTGAGTCTGTTGGAAGCGAGGTGTGGGGTCAGGAACATCACAGTCACATGCCATCCACCAGAAAAAAGTGCCCAGCGGCTGTCCCTCAGCGTCCAGGTGCAAGGCACATCACCACAGCACCCCTCACCCCCCACCCCCGCCTACCTTCCTTAGCATGTGTTGCCACTCCCTGGCTAATGCCAGGGGCCCTGAGGACTTGGAGGGGAACGTGTTCCCAGACAGTGAGTGCCCAGGGACCTCAGAGGCACCCAAGAGGCCAAGCTCTTGGGGAGGGGTGGTGCCCAAGAATGGCAAAGCCTCAGTGCCTGTCCATGGGCCCTGAATGAAGGGGGATCCTGGCCACTGGAGGCAAGCCCTGGCAAATGGAGATGGGGAGGGAGCTTGTGGGTCTGCTCAGAGACCCTCTAGGACTCTAGATGGGAAACCAGGGATCAGGGTGTGACTTCAAGCCTTTGTCCTGTGAGGGCAGGGTAGGCAGGAAGATCAGAGAACTCACACAGCAGGCTATGAGCCTAGAGCCTTAAATACCTGTCACAGCTGGCTCAGGCAAGGCAGTGAAGATTCAGAGGGTTGGCGATTTGGGGCAGGGATTGGAGGGTGGGGCGATGGAGGCAGCAGGGGCAGGGCACGACTCAGCTTCCTCACATTCTTGGTGTCTGGGCCTCCTGCTATCTGAGACAAGCCTGTGAGAGAAGAGGAGCTGCCCCCACTGCCCCCTAGAGTCTTCTTCTGGGGGGACATTGCTTCCATGAAGAAGACTTTCCCACAAATCCCAGCCCAAGAGAAGGCTACACAGTTGTGTCCTGGGGGAGCCCGTGGGTCAGGTGAGGATACGGGGCCCTAGGCTGCTGTCCCTACCAGGTAGGGAGCCGGGCTCCTGGTGCTGATGGCGCGCCTACCATTGCTGCCATGCACCACCCTATGCTGGACACCACAGGCTGCAAGGGATTGTGGCCATGACCACCAGAGGTCTCTGAGGACCACCCTGCTCAGACGTGCCCCCTCCACGCAGGACATTCCATGCCTGGACCTTCCCCCGTGGCCCTCCTTGGACCATGGTGCTCAGAGGGGCTTCCTAGGACTGTGACGCTGGTAGGCCTGGTTTCTTTCTCATCTTGCAGAGATATATTGGGGACAGGCAACCTACCTACCTTACCAGTTTGTGACTCTAGTAGATAGGCCCAGCCCACAGGAGTGAAGCTAGTGGGGTGGGGGGAGAAAAAATCCCTGTGAAACACTTGTGAAGTTCACAGTCCAGAAGCACAGGCACACTAAAACACAGGACTCATAGTAGAAATATAGAATGTTTTCCCTTTCCAACACCTCACCAGCACATTATTTTTATTAAAGATTTCATTTCTTTTTTTGATAGAGAGAGATCACAAGTAGGCAGAGAGGCAGGCAGAGAGAGAGGAGGAAGCAGGCTCCCACTGAGCAGAGAGTCCAGGCCACGTTTGATCCCAGAACCCTGGGATCATGACCTGAGATGAAGGCAGAGGCATTAACCCACTGAGACACCTAGGTGCCCCTCACCAGCACATTATTAAAGGCCTACTTACTGCAGTTCTTTTACTCAGTACAGCATGTCTAGCTATCAAGACGGAATTATAAAGCATTAAAAAATTGGAAACAAAACAACCTCCACCACACACACACACACACACACACACACACACACAACCTGGAGACACAGAGTTTGTATCACATCCAGACATGGTAGGGGCATTGAATTATCAGCTGGGGAATTTAAAACATCTATGAGTTATACAGGAACAACTCTACTGGATAAAGCAGACAATGCATGAATAGATGGACAATGTAAGCTGAAAGATGGAAATCCTAAGAAAGAACCAAAAGAAATGCTAGAGGCAAACAAAACAAAACAAACAAACAAAAAACAGAAAGGATGTCTTTGATGGGCTCATTAGTAGATTAGGCATGGCTGAGGAAAAACACTCTTAGTTAGAGGATATATTAACAGAATACCTGAAAATCTATAAGGAAAGAGAACAGTGGCTGAAGAAGAATGTAGTTTCTAAGGACTGTGGGACAACTGTAAAAGTGTAACATACACATAATGAGGATACCCATCAGAAAACCCAGTGGGAAGGAGAACAAAAATAGAATGGAACAGAAGAAATGTTTGAAACAATAATCACAGAATTGCCCCGAAATAATGTCAGACATGAAACCAC
This sequence comes from Meles meles, assembly GCF_922984935.1. Classification (NCBI taxonomy): domain Eukaryota; kingdom Metazoa; phylum Chordata; class Mammalia; order Carnivora; family Mustelidae; genus Meles; species Meles meles. The sequence goes on along the minus strand of NW_025721177.1, from coordinate 42,563 downwards.
AGATCCATCACCAAGGAAGATAAATACCAACAGACTATACCTAAGTGTATCCTTCTCAAATCACAGAATATAAAAGATGGAGAAAAAATAGAAAACGAAGCCAGAGGAAAAAGACACCTTACTTAAAGCAAAGCCAAGATAATTACATGTGATTTCTCAGGAACCATGCTACCCTGGAGACAGTGCAGTGGAATATTTAAGGTATTGAGAGAAAAGAAAATGCCAACTTAGAATTGTGCACCCTGAAAATATTTTATTAAAAAGTGAAGGAGAAATAAAAATTAAGACAAACAAAAATTAAGGGAATTTCTTGACAAAAGACCTGCCTTACAAGAAATGTTAAAAGAAATTCTTTAGACAGAAAGAATATAATGCATATCAGAAACTCAGAGCTACATAGAGAAAGGAAAAAAAATCAAACAGAAGAAGTGAAGATAAAATAAAATCTTTTTACTTATTTTTAACTAATCTGGCATAACAGTTTTTTAAAAAAATAATAGTAGTGACGTACACAGTTATGTATGCCTATGCATATGCCATAAGCATATATATATTCATATATGCATATCCACACACAAATACAGTTAATATTAACATTAATGGTGAGAAACTCAGAGGTCCCACTAAGATCACATGAAAGAAAAGTATGTACCATCTCACCACACGTTTTCAACATTATACTGGAAGTTTTGCTAATGCGTTCAGGCAGAAAAGAAAAAAGGTAGAAACTAGAAACACAGTAACATTTCCATTACCATCCAAAGAAAAATGAAATACTTAGGTATATGCAGCCACTCTGGAGAACAGTGTGGAGATTCCTCAAGAAATTAAAAATAGAGCTTCCCTATGACCCTGCAATTGCACTGCTGGGTATTTATACCAAAGATACAGATGTAGTGAAAAGAAGAGCCATCTGTACCCCAATGTTCATAGCAGCAATGTCTACGGTCGCCAAACTGTGGAAAGAACCAAGATGCCCTTCAATGGATGAATGAATAAGGAAGATGTGGTACATATACACGAGGGAGTATTATGCCTCCAGCAGAAAGGATGAATACCCAACTTTTGTAGCAACATGGATGGGACTGGAAGAGATTATGCTGAGTGAAATAAGTCAAGCAGAGATAGTCAAGTATCATATGGTTTCACTTATTTGTGGAGCATAACAAAGAACATGGAGGACATGGGGAGATGGAGAGGAGAAGGGAGTTGTGGGAAACTGGAAGGGGAGATGAACCATGAGAGACTATGGATTCTGAAAAGCAACCCGAGGGTTTTGAAGGGGCGGGGGGTGGGAGGTTGGGGAACCAGGTGGAGGGTAACAGAGAAGGCATATATAGCATGGAGCACTGGGTGTGGTGCAAAAACAATGAGTACTCTTAAGCTGAAAATAAATAAAGTAATTAAAAAAAGAAAAAAGAAAAAAAGAAATAAAATGACATACATAGTAGAATTCTAACATTATATATACACACACACAAGATCCATATGAGGAAAACTGTAAAATTTTGATAAGTGATATTAAAGTGGAGCTAACCAAATGAAGTGATATTCCTTATTAGTTTATAGGAAGACTTAATATTGTCAAGGTGTCAATTACCCCCAAATTTATCTATGGATTCAGTACAATCCCAATCAAAATCCCAGCAAGTTATTTTATGAATTTTGATAAACTTATTCTAAAGTTTACACAGAGAGGCAAAAGAACCAGAAGACCCAACACAATACCGAAGGTGAAGAATAAAGTTGGAGGACTGATGTTACCTGATTTCAAGACTTACTGTAAAGATTCAGTAATCAAGAGACAGTAATTTTGATAAATAAAAATACATTGATGGGACAGAATACAGATCCCAGAAATAGACCCTCATGAATACAGCAAACTGATCTTTGATCAAATTGCAAAGGCCATATACTGGAGCAAAGATAGTTTCTTTAGTAACAGTGTTGGAACAACTAGACTGCCTCTGGCCCCCACCAAAGAAAAAAAATCTAGACCCAGAGCTTACAACCTGAGCTGAAACCAAGAGTCAGACACTCAGCTGACCGAGCCACCCAGGCATCCCTGAAATTAATTACGTATATGGTATAAGATGGAGGAACTGAGGGTAATTTAAATATATATATAGATATAGATATAGATAGATATAGATACAGATATAGATATAGATATATAGATATCTATATCTCTATAGATACATATAGATAGATAGATATCTAGATCTATATATAGACATATCTAGATCTATCTATCTATATATATATCCAAGTGTGTGAAAAATTTCCCTCTTTTTAACTACTTTTTAACTCTTTTTTAATATTGTCGCTTAAATCAATTAGTATGTGTATGTGACCCTATTTCTTCATTCTTTAATTGGTTACATTGATTTATGTCTCCATCTTTATGTCAACAGAACACTCTCTTGATTACTCTGCCTTTATAGGAAGTTTTAAAGTCTTATGGATAAATTTTTCATTCTGACTAATTCCAAGATTAGTGTTTCCAAAAAAACAAAAAAAAGATTTGTTTATATATGTGAGGGAAAGAGAGAGAGAGAGAGAGAATGCAAGTAGGAGGAAGAATAGCAGGGAGGAACGCTCCCATTGAGTGGGGAGTCCAACACAGGATGCAGTCCTGTGAATCATGAGATCATGATGCAAGCTGAAACCAAGATTTGGAGGCCTAAGAAACTGAGCCACCCAGGTGCCCAATTTTCAAGATTGTATTAGCTATTCAAAAGCCTTTTGAATTTCCTCAAAATTTGAGAATTAGCTTTTAATTTTCGAACAAACCAATAACCTTTCCTTTGATTTTAATTAAGACTGCATCGGACATATAGATCAATTAAGGAGTTTAGAATTGATCTTTTCATAGTCTCTATTCTTTCCAACCATGAACATGGTGTATCTTTACCTTTATTTAGTTCTTATTTAATTTTTCCTAGAACATTTAGCACTTTTTTTTAAAAGTCAGGATAGCTAGGATCATAGTATTATATTAGTTTCAGGTGTACAATATAGTGAATTAACATCTTTAAAGAGTTATATATTTCTTTGACAGAGACAGAGGCAAAGAGAGTGCAGGGGGGAGGATCAAAAACAACAGTAAAAAACAATCAAAAAAAGTTCCCAACTCATTTTATAATATTAAATGACCTTTACAATCATAATAACCAAATCTGGACAAAGAGAATAAATTAAATAAAATACCAAAGAAAGAGATTGAATGAATAAAATACCAATCCACTTTCTTTCCCCTTTAGAAAATTAGAGTTCTATTTACCTTTACTTCTTCTATCTGCTAAGATCCATCTCTACTTTAGAGTTCACTAGTATTGATACAATGATTTTGCCTGCAAGATTTCTGAGTCCCCTGGTTTTAGTCCCCTGGGGAACTTGAACTCACTGGGAATGGCCGATGATTTCTTACAATCTCTATATCTCCCTCACCCATTTTATTCACTCCTTTTCAATACGGAGATAATTTTGCCTGAAAAGGAAGAAGTAAAACAGGAATTGCACTCTATTTTTTCATTTGTTATCCATTAACATTTCACCATTATTCTTAAGTTAAGGTCTGAAATTATTATTATTAAAAGTAGTATTTAGTATTATTATTAATAACCCATAACTTAATAAATTCCAAAGCGTGATCACATACTGGGCACGGAGTACTTATTGCAATTAAACAAAGAATTATCCTGGATATAACTTGTACCAAAACCAAAGAGGGGAGATGCTTTCACTCATTTATTCAACAACTATTTATTGATTATCTGTTCCATGTCAGGAATTATGCTAAGCACTATGGACAAAAAGTTATGTGGTCCTGACCTAGAAGAGCTCACAATTTAGGAGGTAGGAAGGGGTGGGATGCGGAGTTGGAGAAGTGGGATAATCACTAGGCATTTTAAAACTAGAAAAGAAAATTGTGATTGTCAGGAGGCAGAATGAACCATAAAAAAGAGTTTATGTTCCTTCATTGTAGACCAGGGAGTACTGTACAGAGAATATATCTTAATTTTAACAAAACACCCTGGTTCCTTCTTACCTAACATGGCTCCTCAGTGAAATATTCTGGTGAGCAAAACTGAAAAACATGGATTGACTGATAGCACAGGGAGGTAAAATTTAGAGTTGGTTCCATTTCAAAAGGGTAACTAATAACTAGGTATTTACATGAAAGGGTGTCTTTCATGGTGCTATGAGTTCCTGTTCATGACTGTCCTCTTCAGTAAACCTAGAAAAGATGTAGAAGGGATGCTTGTTGAATCTACAGAAGTGGCAAACCTTGTTGGGGGGAGCTAGGGTCCACAAGGACACTTAGATTACAAACCATCCTGAAAAGTTAAAAAAATGTGCTTAAAGCAGATGAGATATAATGCAGTTTTATATATATATATATATATATATATATATAAATTTGATTACATGTTATACCAATAAACAGTGGTTCCTAGGACAAAATCTTTACATTTTAGTTGACCACAAGTTGAATTTTAGCCCGTGGTTTGATATAGCTTATAAAAAGTGAAGGCATTTGTATGCTCTGCTAGAAAAGTATATCATGAAGATATGCTTGTACAAACTCCTCACTTATAAAATACCAAGCTATATTAAAATGATTTGCTTAGTGTTTTTCCATTAGACTATGAAATATTTGAACATAGGGACTATAAATTCTTTATTTATATATTCCCAGGATTTAGCTCAACTCTTGGAATATAGCAAATATTCAGGAAATAGCTGTTGAATGACTAATGAATAATTATGTGTAGAGGCTTCCCGGAGCATTTTAATGCAATTCACTTACTTTTTTCTCCCAAAAACCTATTGAAGAAAGTTTTTATTTTTAATTTCCATTATATAGAGGAGGAACCTGAGGCCTCAGTATGTGGTTTATGAAATAAGGGGCACAGAAAAGCAATATACCAAAACTTTCGAAATCTCAGTATAGAAAGTATTTCCAAACTTTCCTTTCAAGGTTTTTTTTTTTTTTTTCAAGAAACAACTTGTCCAAGGTCACATGCTTATGAGTGGTAGAGCTGAGAGTTATGTAGTGTCTACATAATAGTATGCCTCAGGACTACATAGCTTAAAGCATAGTAAGCTCCAAGGGTTAATGGAGATACTTGCCATTCTCCCCTCCCTCTTTCTTTCCTTCCATTTCCTTACCCTTTTATCAAAAATGAAACAAAAAGATTTAAGTCGGCATAAAAAATAGAAATGTAACAAATGGGAAAAATTAAAAAAGGGCAAATCCCAACTAAAAGGAAAGAATGGTAGGTAAATAAGTTGGAGCCATCGTAAGTCTATGGCACAAAACACATATAATGAGGTCCTATCCCCATGAACTTCTTTGTGACTATCTATCTTTCCGGATCCCTTCTTTTACCTTCTATTGCATTTCTTGCGACTTGATGCATTTGGCACTTAATGATGGACTTCTAACAATTTTATGGGTACAACTTTTTACTCCTCAGCAAGCTTGTATATGTCTAGACATAAGGACTTGGTGATATTAAGGTTAATATTCATTTGACCCCTTATATAATGCTATATTCCTAGTAGATTCTTTACAAGTAACCACTGCATTGAGAGAATTTTCAATTATTGGGATTAATACCTACTTCTGGACTTTTCTCACACCCTTTTTTCCTTTCTTTCTCTTTTTCTTTCTGGAGCACAATGCAGAATTAACTGTTCATCCCCAGTGGGTATAAACGTGGCTTATATTTTTCCTATGCTCAAGAGCATAATTGATATGAGGCAGGCAAAGGTCCAACTAATGGAGCACTGGAGAGGAGTTTCTGGGGATGGGAGGATGGTTCCCCCCAAACACAATGACTCAATTATGACATTCCTGACAGCTGGACTTAGGAGCTGGCTCCAGAATATGAATCCAAGTTTCCAAATTCCTTGCATTAAAAGACATGGACAGAGGCAACTGAAGCTGGCTGCATTTTTATTGTTAGAAGAATAGCTTCATGTGGCATATTCTTTTGAAGTTGTCAAATATTCTATCCAATACATTATCTCCTAATCCACCTGTCAGAAATAAAGGGTGGATATCTTTCTTAAAAATGTGTAATATAAAAATAAGTATTAAGGGGAAGATACAAATTCACTTATCACTTCTAAAGTCATTTCTAATCTTTCTTTTCCTACCCATTGGAGTTCAGTTTTCTTAAAGAGATAACACCCTGGGCCCAGAAGTAGAGAAATAAGTTTTGGCAAATAGAATCATTGAAAGAATCTTCTTGGGGGACATCTAGGTAAGAAGACCATTACTGGTATCAGAAACATGGCTCAAATGTTTGAATTTGACTGTATACCCTCAGCCTGTCCAGAAGGCCATGAGAGACACAATTCCTCCAATCTTGCGGTTTACTGCTTCAGCTGTATCCTAAACTCTGACTAGAATCTACTCCAGATTCACATTTACGCGAGCTATCCTGCTTTGCTCAATCTAGATATTCCCAGTAGGAAGTGGTAGCTGATGGGCAAATAGGGCATTAAATTCAGTTCAACATTTTATTTATCGAGCCCCTAATAATACAAATTCCATGAATGTGCAAATCTATGTGAATGAAGTAAGGTCAGGACTGGACATACAATGTCATTAAGGTATTCCTGCCTTTAAAGAGCTCCCAATTTAATGAGATACACTTACATAAAACTATGTATAAGGGCAGGGCTGTGGGGTGTCTAATAAGAGAAAGTAAAAAAAAGAAATGAAATCTTGCCATTTGCGACGACGTGGATGGAACTAGAGCGTATCATGCTTAGTGAAATAAGTCAATCGGAGAAAGACAACTATCATATGATCTCCCTGATGTGAGGACATGGAGAAGCAACATGGGGAGGTAGGGGGATAGGAGAAGAATAAATGAAACAAGATGGGATTGGGAGGGAGACAAACCATAAATGACTCTTAATCTCACAAAACAAACTGGGGGTTGCTGGGGGGAGGTGGGATTGGGAGAGGGGAAGCGGGCTATGGACATTGGGGAGGGGAGGTGAACCATAAGAGACTATGGACTCTGAAAAACAACCTGAGGGTTTTGAAGGGTCAGGGGTGGGAGGTTGGGGGAACAGGTGGTGGGTAATGGGGAGGGCACGTTTTGCATGGAGCACTGGGTGTTGTGCAAAAAGAATGAATACTGTTACGCTGAAAAAATAAATAAAATGGAAAAAAAAAAGGGATTGTAAGGTCACAGAGGAAAATATCATATTGATCAAAATTGGCGAGAGTGGACATCCTTTTCATGTTCCTGATCTCAAAGGAAAGACTGTCAGCTTTTCCCCATTGCGAATGATTATTTGCTATGGGTTTTTCATAGACAGATTTTATGAAGTTGAGGAATGGTCCCTTTATTTCTGTACTTTGATGCGTTTTAATCAGGAATGAATGCTGAAAACCTCCAGATTCTTCCTATGAAGCCCACATTATCCTGATCTGCAACCAGGCAAAGATGCCATCCAAAACGAGAATTTCAGACCAATAGTCCTGATGAAATGAAGGCTACAGTTCTCAACAAGATCCTAGCTAATAGGATCAAAGAGCACAGAAAAACATTATCCACCATGAACACGTGGGATTTTTCCCTGGGACACAAGGGTGGGTCGACATTCACAAATCAATCAATGTGTTAGAACAAATCAATAAGAAAGAGAGAAGAAACACAAGGTCTTCTGAATTGAGACAGCAAGTGCATTTGAAAAGATCCATTTGTATTCTTTAGTGCTTTACTTTTTTTCTTTTTAAACTTTTTATTATTTTTGATGTTTATTTTTACATATAAGTTATGTACATGTATATCTTTTTCTAGTCCTTTTCATTAAATTGTTTTATATTTCTAAGATTTTCTTTTTTTCTTTCTTTCTTTTTCTTTTTCTCCTTATTTTGGCATCTAGTTTCTTTTCATGAACAGTCCAAAACACGTACTGGGTCCAGTTTTTGTATTCTTTTGTTGTTTATTTTGGTTTCCATTTTTTGTTATTCCTGTTTTTTCTGCTCTGTCTGTCATGGCTGATTTTGCTTTCATAATTATTTTCTGGGCGAAATGAGGAGATGGAGAAATTCACCCCAAAAGAATGTCCAGGGGGCAGTCCCCACTCCCAGGGATTGCATCAATATGGATATAAGTAAGATCTCTGCACTAGAATTAAAACCAATGATTAGGAAGATAGTAACTGGGCTTGAAACAAGCATAGAAGGTCCAAGAGAAACCCTCACTATAGACATAAAAGAACTAATATCTACTCAGGTCCGCTTTAAAAATGCTATTACTGAGATATAGTTCAAGTGGAGGCTATACAAAGGGGATGAATGAGGGAGAAGTATGAATCAGTGATTATAGAAGATCAAAGGATGGATCAAAATGCTGAAAAAATGAGAGAAACAAAGCTACTGGGTCACGAAGGGAGACTTCGAGTGCTTGGGAATTCCATAAACTGAAATGATATCCTTATTATTAAAGGGGTCCCAGAAGATGAGGGTCAGGAGAAAAGAGCAGAAGGTTTATTTCAACAAATTGTAGTGAGTTGAGAAACTCCCAAATATGGGGAAGGAAACAAGTCCAGGAGGCACAGAGAATACCCCTCAAAATCAGTAAAAATATGTCAACGTATAAAAATATAATCCTGAAGTGTGAAATTCAAAGGCAACCAGAAAATCCTGAAAGAAACTTGGGCCAAGAGTTTCTTCACCCCTAAGGGTAGGTGCATGAGGCTGGCAGCAGACCTGTCCACAGAGACTTACCAGGCTAGAAAGGACAGGTTGGGTATAGGCAATGTACTAAATGGAGGAAAAGAATATGCAGCCACAAATAAGTGTATACCCCAAGGCTATCTTTCAAAGTGAAAGGAGGGGTAGAGAGCATCTAGGACAAACAAAAATGAAAGGAATTTCTGAATAATAAACCCTCACTGCAAGAAGCAATAAGGCGATCCTTTGAGTCAAGAGAGAGGGAGCCATATCAAAAGAGAGAGAGAGAGAGAGAGAGAGAACACAGACGAGGTACAGAAACAGTGACATTACACATTCTAAAAGGCACTAACTTCATATCTTTTAATAATTACTCAGAATGTAAATAGACAAAATGCAACTACTGAAAGACATAGGGTGTCAGAATGGAATGAAACAAACCAAAATGAAACAAGAAGACCCACTGAGAGATGCCTGGGTGGCTCAGGTGGCTATACCTTCTGCCTTAAGCTCAGGACATGATCCCCAGATCCTGGGATCGAGCCTCAGGTTGGGCTCTCTGCTGGGCACGAGGCCTGTTTCCCCAAACCCCCTCTCTTTCTCTGCCTGCCTCTCTGCCTACTTGTGATCTATGTCTGGCAAATAAATACATAAAAACTTTACAAAAAAGAGAAGAAGACCCATTGATATGGTCTGCACAAGAGACTCATTTTAGACAAAAGACACTTCCAGATTCAACATGAGAGTTGAGGAACTATTTATAATGGTAGTGGACATCAAGAGACCGCTGGAGTAGTCACCCATAAAGCCAAAACTGTAGTGAGAGTTAGAGGAAGACCCTCTATAAAAATAAAGGTTTCTATGAAATAAGAAGATGTTTCAATTGCCATTGCTGATGCCCCTATCTTTAAAGAAACCAAAATATAAACTGATTAATCACTAAATTAAAGGCACACATTGATAGTAATTCAAGGATAGTGGGGTACTTTAACACCCCACTCACAGCAAGGAACATGTTGTCTAAGCAGATCACCAAGGCAACAAAGGGCTTTAAGTGACACATTGGACCTGATGAACTTCAAAGAGATGTCCAGAGCATTTCACCCTAAAGCAAAGGAGTATACCTCTTTCTCGAGTGCACAAGGAATGTTCTCCAGAATAGATCATGTGCCACGTCAAAAATCAGTTCAACTCTGGATCACAAAGATTGAATTCATACCCATGCATTTTTCAGACAACATGGCATAGATACCTGAAGTCAACCAAAAGGAAACATGTAGAAAGGCCACAAATACATGGAAGCCAAAGAACGTCTTACCAAAGAGTGAATGGGAGAACCAGGAAATTAAGAAGACTATTTGAAATACTTGGAAGGAAAGGAAAAGTAAAACCACGACAGTGCAAAAGCTTTTGGGTGCAGCAAAGCGTGTCTTAAGAGGGAAGTATACAGCAAGACAGGCCTTCTTTTAGAAACAAAACAAGTCTGAAATACACAATGTAACATAAAGGAGCAGGAAAAATGACAGCAAAGAAAGCCAAAATCCAGCAGGTGGAGAGAAATGATAAAGATGAAAGCACTAGGGCGCCTGGGTGGCTCAGTGGGTTAAGCCGATGCCTTCGGCTCAGGTCATGATCTCGGGGTCCTGGGATCGAGTCCCGCATTGGGCTCTCTGCTTAGCAGGGAGCCTGCTTCCCTCTCTCTCTCTCTCTCTCTCTCTGCCTGCCTCTCTATCTACTTGTGATCTCTCTCTGTCAAATAAATAAATAAAATCTTTAAAAAAAAAAAAAGATGAAAGCACTAGGGGCACCTGGGTGGCTCAGTGGGTTAAAGCCTCTACCTTGGCTCAGGTCATGATCCCAGGGTCCTGGGATGGAGCTCCACGTCGGGCTCTCTGCTTGGCAGGGGGCCTGCTTCCTCCTCTCTCTCTGCCTGCCTCTCTGCCTGCTTGTGATCTCTGTCTGTCAAATAAATAAGTAAATCTTAAAAAAAAAAGATTATAGTACTACACAACATACAGAAGTTAGAAATATAGATCACTGAAACAACGAGCTGGTTCCTTGAAAGAACTAACAAGATTGAGAAACCATAATCAGGAATGGAGGAAAAGAGATCACAACCAACCCCAAAGAAATAGAAAAAAATGTAAGGGAATATGATGACCAATTTTGTGCCAACACACCTTCCAAAGTCATTCTAAGAGGCCAGCATAACCTGGGTCCCCAATGCAGATGAATACTCCACCAGAAAGGAGCATTATAGGCCAATATGCCTGATGAATATGGGTGTAGAACTTCTCACAAAGATACTAGCCAAGATGATCCAAGAGTACATTAGAAGGATTCTTCAACAGGATCAAGGGGGGCTAATTCCTGCATTTCTGCAGAAGTGTTTCAATATCTGCAAGCCGATCCACGTGATACACCACATTAACATAAGAAAGAACAACCATATGATCCTCTCCACAGATGCTGAAATGGCACATGAAAAAAAACACACACCATCTTTCTTGAAAAGATCCCACTGTGTGTCGGAATAGAGGGAAAACACCTCAATATCCTATGTCACAGAGGAAAGGCTGAGAGGGGATATCATTTTCAATGAGAAAACACTTGGAACTTTTCCACTAAGGTCAGGAACACAAAGGGACTGTCCACTCTCAACACTGCTGTTCCACATTGTACCGGAAATCCTATCATCAACAATCAGACAACAAAAGGAAATAAGAGGCAACCAAATCAGCAATGATGGAATTAACATATTTACATTTTTATCCTCATGAGAAGACATGATGCTGCATGTAGAACACCAAAAAGGAGGCGCCTGGGTGGCTCAATGGTTAAGCCTCTGCCTTTGGATCAGGTCATGATCCCAGGGTCCTGGGATCGAGCCCCACATAGGGCTCTCTCCTCAGCAGGGAACCTGCTTCCACCCCCCCGCCTGCCTCTCTGCCCACTTGTGATCTCTGTCTGGCCCTAAAAGCACACTGCATAAAAGAAAACATTTGTTAGACAGGACTTTACCAATATCGAAAACTTTTATGCTACTAAGAACTTTGTTCTTATTAGGGTCACAAAAATACAAGTTATAGACCAGGTGAACATATTGGCAAACCACATATCTGACAAAGAATTTCTATGGAGTGCATGTAAAGAACTCTCAGTGTTTAATAGGAAAAAAACAAACTATCTAAACAGAAAATGGACAGAAATATGTGGACAGCCATTATATCAAAAAGAACATGCAGATATCACATAAAGCTAAGGGAAAAAAAAATGTTCAACCTCTTTAGCCATGAGAAAAATGCCACTGAAAACCTGACGGACTTACCAGTACTACCCGCCTTTTAGGTTAGCTGGCTAATATAAAACACAGTACAAATATCAAATGTTGGAAAGAGCCAGCTCTCCTACACTGAAGGTGGAAAGGTCAATGGAAGAGCCGTTCTGGTAAGAACATGTGATGGGTTCTAAAGAAACAAAACCTAAACCATGTAACCTAGCAAGCACTTTCCTGAACCCAGAGAATGAAAATTTGAGATGCCATGAAACACAGTGCACAATGTTTCACTTCAGATTCATTTGTAACTGCTGAAAAGAATGGAAGCAGCCAAAATGAGTGAAGATTGCCTCTGTGAAGGGAGCTTCTGAAATACCTGTGGCTTCTGGTCATCTAGAAATCTACCTCTCTACCTCCCTCATCCTATATGTAGTAGTGCTCTACCTGTCAGCACATCCCTAAGCCTAGTAGTGCCACCCTGGCTCACGGGAGTTGGAAATGTCCCTGAAGGCCCCAGAACCATAAGGTGTGGCTGTCAAGCAACAGTGAAGGAGGCAGGGTGGGTCTGGTGCTGGCCTGTGACTTGGCAGATGCTGTTCTGTGATTTCCTGTAGCCCATAGGGGCAGCGAAGGTTGGTTATGGGACAGAGTGATCTCATGAACTACCTTCCCAAAGGTGATATTTTGCCTTTGGGGAGAAAAGGCCAGGAAAAGGACCCAGCTCACTGTCTACCACCCAATCTTCCCTCCCTCCTCTAGACTGCCTCTGTTCCTGCCCTTGTAGATCCCCTCCCCAAACCTGCCTTCTCCTGCCTCCTGCTCACACAATCACCTCCTACGAAAGCTACCCTCATTTTCCATATGAAGGAAGAGGGACTGAAGAGGTGAGCAGCTCTGGGGTGACAGCCCACCCAGGGGCCTGATGTTTGTGGAACCATTGGTTCAGTGAGCATGATCTGAGCAGCTAATCACAGGAGTTTCTGAGGGCTAGCATCACATAAGCAACCCATACCTGCCTTACATTTAAGTGATCTGGACTCAACTAGCATCCACCCAGGCTCCTGGAAGCAACCCCTCCAATCAGCCCAGACATCATCCATCTTATGATTGCAAGTCTCCCACTTTCCAAGTTCCCTTGAAGTTCAATACAGCCCCAAAGGAAACTTCCTCATGGTTCCCTTCTGTGTATGCCCAGTTGCTATGAGCACACTGTCATTACGGAGGTCAGCCCAGGAGACACAGCTCTAGGCATTTCCCCTACAATCTCAGTTGGTGTCAAATGTAAATGGAGATTACTGCTAGTTGCACCCCACCTGCATTCCCACTCCACATCCCTGGAGCTAAGATGGAGCATAGCCCAGGAGGAGTCAGCCAGGAATCTCACCTTCCAACTCCATTCTGACACCCAATGTCCAATTTATCAGAAGATCAGCACTGACTCTCTGGAGTGGCCCCATTCCTCATACCCAAGCAGACCCTAGAGTCTCCAAGGTGCCCCTGTTCCCACCTCTGTCCCACTGCACCTTACTCTGGGCAAACCTAAAGCACCCAAAGTGAATCCCACATGTCCCCCCAATTCCTGCAGTGCCTTTTGGTCAGAAAGGAGCCCACCAGCCTGGCCACCATTCTGCCTCCTGCTCTGACCCCAAACCCATTCACCCAGAGACAGGGCATCGTCCCCCACCTCTGGAGTCACTCTACCCTTCCTGCCTGGTCTTGTCACACTTGTTCTTCCAAGGACTGCATCATAGACGAATCTGTCCCCAACCAACAGCTGTTTTCCTGGCAACAATCTGAAGCCATAACATCAGGGGCCAACCTCCCACTTAGCAAAAATCTGACAAAAATGGTCTCTGCCAATGCTTTAGGCAGAAATACCTGTGAACAGACACACAGATTCTCTATTCCTTCCGATCAGAATGCTGCTGAACTTAGGTCCTCTGCTTTGCTTCTAGAGTTCAGTGTGTCTGAACGTGTTGATGAAGACAGGCAGGTTGTGCTCAATGTCAACTCTGCATCCTTAATCGACATATCCTCAGAGCCATGGACACCCCAACCTCAGAAGAATGCAATGGATCATAAGGGATAGTAGTGACTGTAAGACAGGCTGCCCTTTATAATCACCCAGGGTTTGCTTTCTGTAAACCAGTTATTTAGAAATCATCAATTTTGGTTGTTTTTCTTTTAAACTTTTTTTTATTTTAAACGGTTTATTTGCCTAATATTTAAATTCACACATACCATCAATTGGGGAGATGAACACCTATTTTCCAACTCCCCTTCAATGCCATAGTGGGTAGGTGCACAAACACTAACCCTTGGGCAATGCGCGTAAGGCAGAAACATCGAGGAAGACCTTCATTTGAATAAAGAAGCTCTCCACCTCATGGAGCTGAGCCAGCGTCCCAGTGCACTGCTTGGCTTCTTGCCTTAAGGCCTGCACTTCTCCCTTGAGGATGGAACACTGCTCCTTCAACTGGAGGATTTCTGCCAATGACTCCACATAGTTCAGTGCCTGGGTCTCCTGCACTACTTCCTCCCATTGCCCCTCTTCATTTCCTGCCATGAATTTGAAAACAAAGTGTTGAAACCACTGGCATAGTTTTCTCATCAGGAGGAGACCTCCCCACAAAATGAATAATGCAGCGATAGCCGGCCACAAGGACCTTAGGCTGAAGGACGTTGAAAGTGAGAAGAGACTCAAATGCTCCCTTCCCTGCAGAGGTGAAAAGCATGCAGTCGTAGATTTGGGGGTCAATTTGGTGTGCCAGTGGCTTCTTAGTCCCGTGCTGTCCGGGGATGGAGGGCTCATGGTTTGGAGGCTCCTAGGTCTCCATGGCTGCATTGGACAAATCGGCGCAATGCTGATCAGGTTTGCAGGTCTCCTAATCTGCCGCCAGCTGGAAAGCCCAGTGTTTGAGTGCCCTGTCCTCTGGGGAGGAGGAAAGTTCTGTGTCCATAGAAACATGCTGAACTCGCTGTCCTGGTGCATTCTTGACCTAGTGCCGAACTCTTTTGTTGGTCTCCAGGTCCAAGGGCACGTGGTGAGCCTGCTATCCAGGTGCCTGCTTGGCCTAGTACAGACCTGATTTTGTGGTTTCCATGTCCATGGGCCCATGGTGAGCCAGGTGTAAAGCTGCCTCCTTGGCTGGTCACAGAGGTGGATTGTCGCTCTCCAGGTTGAAGGGCACCAGGCATAATGACAGACAAAATGCCTGCTTATCCCATTAGACAGCACAGTTCTTGTTTTCCAGGTCCAATGACACATGGGAAGCCTGTTGCCAAGGTGGCCACTTGGCCAAGCCAAGAGCTGAGTTGCTGGTCTCCCAGTCCAGGGGTACAGGGTGAGCCTCCTATCTAGGTGTCTGCTTGTCCTAGCCCAGATCTCATTGCTTTGGCTCAAGGTCCAAGGGCATGCATTTAGCCCACTATCCTGGTGCCTGCATAAGCCACCAGACAGCTCCATTTTTGGTCTCCAGGTCCAAGGGCACTCGGTGAACCTTTTGTCAAGGTGCCCCCTTGGCCAAACAAAGAGCTGAGTTGTTGGTCTCAGGGTTCTAGGGCACATGGTAAGCCACATGTCTAGGGGTCTGCTGGGCTTAGCCCAGAGGTCCTTTGTTGGTCTCCATGTCCATGGGCACATAGTGAGCCAGCTGTCCAGGTGCATGCTTAGCCTAGTAGAGACCTGATGTTGTGGTTTCCAGGTCCATGGGCCCATGGTGATCCAGCTTTGAAGTAGCCTGCTTGGCTTATCATGGAGCTGCATTGTTGGTCTCCAGGTCCAAGGGCACATGGTAAGCCCACTGTCCTGGTGCCTGCTTGGCCAAGCAATGAGATGTGTTTTTGGTTGCCAGGTCCAAGGGCACATGGTGAGCCCATTGTCATGGTGCCTGCTTGGCCAAGCAATGAGAGGTGTTGTTGGTTGCCAGATCCAAGGGCACATGGTGAGCCTCAAGTCCAGTTGTCTGCTTGGCCTACCCAAGAGCTCTTTTCTTGGGCTCAGTATCCAAGGTCCCATGGTGATCCCACTCTCAAGCTGCCTGCTGGGCTTACCAGACAGCTCACTTGTTGGTCTCCAGGTCCATGGGCACATGGTGAGCCTGCTGTCAAGTTGCCTGTGTGGCCATACAAAGAGCTGATATGTTGGTCTCAAGGACAAAGAACACATGTTGAGCCCAGTGTCAAGGTGTCTCCTCAGTCTATCAGACTGCTGAGCTGTGGCTCTCCAAGTCGATGGGCACATAGTGAACCCACTGTCATGGTGCTTGCTTGACCAAGCAAAGAGCTGAGTTGTTGCGGTCCAGGGCCAAGCGTACATGGGGAGCCCACTGACAAGGTGCCTACTTAGCTTGTCAGACAGCTCAGTTGTTGGTCTCCTGGTCCAAGAGCACCTGGTCAGTGGGCTGTCCAGGTGCCTGCTTGGCCTAGGGGAGAGCTGATTTTTTGTACACTGGGTACAAAGGCCCATGGTCATGCTTCTGTTGAGTGGAGTTGCTTTCCCGATACAGTGCTGGGATGCAGGAATCATGGTTTCATGGCTCTTGGCAAACCTGTTCTCGGGGCTTACTTGCCTTGTGCTACATTGGGCTGGCCAACTTGAGGTATGGAGGCTCCTTGTCCACCAAGTGTCTGTGTGACTCATCGGCCCAGTTTCAAATGGGATCAGAAGCCTCCCAGTCTCTGGGATCTTGGCAGGAGCTCTGTTCTGAGGCCTGACTTTTTCTTTCTTAGGCTGTGTTTGATGGTCTGTACGCTCCAGGTTAGCCAGGTTTCTGGGGAATTATTTTGTCCACTGATGATTTGTTTCAGACAGTCCATGGATGGAGGGTCACTGTTGCAATGACTAACACTGCATACAGAGATGTGGTGATTCCTTTTCCCAGTACCTACTTGTTTCATAAAATTCCCTCTCTGCCTGGTGTCTCCAGACATTCCACACACTGTGCACATCTGGGTCGGCTGGATGTTCAGAGCATTCATGTGCCCTGTGCTGGGCCAGGTTGGAGGGCTCCAGAGTAGTAGTGTGTCCAGTGTTCCCTCAGGATGTGGAACCAGCTTTCCTGTACTGAACACGCCTGTGACCCGAGAGGTGTGGGGCCCAGCTGGCTGAGAATCCATGGTACTCCGGTAGACAGTGTCCCACTCCCACGTGCCAAATGAGAATGTCTCCCTGAGGGCCTGGGCCAGCCTGCGAGTGCGAAATGGGTCAGCGAGTCGGCGTGTACGGGTTCGGGGACTATCCGGACCACAGAGGGGCGCAAAAGTAGGTGCTAACATGAAGGTGGTGTGTAGCGTATTGGAGAGAGGCCCGGGGCAGGTGGAGTGGGCAGGGGGCTTGCCATGGGCAGGGACAGGGAACAGGACATAGAAGTCGAGGAAGAGCAGCAGGAAGAGCTGTGAGCGAACCGCCATCTCTCTCCTCACTGCAGCCTGGGCCGTTGCCAAGCTTTTATAACTGCCCTGGGACATCACAATGCCTTCTTCATGTGATGTCACCACCATGTGGTGTCACCAATGTGTGCTGGCCAATCACCTGGGATTTCTCAGATTGGCCTCATACTGGTGACCAATCACCAGGCAGGTCAGCTGGCCAATTACTGATGGCTTTCTCAGTGACACCCCTGACTGATATCATCACATGGAAACCATGTTTTAAAAGGAAAAGAGGCAAAAAGTCCTTCAAGAGGAAAAATTAATATTTGAGTTATATTTAGACTGATGGGAATAGCGAGGCTGAAAGATTCAAAGACTACAAAGGTTAATCTGCCACACAGAGGCACCATTAATTAGAACACTAAGGTGGATATTAATAAAGATATGGAGCATTAGACACCATGAAAGGTCACAGTTGTACTTAAGTCAGACCACATGTCCATAGAAAATGCTACTCTCAGCTTGTCCATCAAAGCTTAAATAATACGTGGAGAAAATGGTAGGCATTACGTGTAGGGCATCTTCCCACAATAAACATCAACCTGGAGTGGATGAAGTGGTGTCACCAGGAAGTACCTGCTTGCCCATATCATAGTGGCCTTTAGCTCTCATAGAAGGGGGGCAACAAAATGCACCCTGTCACCGGGTTCATAGTCTTCATGTCGAGCATCCAATCAGGAAATTCTGGGGGGAAGAATTACATTGCTCTCCTCCCTCAAATACAAGTTCATACTTTTCAAATCATTCTGTACACTCAAGAAATCAATCAAAGGTATGATCATATACTTTCTGCAAGTATACAAGTAGAAACATGACCGCCATTGGGAAGGCAGGAGGATGGAGATTTGAATCAGGTGTAGTAGAGCTGACGATACCATGGAGGGGAGGCAGTCTGTTTCAGGAAGATACCACAAAATAATATAAACAGCTGGGTGCAAAAGCAGAACTTTTTCAAGTCTGGATAATGAAGAGGTGGTACCTAGATACCTTGTTATATTACTCAGCCACCAAAAGATTGACACCTTGTCATTTGTAAGAAGGAGGATGGAACCAGAGGGTATTAACGCTAAAGGAAAGAAGTCAGTCACAGAAAGCCAAATGCCATATGATTTCTATCATAAGCATATTATAAGAAACAAAACCAATGAACATAGGGGAGGGGGAGAAAAAGAAAAGATGCATATAGAGAGGGAGGCCAACCATAAGAGACTCAACATTAGGGAACAAACTGAGGGTTGCTGGAGAAGAGGTAAGCTGGGACATGGGGTGACTGAATTGTGGGCATCATGGATGGCATTTGATGAAATGAGCACCACATATTATATCCAACTGATGCATCACTAAATTGAACCCACAAAACTTAAAAAATAAAGAATATTTTCAGGGGCATTCCATAGCTCTTCCCCACCAGCACGTAAGAAGTTCCAATAAAGTACTTGTTGAACGAGTGAGATGTCAGATGGAGCCGTCTCATCTCTGTTAAGATACACAAGCTCTAGAGCTCAGGGGAGAGAAGAATGAGAACAGAGAGGTACTCTGGAAAAAACGGGAGCAGATCGGCTTCCCCATGTGGTCCTTGAAAAGAAGAAGAGAGTGTGTGGCCTGGCAGTGAACACCAACCAAAGGGGCACACAGGAAAAAGCTGGCAACAGGTGGGTTTGACTTAATTTGTGGTTGATTTTCTAGTTCTTTAAGGTATAAAGAGATTTGGTGTATTTGGGGTTTTTCACTTTTTTTTTTCTTTTGAGTGAGGCTTGGGTGGCTATATATTTCCTCTTTCAGACTTAGGACTAAGGACTGCCTTTGCTGTATCGCATGGGTTTAGAACAATGTGTCTGCATTCTCATTAGTTTTCATTAATTTTCTTGTGGGTGAGTTCCAGTTTCAAAGCATTGTACTCTGATAATTTGGAGGGAATAATCTCAATCTTTTGGGATCCTGAGTGTCTGCCTTTGGCTCAGGTCATGATGTGTGGGTTTTGTGATCAAGCCCTGAGTCAGGCTCCCTGGACAGTAAGGAGTCTGCTTCTCTTCCTTCTGCCCCTCCACCATGCTCATGCTGTCTCTCTCTCTCTCTCAAATAAATAAATGAAATGAAATATTAAAAAAATAAAACTATTAAACCTTTGGTAGATTGGCCAACCATTAAAAAAAAAAGATGCTAACACTACTGCTATATAATATACTAATATTAGAATTACTACTATCAAAAGTTTGTGACAAAATTTGACTACAAATTCTATAGATATTAACAGGACAATAAGGAATTATTATGAATAATTATATGGCTATAAATTTGACAATGTTGATGACATTGAAAAAAATCCATAACCTATGCAATCTATCACAGTTTACTCAAAAACAAACAAATAACCTGAATAGTCCTATAAGGGACATTGAGTATATAGTGAAAGCCTTCCCCCAAAATAAAACTCAAATCCCATAAAGCAATCACAGCTGAATTCTAAAACAAGAAGTAAAGAAGGAAGGAAGGAAGGAGGGGAAAGGAAAGAATAGGAAAAGAAAAAAGGAAGAAAGGACGAAAGGAAAAACAAACAAACAAACAAACAACCTAACCCTACATAACCTGCTCCATAAACCTAAAGGGAAGACACAGAAACTCATTCATAGAAGCTGGTATTAATCTGATTACCAGAGGCAGACAAAGACATTATAAGAAAAGAAAATTACAGACCAGTATCCCTCAGGAATACAGATGCCAAAATTCTAAAAATACTCTTTGGCAAATTGAATTCAACAATACATGAAAAAGGAAGTTACATCATGACAGAGTAGGGTTGATCTCAAGAATGCAGGTTGCTTTAACATTCTAAAACCAATGAACAGAATTTACATATTAACATATTGATAATAAAAAAATCATATGTTTATTTCAATTGACAATAGAAAAAATTGATAAAATTCAGTATTTGTGATAAATTCAGCAGGCGAGGAATAGAAGGGAAATTCCCCTGTCCTCTTAATAGCAAGTGTAGGAGAATGATGTTTATCATCACCACTTCTTTTCCACAATATATTTAGACTTCAGCCAGAGAAATCAGGACAAAATGGGAAATAAAGGGAATCTAGATTGGAACGAAGAAGTAGAACTATCCTTGTTTATAGACAAATGATCATCTATGTGGAAAGTTCAATAGAACAAGCAAAAAAAAAATCTAACAGTAATAAGTGAGTTTTTCAAAGGTACAGGATACAAATCATACAAAGAACAACAACCAGCTGTATTTCTGCATACAAGCAACAAACTCTTAAAAAAAAAACCTCTGTTTACAAATAGCAGTTAATATGAAATGCTTAGGGTAAATATGATAAAATATGTAAAATATGAGTACACCAAAAAAGATAAAACGCCGCTGAGGAAAAATAAAGAAGACCTAAATAAATGAGACATCCATTTTGTTCATGTTGAGTTGGAAGACTCCAAATGATTAAAATATGAGTTCTACCCTGATTGATCTACATATTCAGAATCCTAGTAATTTGAAGAAATCATACAGAGTATGTTATCCAATAACAGGAGAATTAAAATAGCAATTAATAACAGAAAAGCATTGGGTGGAGTCAAGATGGCAGGGAAGGAGGAGGAGGCGCCGTTTCAATCTGTACCCTAAAGTGAGCTGATTATCAACCAAATAACTCTGATCACCCACAAAATCAGCCTGAGATCAGAATTATACACGTGTGGATCTCTACAGGAGCAGAAGATGCCAGTGGCAGGTAAAGCAGAGTGGGAACGTTGGACTGATATCGGAAGATAAACAAAAGGGGGAGGGGGCCACCAGAGGTGACCCATTGGAAAGTAATACCCCAATACGAGAGTGCCCTGCATCTGGGGACCAGCATTAACTTGGAGCCTGGGTGAAAGCACAAAAAATGAAGAAAGAAAGAAAGAAAGAAAGAAAGAAAGAAAGAAAGAAAGAGCGAGCAAAGGACCGTGGGGGGAAATAGTGGGATTCTGGGCGGTTAGGAACAGGGGCTTAAGTCCCTGGACCCAGCACAACCTCCCCTGGCACTGAGCCAGAGAGAGTGCAGCAGAGAAACCAGGTCTTTGTCCCTGACCTGCCAGCTGGCCTGAGCAACCAGCTCTGTGTCCGTGAAGGCCTGGAGTCCGGCTCCCATGAGGAGCTGGGAGCCTGGCCAGACAGCAATCCTGAAATGCATGCGTCCCACATCCTCCCCTGGGAGAGGTGCTCAAAGGTGCTAGCCTGGAGGTCTGGCATTCAGAAAAAACAGACATTCCCAGCCCAGGCCAGCGGGAAAATCTCAGTATGCGATTGATGCTTGGAACCTCTCTGGCAGTCTGGAGCTGCCCAGACAGCCGACGCTGCCCTGGTATTGGGTACAACGAGGAGCTCCTACATCCCCAGGGACCTTGAGTCAGAACCTACTCTGCCAGCAGCTCTGCAGAGCATTCTGAGGCTTCTCTCTGAGAGGGAGGTCGGGGTGCAGTTTGCTCTCCTCTAAACCTCCAAAAACCATCAAAAGCTGTCAAAGCAAGAGAAAACAGATGAAAGAACATAAAAATCTCTAGAGAACAAAAGCCTGAAAAAAATGGTTTCCTCAGAGCCCACCCCCTTGAGGGGGGTGGGAGGACCTAACTCAGGGAACATCATAGTATGAAAACACACGTGGCAGGACCCTCCCCCAGAAAACCAACCAGGACGGAAGAAAAAAAAAAAAAAGAAGAAGAAGAAGACTACAAGAGAACAACCACCACTACTTCATAAATACAACTTTTAATTTTAACTCTTTACCAACATTCTGGTTCTTTTTTTTTATATACAAACAGATAATTTTTAACCTATTTACCATCACACTGAGATGTCCAGTACATCAAATTCCTTAATAACCTTCTAAACTGAACTTTTAGATACATACACCCGTGTTTTTCTTTTGCTTTTCTATTTTTTTAATTTTTTAAATTTTATCTTAGTTTAGTCAGGTTTCTTCTTTTTTAATTTTTATTTTCTAATATACATATAGAGTTAAACTTCAAGGTAATCCCCTTTCCCCAATCAATGCTACCCTATAGACAAACCAATTTTTAATCTCCCTGTATCTTAGGAAAGTTGAGTCCCTTAACAAAAACATCAAGATACATACAGGAAGAATCAAAGTAACCTTCCTCGCCCACACTGAGAATTTATAACCACTCTCCCAACTTTTCCTTCTACCTGTGTTTCTGTGTATTTGTGTTTGTCCTGATAGTATATAAATATTATACTTGGGATTCTTTCTGATGAGTTTCTTCATTTTTTATATCTTGTCATATAATTTTAACAGACTTTGTGTTTGTCTGTTTCTGTTGGTATACTTCATAAATCTTACCATGGGGCCCATTTGGGCTGAGCCTTCTCTTTTATCTTCCCTTTTTTCCTGTCTCTCTCTCTCTTTTTCCCCCTTTTTTTTTTCTTTTTTTTTCTTCTATTCTATTTCTTTTTCTTTTCTTTTTTCTCTCATTTGGGTGGGGAACCCTGATTGCACAGAAGGTTCCAGGGTGCACCTTGACTGCACCACAATCAATACATCTAGCTGCATCTGTTCATTCATCTCTTACCAAAATGACTAGGAGGAGAAATGCCCAACAGAAGAAAAATACAGAGGATGGACCTTATGCAACAGAGCTAATGGCTATCGACATAGACAATATGTCAGAAAAGGAATTCAGGCTAACAATTATCCAGGCAATAGCTAGGTTGGAGAAAGCCATGGATGACCAAACGGAATTGATTAGGGCAGAACTGAAAGCCACCAGGGATGATGTTCAAAATGCTCTCAATGAATTCCAATCTAATATAAATTCTCTAAAAGCTAGGGAAACTGAGATAGAAGATAGAATTAGTGATCTGGAGGACAAACAGATAGAGAGAAAGGATCAGGAGGAAGCCTGGAACAAACAGCTCAGAAGCCAGAGAAATAGAATCTCGGAAATAAATGATGCCATGAAACGTTCCAACGTCAGAATTATTGGAACATTCATGTACTAGAGGCAGACAGGTTCCCCCCAAGGTTTTAGATTCTCGAAAGTCCTCATGACACCTTATAATTAAAATGAGTAATTATGATTCTAGACAGACCCTCTTAAAAGCAGCTAGGACAAGGAAGCTCCTGACATACAGAGGAAAGCCCATTAGAATAATGTCAGACCTGTCCACAGAGACCTGGCAAGCCAGGAAGGGCTGGCAAAATATATTCAGAGTACTAAATGAGAAGAACATGCATCCAAGAATACTTAATCCAGCAAGACTGACATTCAAAATGGATGGAGAGAGAAAGAGATTGGAAGACCGGCAAAGCTTAAAAGACTATGCAACCACCAAGCTGACACTGCAGGAAATACTAAGGGGGATTCTATAAAAGAGAAAAAATCCTAGGAATATCATTGAACAGAAATATAGAAACAATCTACAGACAGAAAGACTTCAAAGGTAACACGATGTCAATCAAAACGTATCTATCAATAATCACTCTCAATGTGAATGGCCTAAATGTGCCCATAAAATGACACAGGGTTGCAGATTGGATAACACGACAGGACCCATCCATATATTGCCTAGAAGTGACCCATTTTGAACCTAAGGATACACCCAGACTGAAAGTGAAGGGATGGAGGAGCATCTTTCATGCCAATGGGCCTCAAAAGAAGGCCAGGGTAGTAATTCTAATATCAGATAAATTTGACTTTAAACTAAAGACCGTAGTCAGAGATACAGAAGGACACTACATAATTCTTAAAGTGACTATCCACCAAGATGATTTGACATCTTTTACAATTAACAATTGTAAATATCTACACCCCCAATATGGGAGCAGCCAATTACATAAGAAAATTATTAATCAAGATAAAGAGTCAAATTGATATGAATACATTGATAGTAGGAGATCTTAATATGCCTCTCTCAGTAATAGACAGATCATCGAAGGAGAAAATTAATAAATAAGAGCATTGAATGAAACATTGGGCCAGATGGACCTCATAGACATATATAGAACATTCCACCCTAAAACAACAGAATACTCATTCTTCTCAAGTGCACATGGAACCTTCTCCAGAATAGACCACACACTGGGTCACAAAGCAGGACTCAACCAATACCAAAAGACTGACATTATTCCCTGCATATTCTCAGATTACAATGCTTTGAAACTGGAACTCAATCACAAGGAACTCAAACACCTGGAAGCTAAAGACCACCTTGCTTAAGAATGCTTGGATCAACCAGGAGATCAAAGATGAACTTAGCCTAAACAGTCTTAAAAAAAAAAGAGAGAGAGAGAGACCAAATTTAGTGGACTTACATTTCCTCATTTACAACAAAATCATGATGTCTGACTTTGTGGTAGTGGCATAAAGACAGAGCTTTAGAACAATGGAACAGAATCAAGAATGAACAAAAATATCCATACATCTATACATCAAGTGGAGGTCAGGCAGTTGCCATAGTGAGCACTTTAAAGAAGTAACTAGTAAAAAAGTACCTTGGGGGAAGATGGTGCAGTGAGGACCCTAAGATCACCTTGTCCCCTGGAGAAAACTAGATAACACTCATCTCAGTGTAAATATCCAGAAAATGACCAAAAGACTGGCAGAACAAATCCACAATTAAAGGTAGGAACATGGGTGTATGTATCAAAAAGTTCAGGTTAGAAGGTTATTAAAGAATTTGATGTACTGGACATCTCAGTGTGATGGTAAATAGGTTAAAAAATTTTCTGTATGTATATAAAAAAGAAAGAACCAGAATATTGGTAAAGAGTTAAAAACAAAAGTTGTATTTATGAAGTAGTGGTGGTTGTTCTCTTGTAGTCTTTTTTTTTTCTTCCTTCCTGGTTGGTTTTTTGGGGGAGGGGCCTGCCACGTGGGTTTTCAGACAATGATGTTCCCTGAGTTAGGTCCTCCTGCTCCCCTCAAGGGGGTGAGCTCTGAGGAAACTGTTTTTTTTCAGCCTTTTGTTCTCTGGGGGTTTTTATGTTCTTTCATCTGCTTTCTCTCACCTTGACAGCTTTTGATGGTTTTTGGAGGTTTAGAGGACAGCAAGCTGCACCCCGACCTCCCTCTCAGAGAGAAGCCTCAGAATGTTTTGCAAAAGCTGCTGGCAGAGTCAGTTCTGAGTCACTGTCCCTGGGGATGCAGGAGCTCCTCATTGTACCCAAAACCAGGGCAGCGGTGGCTGTCTAGGCAGCTCCAGGCCGCCAGAGAGGTTCCGAGCAGAGATCACACACTGAGATTTTCCTGCTGTCCCGGGCTGGGAATGTCTGTTTTTTCTGGATGCCAGAGCTCCAGGCTAGCGCCTATGAGCACCTATCCCAAGGGAGGGTGTGGGATGCCCGCGTTTCAGGATTGCCATCTGGCCAGGCTCCCAGCCCCTCATGGGAGCCAGACCCCACTTGTTCTCCGGCGTGCTGGCGTTCAGGTGCACTGGGGGCTCAGGGATGGAGACCTGATTTCTCCACCACACTCTCTCTGGCTCAGCGCCAGGGGAGGCTGTCCTAGGTCCTGGGACTTAGGTCCCTGACTCTAACCGCCCAGGTTCCCACTATTACCCCCACGCGATCATTTGCTCTTTGTTTTTTGCATGCTTTCAACCAGACTCCAAATTAATGCTGGTCCCCAGACGCAGAGCTCTCTTGTGTTGGGGTATTACTTTCCAATTGGTCACCTCTGGTGGCTCCCTCCCTCTTTTTTTTTATCTTCCTATATCAGTCCAAAGCTTCCAGTCTGCTTTACCTGGCGTCTTCTGCTCCTGTAGAGATCCAGACGTTTATAATTCTGATCTCAGACTGATTTCATGGGTAGTCGGAGTTCTTTGGTAGATAATCAGCTCCCTTTAGAGTACAGGTTGAAACAGTGCCTCCTCCTACTTCCCCGCCATCTTGACCGAAGCTAATGTTTTAATTGAAGTATAGTAGACACACAGTGTTGCCTTTGTTTTAGGCATACGATATTATGATTCGAACACTCTAATTGTGATGCTATGTTCACCACAAGGCTAGCTGCCATCTGTCCCCATATAATGCTGTTATAGTACCACTGACTATGCTCTGTGTTTATCTTTCATCCCAGTGACTTACTCATTCTGTAACTGGAAGCCTGTATCTCCCACTTCCTTCACCCATATTGTCCATGCCACTACTCCCCTTCCCTGGGTCAATCAGTTTGTTCTCTGTATTTATAGGTCTGTTTCTGTGGGTTTTTTTTTTTTTTTTGGTACATTTGCTTTGTTTTTTAGAAAAAAAATATATCAAGTGATTTGTCTTTCTCTGCCTTATTTCACTTAGCATAATAACTTCTAGGTCCTTCCACATCATCACAATGGCAAGATCTCATTTTTTAAAGGATTATTTTATTTTATTTATTTATTTTAAATTTTTTTAAGATTTTATTTATTTATTTGACAGAGATCACAAGTAGGCAGAGGCAGGCAGAGAGAGAGGAAGGGAAGCAGGCTCCCTGCTGAGCAGAGAGCCTGATGTGGGGCTCCATCCCAGAACCCTGAGATCATGACCTGAGCTGAAGGCAGAGGCTTTAACCCACTGAGCCACCCAGGTGCCCAAGGTTTATTTGTTTTAGAGAGAGTGAGAGAGACAGAGAGATTGAGTGAGCACAGCAGGGAGGGTCAGAAGGAGATGGAGGCAGTAATCTCCACCAGACTTCTTGCTGAGCAAGGAGCCCAGCACAGGGCTTGATGCAAGACCCTGAAATCATGCCCTGAGCTGATATTGAGAGTCAGATGCTTAACTGTATGAGCTGCCCAGGTGCCCCTCATTCTCTTTTTATGGCTGACTTATAGTCCACTGTGTGTGTGTGTGTATGCACTAAATTTTCTTCAACCATTCATTCATCAGTGGACACTTGGGATGATGAAGCTGATTTTTTTAATAGTTATAGAATTTTTATGTCATGTAAAACAATATTCCTTTTGTTGTTCTTTAAAATAATTGATTATTCAGATAAGGGTTGATGGTATTAGGCATTAGGTATTAGTTAAGCAAAGAAGAATCATCCCCATTCCTGCAACCTGAGGTTTGCCAATCTCATCCCTTGGAGGTTGAC
This sequence comes from Meles meles, assembly GCF_922984935.1. Lineage (NCBI taxonomy): Eukaryota > Metazoa > Chordata > Mammalia > Carnivora > Mustelidae > Meles > Meles meles. The sequence goes on along the minus strand of NW_025721177.1, from coordinate 15,069 downwards.
CAATCTTTAAAGATGGAAACCACCTTATTCTGTGTTTTTCTAATGGTTTGGAGTTCTAGTGGATATCTGACTTTGCACAGTCACTCTGGTGAACTCAGGGCAGAGAGAAATAAGTAGATTTTACTCATCACTTATTAGCCTCAACAACTTTTAAACAATTTTTTTATAAATCATATTTGTATTATTTGAAGACATTTCCCACGGAAACTGAACAAGGGCACATGGAGGTTTTATGCCTGATTGTCTATAGCTCCCCAGGTACAAGCCAGTATATATGGCAGAATCAGGACCAGGTATTTGTTTGTATACATTATCCATCTTCACCTCTTTTTTTTTTTTAATTTTTGACTCCATTATTCTACCTAAGAGAAAATGAGAGAGAGCACCAGAAGGGGAAGGGCCAAAGAGAGAAGCAGACTCCCCACTGAGCAGAGAACCAGATGGGAATCTTGGGACTCCATGATCAAGGAGAAGGCAGTCACTCAACTGACTAAGCCACTCAGGCATCCTCATCTCTTTCTCTTCTTACCCAGATTTCTTTATTCCTTTCCATATACCCTCCCCCTGTCCCTCCCTATCTTGACTTCATTTGCCAAATAATGGACTCTGACAGGCACATTGCTTGCCATAGAGGGCACTGAGATCTACTTTAAAAAACACAAGATAGGGGCACCAGGGTGGCTCAGTGGATTAAGCTTCTGCCTTAGGCTGAGGCCATGATCTAAGAGTCCTTGGATGGAGCCCCACATAGGGCTTTCTACTCCGAGGGGAGCCTGCTCCCCCCACCCCTGCCTGCCTCTCTGCCTACTTGTGATCTCTCTCTCTCTCTCTGTCAAATAATAAATACAATCTTATAAAAATAAAAGACACAAGATAAGTAAGTCAATCACAAAACAATATGCCAAGCAGTAGAGCAAAAATATGAAGGAGATGAATATTCAGTTGATCGGATTTCTGTAAGACAAGCAGTTGCCTTTCCTGAGTCAAGGTACAATACTTAGCATTTGAATTCCGCAATCAGATTTACTTTCAAGTCTTTTCTTAACCACTGATTAACTGTGTGACCTTTGATAGCTTTCTTATTGTGGATTGCTTTGTAATTCTTAGAGAAGGAAGATGCAATCAGACAAGCATTGCCCCTTCTTCCTACTTATAAATCCTTGGGAATGTCTATCTACCTAAAGGAAAAATCATTTTCCTTCACTCATAGCACTCTGACACTGCATGTGTAAGTTTCCCTCCCCAAAACCAACTAATTCTTCAACTCTCTGGATACTAATTATTTTTCTTGCAATTCAATTATGAGGCTAACTAGCTGGAGACTCTACTAACTAGCTGTAGACCCCAGAAGTTAAGGGCTCAGTTCTACAAGATGTCCCATGACACCAGACGCCAGTCACAAGGTTTAGGTTGTTGCCTATACTTCTGATCAACCACTTATGAATTGGGAGTTCTACAACACCCTCCTTATGTACCATAATTTGCTGTAAAGACTCCAAGAACTCAGGGAAAGACTTATGTCCATTGTTTTATTATAAAGGATATGAACAAAGATACAGATGAACAGCAAAATAAAGAGGTAGTAGGGCAAGGTCTGGGAGCATCTCAAGCACAGGGACTTCTGTCCCCCTTGATGTTGGGGTGAGCCAACATCCCAGCATGTGAATGTAGTCTCCAACCTAGAAGTTCTTAGTTTAGGTATGGAGGCTTTTCACATAGTTATGATTGATTTATTAACTTAATCTCCAGCTCTTCTTTCTTCCTTGGAGGATGGGGGATGGGGCAGAAAGTTCCAAACTTCTAATCATGTTTGGATGGTTGGCCAAACATTTTGGTTTCATTCTTAGAGGAGTTCCTATTAAAGGTCTGGTGTTGGTGTTTCCCAGCTGTTAATCTCCGCTATTCTTAGTACTTTACTTTACAGTTTATTTCAAAATATTCTGGATGCATCCTGCTTGTGTCAGACGTGGTCATCACACGCCTCCAATTGCCTTTGTTATCAGTATTGCTTTCTGGCTTCACATTTTCTACAAGCTAAGATTCCCAGTGCAGGGAAAATGCTTTCACTTTCTAAGGAATGAGAGGACTAGTCTACCAATAATTCTCCCACATCAGAGCATCTTCATTAACCTGTATAGAGAATGAAAATGGTTATTTTTACTACTTCACTCATTCATTCAAAGCTAAGTCATTGGGGGTGGATCATTGAGAGTCTAACTCTGTGCTTGTCACAAAATAGGGAGGGAGGGAGGGAGGGAGAGAGAGAAAGAGAGAGAGAGAGAAGACAAAATATAACCTTTAATTTCAAGGAGCTTAAATTCAAGTCAACCAGATGGTAACAGCCTAGTCTAATGTGTGCTGTAAGGAGAAGGAAGCACACAGGAGAGGCAGGATGGACAAGGGGTTAAGAGCACTGATTCTGGAACAGACTACCAGGTTCCAACTTTGGCTTCACTACTTACCAGCTGTTGGAACAAGTTATCTAACATCATTGTGACTTGGGTTTTCCCATGGTTAAAATGGGGTGTAAGGGACTCTAGCTTGTAGTTAAGATTTAAATGAATTAAAATGGGTAAAATGCTTAGATTAGTACCTGGCATAAAGCGACTCAATCAATTTTGTTACTAATACAGAAGGTGCACTTAACCTTGTGTGTGTGGTTGGTGTGTGGTGGAAGCTAGGTAAAAAGAAAGACAGAAAGAGTTTCTTGAGGTACTTATAGATATAAGCCTTAAAGATTTCTTTCCTCAACAAATGCATACCAGGTATTTGCTATGCAGCAGGCCCTAGAGGAATCCATGTAAAACAACAGGTTGAAATATATAGAAGGGAAACTTCCTAGGCAACAAGAAGAGCAGGTTCAAAGCCATGACCATGGGCTAGATCAAGCCATTCCTGGAAGTGCACATAGTTCAGTGTGAGGGAGAACAGGGCTAGAGTTGAAGTAGAGCAGATGATAACACAAGGGAGTGGGAGTGAGGTATCAGATTGTAGAGAGTCTTGTCTATCACACTGTAGCATTTGATATTTATCCCATAGACATAGGAGCCAAGGAAGATTTTAAGTCCAGGAGTGACTGTGATCTTATCTGTGTCCTTTCCAATACTACTCTGGTGATAATATTAATCAGAGCAAACACAATGTTCCTTAGGAAGTGAGTTCTCCCTCAAAGCTCCTTACGGGAGAGGGGTGGGATGGATTTTATGCAAATCAAAACTAATGGAATTTGAAATAAAAGCACTTACAAACTCTAAAGTGAAAGTGAGTTTTCCACATGTGATTAGAGCATGATGTATCATCTCAAAGAGAAACAGCTGATAATCCGTGAGACTCTCAGCACAAAATAACCATCCAGGGTTGGTCCTTCTGGAACCGATCCCATATTCTTTTTGTGTCTCATTCATTCATTTAATCAAGAAACATTTATTGTGCCAGGCACTTCTCTAAACAACAATAATAAAAATATTTCTGACCGCTGGAAGACAGGCAGATAATAAACATTAAAGATAATAAGTTAATCACATGAAATATTAAAAAGAGATGAGTATAAATTAAATTTTAAAAATGAACCAGTGTAAGGAACCTGGGATTGTCCATTCATGATAGGAAACATAATAGCATGATTTCAGCCCAGATGAAAGGAACTGCAAAGCCATCTGCAGTATACAATCCTTGATAAACTCTGTAGTGGGTGCAAAGTCCTCTCAGTACACTTGGGTCTAAGCTGCAGAAAGACAGCTACCCCTGAAAAATTGCATCTGAACACATATACATACATATATATTGGAATAATTTATAAATATGTGTATATATATATTTATATATATTTTTATATTTTATAAATATATATTAAATATATTATATATTATATATGATATATATAATATGTATTATATATAATAAACATTACATAAATCAAGATTTTTACAGCCTGTGTAAGTTTGTTTTGAACAATGTGTGAACAAGGCTTAAAATGGGCTGGAACATTTTCTACCCATTACTTCCACAATAAACATGGCCAGTGACTGGGGGTGGGGGTTGTATGTAAATGTGTGTATGTGTGTGTGTGTGTGTGTGTGTGTGTGTGTTTTGGATAGCATCTCTTGCTGGGAACCGAGTCTGCCAGAGCCCTATTCTTCTACAGCTTGTCTTGATAACAGCTGAACCCCACAGGAACCTCAATTAAAAAAAAAATCACAAAACAAACAAAAGTCCTTCAACAACATAGTATCATGGAGTGGTGTGTCCTTTGTCACTCATCTACCCTTCATGTAGACCTGACTCCAAGGGGGAAGGCCACCTATGGAATCATCTGCACCCATCAGTCAGTTCTGCAAAGTACATCACTCAACTCAATCTGGTTTGGTTCCAAATCCCCTTCCTGATTACTCTCTGGCAAAAACAAACAAACAACAACAACAACAACAAAAAACACCCACTATTAGGGCTGTATGGAAGTCATGCTCTCAGCGCAGATATCCGATAAACACTCCCACATATCATAGCCTTCTCAATGGCTAAGCCATATTTCAGAGTCCTTCTTGCCTGCATTTTCCCTAGTTGCACTTTGAGGATTGGAATGCCCTTGTCTTTGCAGCCTCAGACAGCTGAAACCACTGGGGCAAATGGTGCAGAGGCTGCTGACCTGCAGCTGCAGAAGTCCAGGAGGGCTACACAAATGTTCAGGATTGCTCAGGAGGCCAGGTGATGCCTGGGGCTTCCCAATTTGCACAGCCCTGGCACCCTGCCATGCGCAGCTCCAACCTAAGACCTCCTGAGTGGGGGCCCGGGGTCCGGGTTGTGGGGGTTTATTGGGGAGGGCGGGCAGGGACTCAGCCAGGTGCTCTTGGGCTGGTCAGCGGGAGAGGCGCGCGTTGGTGCCCTAGAGGTTCCCATTCATGACACGGGCCCCTGAGTCGCAGGCTAGTAAGGTCCGTGGGCTGCCTGTCCCCCAGCAGATCTCTGCAAGCAGAGAAAGACACCCAGCCTGGCTGCGCCCCAGTTGGAGGAAGCGGGCCAGGACCTGCAGCCCCCTGGTGCCAAGCACAGTGGCGGTGCATGGCCCCGATGGGAGGCATGCCGGTAGCACCCCGGAACCCGGCTCCCAGCCTGAGCGCGACAGCCGCCTAGACCCGCGCGTCCTCGCCTGTTTGGCCAGCTTCCCCCCGGACATGACTGTGTGGCCTCTTCCTGGGCTGGGATTTGCGGGAAAGTCTTCTTCATGCAAGCGATGTCCCCCCAGCAGGACACTTTAGGGGAGCAGCCAGGGCCCTCCTCTTCTCTGACAGGCGAGTCTGGGGACCCTCAGGAGGCCCGGGCACCAAGAACGTGAGGACATGGAGCTGCTCCTGCTGCCTCTGCCGCTGCCACCCCCACCCTCTCCACGCGCGTGCCCTCTGTGGCCGCAAACCGCCGCGCTGGAGATCGCCGCCTGGGGAATTTAACGCTCTGGACTAGCGGCTCCTGGCCTGCAGCCTGAGTTCCCTGATGTTCCGCCATCCCCGCCCTCCAGCGCCCAGGTCTGGCAAGTCACCCCGAGTCCCCGGGTTTCCAGTCTAGAGTCTTAAAGGCTCTCGGAGGGGCCCCTAGTCTGGCTCCTCATCTCCGTCTGCCGCCGGACTGATGGCCGGGCCCCTCCTTCAATCTGGGGCCCGCGGAAGGACACTGGGGCCTCGCCTTTCCCCGGCCCCCACCCTCCCCTGAGGGTTTGGCCTCTGGGTGCCCCGAGGTCCCCCTGGCGCTCACCATCTGCAGACAGGGTCCCCTCCAAGTCTTCAGGGCCCGCGGCTTCCGCCAGCCTCTGCAACCCGTGCTGAGGAAAGTAGGAGGAGGGGCTGGGGCGCTGGGCCCTCCCACCTGGAGGCTGAGGTGCGGCCACTGCGAGGTTTTTTTCTGGTGGGTGGGGTGGGGGGAGGTCCCTGCGCCCACACCGTGCTTCCCCCCAAGGTTCTGGGGCTCGGGGGTGGTGGTCTGACTCACATGTGTGCTTGGGATGCTCAGGGTCCATCCCGCAGGGGCATGGAGGTTTGGTTAGGCTGGAACCGGCCTGGCTGGGCGGTGGACTGCGGAGGAGGGTCCCAGGCCCGCACAGGGGCCTTCGCACTGGGGGTCCCTTGGTCCCCAGGCTGCTGCGGGCTGGATAGGGGCCCAGGCGGGGGCATGGGGCAGCCCGCGGGTGCTCTGTCAGAGTCTGGAGCGGGGGACTCTGGCGACCACTTGGAGCTTTTGGTCCTGGTGCACAGGGCGGCCCCTGTCTGTGGCGTGCTGGTGCAGACCAGCCAGGTGTCTGGAAAAGGGTCCCCTGAGCAAGAATACATGGCTCAGAGTCGCAGACCTCTGCAGCCCATCTGTGTGTTGGCGGCATTTGGGTTTTCTGGCCCTGTCCACTCCTCCTCCACCCCTCCCCCAAAGACCTACTATTTGGACCCCCTATTTTGCCCTGTGTCCTGGTGGTGCCCCTCCAGTTTCTCTGGACACCAACTGGGATTAGAGGAGTCACTGAACTGTTGCATAAGAAATGTCTGGAGGTACCAGGTGTCTATTGTGAGAACCTGGAGGGGCGACGGGGAGCTTCTGATGGTCCAGACCTCACAGCATTTCCTGAGTCCACGCACCAGGATCCCAGGTTGGCAAGAGGTCATTTGAGGAGAGGGGAGATGCTGTTCTGAGTATGGAAGGGAATGGGCCTCCCTGGGATCTTGACTGTGTTGCGGGGCACCTAGGGATGCCTGTGCACTTGATGATGTATGGGCCTAAGTGCTGGTGTCCTTTGATATATTGAGACTGTCTGTGGAGTGTCCTTGTGGCTTTTCCCCTTCTGAAATGAGATTCAGGGATATGTGTGTGTGTGTGTGTGTGTGTGTGTGTGTGAGAGAGAGAGAGAGAGAGAGAGAGAGACAGACAGAAAATTCACCAAGTTAGCGCCACATTCAGGAAGGTAAATGAATGTTCGGAGTAATTGACATGGACTTTAAAGCACTTTTCTTTTATTCTTGTAAACTTAAGCATTTGGGGGAAAATCAAAGATTGATACTCCTGAGCAGTTTTCTTCCTTTACTAAGGGAAATTAAGCATTCTGGCAAAGGATATTTGAGTAGCTTGATCATTTAACAAGTAGTACTTATCCAATAAATGAAAGATTACTTGCATCTTAAGCCGTTGTCCTCAAGATGCTGTCTTTCATTATATATCTTAATGGGCTGCCACATTATCACCAGTCTCCTCTCTCTCTCTCTCTCTCTCTCTCTCTCTCTTTCTTTCCAAAGGAAATAGATTTTGCTAATCTGGGCATTCTGTAGCTCTTTACTTCCTTTGGGGCAAAGACAAGGTGAAGCACTTTTTTGTTGTTTTTAATTTTTTTTTTCCATAAAAGTGCACCTCTCTCATTTTAAATATTAGCAGGCATGCCTTGATTTCAGACCTCCATATTAGGATTGATTATTATTCTATTGATGATTAGGAAATAATCATAATAAAGAATTTTTCTAAACTGTAGTTCATGCAATCATTGCCATTTATACTCTTACAGACACTAGTCCTCAGGTAACCCAAATACTCAGCAAACTCATCTATATGTTCCATCTTGCCCTTTTGGGTTTTGATAGTTTTTGTGAGCCATGAGACTTATTTCCTAAAAAGTCTACTATGTGATTGCAGTATGTGTTGTAGTGTTAATTACCAAGGTGTGGATCAATGTTGTTTAAATTGCTAGTTACAATCAAAATTATAAAAAAAAAAAGAAAAGAAAAAGAAATCCTAACAAATTAGTAATGGTGAGAACAGTTTTGTATTACTTCTTTTTCTCCATTTCACATATGTATCCGTATTTGGGGTAGTGATATAAAACACATTTTTGTTTGTTTGTTTGTTTGTTTTTCTGAACGGTCTGAATTTTTAAAGACACACTTATTGGCCAGATCACTACATAGAGTCAGTTCGTCTGGCTTTTAGTTCTAGTTCTGTTACTCTCTTGATGATCTTAAGGAAATCACTGGACTTGTTTCAGTTTCCTCCTTTGTAAACGGGAATCAAAGGGTAATGCTGCAGAAAGTGCTTTGAAAAATGCATAGATGCCAATTATTTCTTTTATTCTAAGAATACAGGGTGATGTTTAAGAGATAAAGCAGAACAGTAGCATCTTTCAAACTAGTCATTCTGAGAGACTGTTAATCCAGTGGTACCGCCATTGCCTCTAATGAAGTTCATATTCCCCGAAATTACTGTTAAGGAGGCAATTACATACAATGTGGTGAAATTTCGAGTGCGGTGACCCAGGTTCAAATCTTCACTGTGTTGGTCCTATTTTTCTGACCTTCACCTTCAGTTTCCTATTTATACAATGAACATGACAGTAGTACCTATTATTCAAGATGGTTGGGAGTATTAACTGTGAAATGGAGTGAATACTGTCATAGAATAAGCACACAGTATTAGGTCTTACAGTTAGTAGTTTCTCCCATATTTGCAGTTCATACTGTTGTCCCACTCGTTCAAGCTAAAATCTATGGTTCATTTTTAACTCCTTCATTTCCTTACCTCTACCACAACCACCAGAAAGGCCAGTTAACTATTACTTCACAACATAACTTTACTTTCTCCACTTCCTCTGTACTGCTGCCGCGTAGCCCAAGCCAGACCACCACCGTCTCTCACATGTACCTTTCCAGAAACTCCGTAACTTTTCTAACACCTTCCTTGCTCTTGCCTGGCCCGGTTTTCACTTCACAGCACCAGAGTGATCTGTAAAAATGTGCACTGATCAGACTGCTCCCTGCCTTGAAGTCCTATAGTGGCTTTCCATCATACTTAGATAAAATTCAGACACCTTTTCTTAGCCTTCTCTATTTCTCCCTCCTTACCTACCTTTTCCACCTTGTGTATTCTCCAGCCACATGGGCCTTCTTTTGCACGCATCAGGTCTTCCAATTAATTCCTGTCCTGAGGCCTTGGGTGTTGCTCCTCCCTCGGCTTCTGCCACAGGTCTCTGCAGTGTTGGCGCTCTCATGTTCAGATGTCTGGTCCTCTCAGAGGCCTGTGCTGACTACCTAAGTGGAAGTTGCTGCCCTCACTCATACTCCATACCTCTGTTTGCTTTTCATCTTAGCATTCATCCTTGCCTCTTTTCTTATTTACTTCTCATGTGACCTGAACCCTTTGCCAGATTGTGAAAACCATGAGAATTGTGATCTTATTTTCTGTATTGTTGAAGACTGCCTCTCTAGTGTTTAGGACAGTGCATTCATGAGGTACTCCATAAACACCGCTTGGGTTATACAGCAGTGAACAGGACAGATGTAGCCCATGTTCAGAGTGTTTTATTTAGACCAGGATCAGCAAATCCTTTCTTAAAGGGACAGATAGCAAATTATGTAGATTTGTAGATAATAAGGCCTCTATTGCAACTATCGACTTTGCCCTGGTAGCACCATAGCAGCCACTTACAGTATGTAAATGACTGGGCATAAGTGTGTTCCAATAAAAAATGGGTTTAGAAGAACAGGCAGTGTGTCCCTGGTATATAGTTTGCTCAGCCCCTGCTTTAGAGCATTGCTGCTGACTAGAACTATCTGTGCTGATAGTACTGCTCTTTATCTACAATGTCCAATCTGATAGCCACTAGCTACATGTGGCTCTTGAGCACTTGACTTGTGGCTGGTACAACTGAGGAACAGCTTTATTGAGGTATAATTGACATACAGGAAACTGTACATATTTGAGGTCTATACACCAGGAAGCTTTGGCACATGTATATATTGATGAAACCATCATGGTCAAGACAGTGAACATACTTATAATCTCCCAAATTTTATGTCCCTTGCGAATCACTTGTTGCTCCCCATTCCTAGGAAACCACCAGTCTGTTTTCTGTCATTGTAGATTATTTTGCATTTTCAAGAATTATATATAAATAGAATCATACTATGTATTTTTAACATCTTTAATTCAATATAATTATTTCATGATTCACCCGTGTATTTGCATTTATCAGTGCTTCATTTCATTGCTGAGTAGTATTCCATCATGCAAAGAAGCCATAGCTTGTTTATCCATTCACCTAGTAGTGGATATTCGGGTTGTTTCCAGGTTTTGGCTACTATACGTAAAGTTACTATGAACATACATGTATAAGTCTTTGTCTGGACCAACACTTTCATTTCTTTTGGGTAAACACTTAGGGGTTGAATGGCTGGGTCATATTTTATCTGTAAATTTAACTTTTTAAGAAAATATCCAGTTGTTTACCAAAGTGGTTTTATATTCTTACCAACAGTAGTGTAAGAGTACAATTTCTCCACATCTTCACCCAGACTTACTGTCCTTTTGATTATAGCCATCTTAGAGGGAATGATATGGCAGTTCAATGTGGCTTTGATTGGCATTTTCCTAATGACTAGTGATGGTGAAAATCTTTTTACATGCTTATCATTCATATGTTAAGTTGAGTAAAGTTCGTATTCAAAGATTTTGCCCAATTTAGTTGGATTTTTAGTTTTTATATTACTGAGTTTTGAGAGTTTTATATTCTGATTCAAGTTCTTTATCATATATGTGATTTACAAATATTTTCTCCCATTATGTGGCTAGTCATTTTATTCTTTTCACAGTGTTTTTAAAGGAACAGAGTTCTCAATTTTAATGAAATCAAAGTCATCATTTTTCTGTAATTTTACTTAATTATCATTTATTTGAATTTAAATTTGAGTTGCCACAGGTGTCTATTGGATACTAGAATGGACAGTGCATGTTGATAGAAAGAGACAAATGCTATATTAACAAGAATTAATAAATGGTGCTAACTCTTTTTTTTTTAACTCTTATTAAAAAAAAAAAACATGGAAATGGAGCTAGGCCACTCTCATTAAGGTTTCCAGGAAGGCCTCTTTTAAGTGAGGATTTACTCTTTTGTGAGTGAAAACAAGATGCTGTAAAAAAGATTTTAAGAAGTGGGAGCAATTATTCAAGGATCCTGTGGTAGGAAAGGAGCCAGTGTGTAGAGGCCATATAAGAAGCTATTCTCTTTATTTTATAGCCACATTTAGTATCTTAACCTGAAGCAGAATCACATACCTGGTTCATCCGCATTTATTCACTAGTCAGATGATTTGATTATTTCTAGAAATCAAGGATTTTCTGTCACTTAGACTCTACAGAATAATGCACAAGAGATTTTTCTAGTCATTTCTAAACATATGGATCTAAAAGATAATAGGAACGTAGAGATAATGCTTCGGGATAATGCATTCTGGATAGAATCCTGGATTAATCCTTCTGGATAATGTATCCTTGAGGATATCCACATTTGGATAGAACAGTTTTTTATAGAATGAAATGGAAGCACGTATTAGAGTAATTTCGGTTAGGGATCATTTGTGTCAAACTCAGTCACTCTGACCCTCTGGTTTCCCATAGTAATTAAAAAACCCCTTGAATAAGATGGGTGTTGGGATGGGAAAGAAAGACTTAAAGGCACAGAAATTCAGTTGGAGCAATGGGATTTTGAAATAGCTCCAACATATTAAAATGTAGCAGCTGTTGTTGAAAACGTCATTCTGTCTAGTCTTTCTGCATTCTTTGGGTCCAGATCTCTTTATAGCTCTTCATGGTAGAATACCCCCGAGAGCCAGCTTTGGCTATGTGTGTGTCTTACACTGGGGTTTGAAGGAAACATCTTGGTGAGTAAGCTTTAGTTTTACTCTATGATACTGAGAAAATATTATGCTTGTGGATAAACTGATATTTTCCTGACTTCTTTTCTTGTGTTATTCACAAAATGACTTGATAAAATCAGGCACATTTCTTGTATTGTCTCAGAGGAGTCTGAAGTGATCAAAATCTGAATTAGATTAGTCAGAAATGGCCTCTCTTCTCACTGGTGTGATCTCCAAACTTGTGAGTGTACTTTGTTTCTTTGTCTGTAAAATGGTGGTAATAATCGATATCTTGTATAGTTCACATTTGTTTCTTCTGGGTCAGAAGAAGAATGTATATTCTGCACTTTTAGGTAGAGAAGCCAATTCGTTATCTTTTACCCAGTGAAAGAAGGTGTAAACCAATAAAAAGAGTTTTATTTCTTTGAATTTGATAAGGGAACATTGACATGCAAATGAATGGATGCTATCTGTCTCATTCAGCTCAGGCTGCCATAACAAAATACCCTAAACTGTGTGGTTTATATATCAGACATTGATTTCTTACAGCTCTGGAGGTGGTGGATGCCTATGATCTGGGCGCCATCCAGTTCCTGGTAGAGGGTTCCCCTGGCTTGTGGTTGGCCATCTTCTTCTGTGTCTCCATGGGACTGGGAGGATAACGGTGGATGGAGAAGAGAGGGAGAGAGTTGGAGATGGAACTAGACACCTCTGTTCTCTTCTTTTAAGGGCACAAGTCTTATCCTAGGGGGCCTCACTTTCATGACTTCATCCAAACTTAAATCAACTCCCAAAACCCCTGCCTCCTAATATAATGCATTTAAAATTAGACCTTCATCATATGAATTTAGGTGGGATATAGGCATCAGTTCATAGCACTATGCTTCCAAGTGGTCAACTTTGAAGGAGAGAAATATCAAATAATGTAGAAACTTGAACAGAAAGATAACAATTAATGTTTATATTTTATGGGATAATAAGAGGAAATTTTAAAACTTCTTTAAGTGAATACCTAACTACATATAATACACATCAATTAGATGAGGTAAGTTTTATTAACTTAATTCTTTTTTTTTTGACGTTTCTTTTTTTTAAAAGGTTTTATTTATTTATTTGACAAGACAGAGATCACAAGTAGGCAGAGAGGCAGGCAGAGGAAGAGGGAGAAGCAGGCTCCCGCTGAGTGGAGAGCCCAGTGTGGGGCTCGATCCCAGGACCCTGAGATCATGACCTGAGCTGAAGGCAGAGGCTTTAACCCACTGAGCCACACAGGTGCCCCTATTAACTTATTTCTAAAGAAGGAGTGAGCCCTGCCAAAGCCACATGTAGTAAGCAGTAAAGCTAGAATTTGGACCCGATCTCCCAACTGTGTTTTTTCTTCTAACTAGATTATAGATGCTTTTCTTGCTATTTCTAACAGCAGGTGTAGGAGAGAGTAGGTTAGAATTCCATATGACCAGCTGAGAAAAGCACATATGAGAGGTGTTCCTCCTGAAGGTAATTTTCTTCTTTGGGGAGCAGAATCTCTACTTTCTCCTTCTACCATTGAATGTTATGTTCACGGCTGCCATTCATTAGGTAAATTTTTAGATAACTGCTTTAGTCAGGGTTCTCCAGAGAAAGAGACCAGTGACAGTCCTGTGATTTGCCATGTGTAAGTTGAAGACCCAGGAAAGCTGGTAGTTCAGTTCATCCCCATCTTTTCCTGAAGCAATATGAGATGAGATGTCCCAGCTCAACAGTGAGGCAGGAAAAAAAGTGCAAATTTCTCCTTCCTCCACTCTGTTCTGTGAAGGCCCTCAAGAAATGGACTAATGCCTACCCGCTTTGGGGTGGGCCATCTGTCCTATTAAATCCAGTGATATAAATGACAATCTCATCCAGAAATACCTCACAGACACACCAGAAATGGTTAATCTGGGCACGTTGTGGCAGTCAAGTTGGCCAATAAAATTAATCATCAAGGTAAGTATTAACTAACAGTATCAATAAATGACACAATCATTACTCTGGTTACCTTGGAAATGTGTGATTTTTATGCCTTGGTATCTGTCATTTTCAGAAGCTTTATATAAGGCACTCATCGTCCTTCTGGAGTTCCTTAGCAAGGTCTGTTTTCCAGGCTAGTATCTCAGTCCTTCTCACTTTTGGAAAGCTTGGCATCTTCCACAAACTTTGAGAATTTTATTTCAAAGTTACATGTGGGTGCATTGAATTCTGTACCTCTATGGCCAGTCACATGTTTGGCACACCCATTTGAAACTCTCTCAATTCAGAAAACATTTTATGTCATGAATCTTGATTGTAGGGAAGAACTCTTGCTTCCATAATTATATTTACTTACAATGTGAACACAACAGTGTGTTTTAACAGGGCAAAAGAAAAATTAATTTATGACTCTAAGATTCATGTGTTAGAATAAATTGGTTTTTATGGTTTTTTTTTTAAAAGATTTTATTTGTTAGACAGAAAGAGATACACTGAGAGAGGGAGTGGGAGAAGGAGAAGCAGGCTTCCCATGGAACAGGGAGTCCAATGTGTGGTTCCATCCCAAGACCCTGGGATCATGACCAGAGCTGAAGGCAGATGCTTAAGGACTTAGTCATCCAGGCATCCCTAAATTGTTTTATTTATTAATAAAATATTTATTTATTTATTTATTTATTTATTTATTTATAACTTAAGGACAATCTTATTTTTACACATTTGTATAAAAAATCAAAGTAAAATAGTTTAGAGATTTGCAACTTAGACTGAAAATTCACAAGTCAGAGATACTAAATAGTGCAATTGTTGTTCTCAGTTCCAAGGGAAGATGGCTGTGAATCAATCTGTCACTCTCTGTGATTTTGCCATTGTCCAAGGGAAAGATCTGTAGGACAAAATATGGATCATATCCAGAAGACAATTCCCGCCCCCCACCCCCACAGTGTTCTGTAGACTAGGAGAGGTGACACAGCTTGATACCTACAGCAAACGAAATTTCAGTAACTGAGGTATCCGTTCAAAGATCTTATCGTGCCATCCAGGACTTGGTAGCTGTTCTTTTCAAGGTAAAGTCATGTTTATAACCACATAACAACTTAAGAGAAATATGGGATTATAAAGCTTGCCCTCCTAGAAGTTATTAGTCGTGGAAAGTATACTAAATTTCAGTTTAAATTGCCACTAATATGGATTTGTGAACTCTAAAATATCACAGAAATAAATGAAATTTATATATGCATGTGTACACACACTTACACGTACATACACTTGTGTACACAGTGCTTGAAGAAATGCATGCATATTTTGTTTACTGTGATTCACTAGAGTTCCATGACTCACACCTCTCTCATCCCCAAAGCATTTGACAAAAACTGTGTTACGGATTGAATGTGCCCTCGCCAGAAACTCACATTGAAGTCCTGATCCCCTGGGT